>NC_054535.1:28896918-29256868 GCF_017654505.1 Polyodon spathula | reverse complement strand
CTTATATCAGCCCCACTGTATGTAAATATAATTAACCAAATAAAGTGGACTACTGCCTAAGGTTTTGAAAAACTATTGTTTAAATGATACAGTAAGGCTGATATCTATATTTGACATACATATTTTTAACAAAAGTTAAACCCTTTCCAAATTAAAAGTTTACCGTTTGACTAACTTTTAAACTCTTAAGGAAGTAACACCAATAATATACATAAAAAAAAAAAAAAAAAATGCAGTGGTGCATGTGCTCCACATACCAAAATCAACTTAAAGCAATAAAATGCAAAACTGATTGCCCACCCCCTGCCCTTTGCTGAAAGGGATCTACCATTAGAGAAGTCTTAATGAGAAAATTAATCACTGCAAGCAGCAGACATTGCAAGTATTTGAGAGCAAGGATAAAATTGACAGGTAGTCTATAGGGAAGGGACAGTTCAGCCTGCAAAGCTGATAAAAAGAAATTGTTCAGAGGCTGCCTTTCATGTGACTTTACATTCCACCAGGGCAAAATGTACCAAAGTACACAAGACAGATTTTTTTCTTCTTTCTTGTGATGACCTTAACATTTATCAAAGAAGCCCATGCTGAAATTCTTTTCAGTATCTTTTCGTTCCTGAAAGCCAGACATGTACAGAGACACAAAAAGCCTCTGTTGTAGGGCTAGCTGTTTTAAATATTGTGACTCAGTGATGTGCTGTCCTTGCTCTGCTTGAGCCAAGGCTCTCTAGTGGGGTGTCTGTGGATTACCAAAGCCCTCCTCTTTATTGTACCTCTTGTCAGTTCTTCATATTCATTTAACCTTTCATTAGTGCCTGCACAGTTTCACTGTCTGGGAAGCCAGGAACAAAGCCTAAGGCCCACTGTCACAGTTATTGGATTCCTCACTACCAGCTTGGCAACTATAAAAAAAGAAAAAAGGGTGAACCCCATTGTCGTACCAGCAGAGTTCCCGGGGTGCGGCTCTTCTGTGCTTGTCAAGGACATGTGCCACATGTTGATAGTGCATCCCTGGATGGAGCCGTGAATAACATGGGGGCTAGGCTGGGGATGGGCGGCTACTAAAGTCGTCTTGGTGACCTGTTAGTTCCTTGCCAATCATCCTAACTTGTTAACACCTCGTCTGAGTGAGCTGTTTAAACTGAAGGTGTGTTTTATTCATATTAACACATTTTTGAACAGCTTGATCTATATCTATATCTATATCTATATATATATATATATATATATATATATATATATATATATATATATATATATATATATAGATATATAGATATATACAGTGCCTATAGAAAGTCTACACCCCCTTGAACGTTTTTCACATTTTGCTGTGTCAGTGCGTCAGAGTTTCATGCGTTTAAATGAGTATTTTTTTTCCACTTATCTACACACCATACTCCACACTGTTAAGGGAAAAAAAGGCCAGGCCAGATTTGTGGAGTGCTTGGGATATTGTTGTCACATGCAGACTTTGACCAGTCTTAGCCATAAAAGCCTGTAGCTCTTGCAAAGTTGCCATTGGCCACTTGGTAGCCTCTCTGATCAGTGTCCTTCCTGCTCGGTCATCCAGTTTGGAGGGACGGCCTGATTTAGGCAGGGTCTTGGTGGTGCCATACACCTTCCACTTCTTAATTATCATCTTGACCGTGCTCCAAGGGATATTCAAGGCCTTTGATTTTTTTTATACCCATCCCCTGATATGTACCTTTCAACAACTTTGTCCCGGAGTTCTTTTGAAAGCGCCTTGGTGCTCATGGTTGAGTCTTTGCTTTTAAATGCTCTACCCAGCAGAGGGAACCTACAGGAACTGCTGAATTTATCCTGAAATCATGTGAATCACTACCATTTAACACAGGTGGAGGCCACTTAACTTGGTGTGTGATTTTGAAGGCGATTGGTTAAACCTGAGCTAATTTAGGATTGCTATTACAAGGGGGGGTGGACACTTATCCAACCAAGCTATTTCAGTTTTTATTTTTAATTCATTTTCTACAAATTTCTTGAATATTTAAATGTATATATAGATGTTATTTAATTGAAAGCTCAGAAGTTCTTGTGTGTACTGTGGATCTATTGTTATGGCTTTAAAAACGTGTTAGCTTCAGTAACATTATCACTGGCTGTATTTTAAAACGGTACTGTAATTGTAATTAAAAATAACAAAAAAAACATCCCAGCACAATGCTATTAAGATGATTTTAAAGCCTTGGTTATCACTGTTTTAAATACTTATTGTCAGTCAGCCACTAAGGATATGATAATCCTCAAGTGCAATAGTTTGTCTTACCTTTTATTAGTATTGTCACCAGTATCAGAATACGAATAGTTTTTATGTACGTGTGGACGTATGTACAGATACAATGTTTGTATATTTTATCAGTTTGAAAGTTGGTTAGGGCTTTATTTAGCACAAATGACTGGAAGTATCCGAATCTGGGGATATATGAAAGAACCTGTCTGGTTAGTCTAATTGTCCATCCTAATGTCACATTTACTTGTAGTTCATGGTGTTATATTTTTTTTTCATAGAAACTGGTACATTTCATTTTTAATTAACAGTTGTAGCGATGTACTCAACTAACATACTTGGTATGCTTAAGATGTGAGGATTCTCTGAACGTGTGTTAATGCACAGGATTCTCTGAACGTGTGTTAATGCACAGGATTCTCTGAACGTGTGTTAATGCACAGGATTCTTGAATTACGGGGTCCTCAGCACCTGGAATAGGAAAGTTGTGTTCCATGAATTTAAATTACCACATCAAATCCTGTGTAGGAAAGTTTTTTATTTAAATTATATATATATATATATAATATATATATAATATCTATATAGATATAGATATAATATACTATATATGTTCAAATTATTAGTGTTAAAAAGTGTTACACACGTTTTTTAATCTTCCCCTTAGGAGAGAGAAAGAAAAGCAATGTTTGGCTTATCCATTTCTTCGAGTTCCTGAATTCTCTTATTTGGATGGCAAACATAGTAAATATAACTGGATCTTCTATTTTAGTATCAACTGCATTTTCTAAAGCAGTGCTTTAGTCTTGAACCACCTTATAAAGGACCTTTTCTAATTGGGGCTACATAGAACACAAATAAATAGACCGCTTTGCATTCTGTGTTTGCACCGAAAATGGTTGTGCAAACAATAATATGGTAGTACCCAACTATTCTTTAAACTATGTAAATTAGGGCATTGAATGAGAAAAGTGTCCCAACTGTACTACCAATACCAATTCCTGCAGCATTGGAAAGCCATTCATTTGAATTAATGACCTGGCCCAACCATGCTAATCATCTATATGTGTATAATTATATGTATCTAATTGTATGTTCTGTATTAACTGTATTCACCAAATATTGGGTGGAGAGTTGTGCATTATACGTTAGAGAAATACCATCTAACCTGAATCTTGGACCTCTTTAAATGACCCTTTCACCCTTGTGAAATCTAATTGTTTCAGGAAGGAGACGTGTTTTCCCTAAGTGTTCTGATTTTCCTTTTCTTCATGTTAACATATGTCTTTATTTATTGCTGTCTATGTAATTACTTTTGTAGTTCTTTTGATTGACTGTTTTTGCTTTAACTACACAGTCCCAATAGGAACTGGCTATCTAGGTAGGTCTCACATTTTCGTAAATATGGACTTTGCATTTGCTTTAAAATACAGCCCACAGTGTTTGTTAACATTTTCCTTTCTTTGTTTGCAAATTTGAAAACTTTACCCCATTGACTTGAAATATGAAGACATTACAGGGGAAAAACATATCGCACCTCTCATTAGCCTCATAATATTCTCTGAAGCCCCACATAGTTTTCCTGATTTCATTTTCACTTTCAGGTGAAGCGAATTTATCCTGCCACAAGACCACAAGGTTGATGGAAGTACTATTTGTTTTAGTAAGTGTTTTTTTTTTTCTTCTTTCAGATAAAAATTGTACTAATGGTGATTTGGAGTAAATAGAGTAGCTTTGAGAATTTAGCCCATAAAGTGTTGTAGGCTTTACAAGACTTAATTAAAATACAGTCTGAGTTACACTATGTAACACAATTTTTGTTCCTGGGTAGTAAATGTTATTTCCTAATTGCTTATGCCTCCAAAGTATAGAAAATGGCTATTATTCCCCACAAACTTTGCTTTTGTGACCAGGACAGTGATATTTCAAAATATCACTATTTCCAATGGGAAAACGGGCAACTTTGTGTCTTTTCGTTCACATAAAGTCAGAAAAAAACAACGTATGAATCGAGATTTACGATTATACTGTAACTTTACAATATAATCGTAAATCTCGAAAAACTACTCACTTCTAAATCTTTTGTAGTCATTTTTGTATTACTTCAGTACAAATACATGTTAATTTGGATTCATATGTTGTTTTTTTCTGACTTTATGTGAACAAAAAGACACAAAGTTGCCCGTTTTCCCATTGGAAATAGTGATATTTTGAAATATCACTGTCCTGGTCACAAAAGCAAAGTTTGTGGGGAATAATAGCCATTTTCTATACTTTTGAGGCATAAGCAATTAGGAAATAACACTTACTACCCAGGAACCAAAAAAAAAAAAAAAATGTTACACAGTGTTATCATTGCCCATTTAACAGGAAAATATCCTCTGAATTCACCAATTCATACCCTTTATCCTATATCCTATACACACTCAAACTGTTTGTTGTGAATATCCGAGCATTTGGCCAGTTCTGAAGAATACAGTATAAGAACAATAATGGGCATTCCCATTGTGTTAATGTTTTTGGGGCCATAGCTTATAAGACAAAAAATGACATATGTCTTTGATCAGCAATGTGTGACAAAAATCACTTTATCTGTGCCACCCTGCCCCTCACACTGCAGTCCGTGAGCCTACACTGAGGATTAGCAAGCTTTGGGAAAAATAATACAAAACATACAGACTGAAACTTATATAATTAGTCTGATTAAAGGACGTTATATCTTTATATGAACAGTTTACTTAGAGCCCTTGCACTATAAATAGTACTCCGATTTGTCTCTTAAACTGCATATTTACTATTTTAGGCTGCCAATTACTTAATATCTTACAAATCCCTTATCCAAGCATAACCTTTGCATTTCTCCTGCCAGGTATAAGTTCTTGCTTTAAACTTACATTTATGGCATTGGGTGTCATCTTTGATCCTAGCATGATCGTCAAGTTTGTATAAGTATGTTATACAATGTTTAATTAATGTTTTATGTATTCAGAATGCTACATTTATATCAATAACTGTTTTCTCTATCAGCCTTCCTTGATAATGTGACATTGTAATATTGCGTTAGTCTTTAGTCTTTTGCCATATCTTTTGCCAACATATGTAAGTCTAATATAATATGGACATCTTATATTTTTTTTTTTTTTGTTTGTGTTTTTTTTTATTTTTTTATTAAGACTTCAAATGCACTAGCCAACATCTAAAACTAAAATACTTTAATTGTAAACTTTTAAATGTGGTTTGGGTGGGTGGGAGCTAGGGCTCCTCCCCTGTTAAGTCCCGCCAAAATATCAATGAATCTCCTGATTTAAACCCTGGGTTGCACCCTTATTTTTCGTTTTGCTTTTTTCATTTTCCTCCATCCTCACTTCCTCCTCCACTATGCTGCTCCACCTCTTCAACTTTCTCCCTCTGGGGGCAAGTGAAGCTCTCTTCAACCTTAGAGGCCCAGCCGAGCTGGCCTCGTCCTCCACCAGGAAGGTTCTCCGCGAGCCAGAGGGGACGCCCATCCTATCCTTTGTTTTCCCGTTCTCTCACTCTAGGTTCCCCTTAGGGGGAGTATCAGTTGCTTCTCAGCCTCAGAGGCTGATTGGTTTGGTCTTACCTCCGTGAGGACGGCTCTCTGCGAGCCAAGGGGAAATCCTGTCCTCTTTCATAAGCACATCGTTCCAATTTCAATAACCAAGGTTTTACTCCACGCAGCCCTACCTCCTGTTCTGTGAATGACCTTCAAAACACTTGCAGTGGAAAATACTAACCAACACCAGAACAACATCCACCACAATGACTTATTTATTTTAACCCACTCGTATTATTTGTATTAGTTTTACCCCGATTATCATCTGAAAGCTGTTCCTTTCTGGTTATCCCTGCTTTCAGGCATGGTCAAGCTATTTCCAATCAATTCCATGTAATTACATTTCACAGACTTATAGAACTCCCCAGTTACTGAAGTGCCCTGGGCTAAAAGTTTGGATTAATAAAAAAAAGTCCCCAAGGTAAACTCAGAGAGTTGAGAAGTATGGATTATGTGATCTTTGAAAGGTGTAGTTTGTACTGTAGTATGAGAACAGTTTACTATGGACTAGATTCTCAAAGGTGTTACTCAAAATTGTCGTTTACGTGTTTTTTTTTCCAGAAAGGAAGACTGTACCAAAGAAATTTGACAACAAAATAATCATTTAAATCTAAAGAAAACCCTGTCTTGTTCACTACGTAAACCTAATATATACCAATATAAACCAAATCTACCATAATAAACGTTGAATAAGTTTGTTCTCTAATATTAAACGACTGTACCAGTGCCACAATGGGATTGCTACAGCCACGGTTATGGCTCACACAAACTTGGAACTGTCAACAGCCCGATTTATTTGTTCAGGATCTACAGCATTCAGGTCAAGTTGCTAGGTAGAAACACAAAACCACTGTTCTAATTAAAAGTTTTAGTTTGTTACAGTCAATACCCTCAGTCATTTTGAATGTTAAACGCAAGCATTCAGACTCTTGACTGACCTCCTCTCGAGAACGTCACAGCTATACTGCTTCACTTAGTGTTAGCACAATAGCTGTCAGTCTCTATGAATTTCCTTATTCCGCCCGAGCCATTGATTTATCGACATTCAAACTGAACACGCCCCCTGGGATCAGTGTCAAACAGCTATTGGTTAGAAAGTCTTTTCAAGTCTTCCGTTCGTTGTAACTGTAATGCTAAAATAATGCAGGTGACTTTGAGACTGAATAAAGGAAGACAGTAAGAAAAAAAGAAAATGCTACTCAACAGGTTTGAAATTGCACATTGTTGAATTTCCCAAAATACATGTTAATCGCAAGGTTGAAAAAACAGTACTTGACTGAAGACGAAACAAGGAGAAACTTAAAATGGCCTGATAGAAAACATTTTGTTTGAATGGAGTACTTTGAATGACTTTAATACATACTGTAACTTGTTCTACATGTCAGTGCAATGCAGTGGTACCCTTGTAAAGTATGTGTATGGTTATGGTTCTGATGAAAAAAATGAATGTATTTGTACAGTTAGAAATTGAATACAATTGTACTGCACCGCATGCAACACTAAAATATTGTGTTTACTTATTGGTGCAGTGTTTATTTTAGTGGGGTTTTTTTTGCTTTTTTAATTGATGGTGAAGCACCGTTTAATACTTTTCTTTTAAATTTGAATTAATGCAACGAATTTGTAAAAGCCAATGCAGCGAGAACTATTGTCTAAGTATGGTTTTGGAAAGAAATGTTCAGTAAAGCAAAGAAGATATGTTCTTGAACTTATTTGGGTACATGATAAGCTAAAATTAAATACCAGTAGTTTAATACAGATGTGATGTGCGATGGATAACTTGATTTTACGCACTGTTAATTATTACTTTTTAAATTTTGAAAAACGAATAGTTCCTAGCAGTTTAACTAAAAATGAAAAACAACACTGTAAAATTATTAATGGAATAAAACAAAACAAGGGTTATTTCTAAACTAAACCTGTGTATCTTTCTTTATTTATTGGTGTTGAGCATGTAGGAAAAAATACATTGTAAAAAAAGTATTTTAAACACAAAAAATGTTTTCCTAAAATTAAAGTCTCAAAATGGCGGGAGTGACTTTTATGCCAGTGCGACCTATAAACTGATTTTTACGGTAATCAATATTATTAAATTAACCTCATAGTTTATGTGGTGAATGAAATACACAATCACTAAGGTAAAAATCTCCATGTTGTTCATGTTTGTACATGGTTTTCTGTGACATACTTACAGCTCTAAGTTCAAGATGAAAGCATTGAGTTTTAATTATCCAATTAGCTTGTTTTTTTTGTGTACGTAAAAACATATAACATACACCGTATTTAAAAAATATAATTCAGGGGGCTTCTGCGTGGCACATCTGGTTAAAGGTGCTGTGTATGGAGTGCAGGATGTGCCTGATAGCAAGCACAGGATGTGCCCTATAGCATGGAGGTTGCCAGTTCAAGTCCAGGCTATTCCACTGCCTACAGTACACTGCACACAATTGGCCTAGCATTGCCTGGGTGGGGAGGGCTTAGGTCAGCCATCATGTCCTCAGCTCACTGCACACCAGTGACCCCTATAGACTGGCCAGGCACCTGTGGGCTGCCTTGTGTTGTCCTGTGACACTGTAGCTCTGAGGTGGCTGTATGGCAGGCAAGTAGAGTGAAAAAAAGCAGGTGGCTGATGGCACACATTTCAGAGGACAGCATGTGTTTGTCTTTGACACTCACAAGTCAGCACAGGGGTGGTAGCAGTGAGCTGAGCCTAAAATAATACAATTGGCTATTGAAAAATGGGGTAAAAATCAATTGGTGACTGCTACACTATTTTTTGTATGTACCTAAATGCAATCAATATTCATACTCGGTCTAGGGTTCTGTGCACAATGCATTGATTTTGTATGTCAGTACTCCTTGAAGCTTCACTGTAATTCTAGTTTTCCTGAAACACCTGCTCATATCACATAATAAATACCCCAAATATTGTAAAAACAACAATTTTGTTTTCATGTAATGCTTAATGTAAATTTATTAGTGCATTTTTCCCTCCTACTTTGTTTCTGATTAGTTTCATATTTGCAATTGGTATTTTTTTCAGAAAACTAAATATATTCTGATATGGTTTGGAGTAAAAAGTGTTGATTTTGTTTTTAGCATAAAATGTAAAGTACAATTATACAGTAATTGCATAACCTTATCATATGTACAGTTAAACATGGTGGTAGAGGAAGAAATGAGCCAACACAGTTAGTGACTGGAGTGTAAGGACTTCCAAAATAAATAAATAGCTGTCATAAGGGAGCCCCTAGCAGGGTTTGTATAATTGCCTTTACAAAACATTAAAAAAACAATCACTATTGCAAGCAATATCAGACCGAAGAGAGCACGTTAAAGTTAACAAGGTGCAGTATGCTGTATTGGCATGTTGTACTGTTTGCCTATGTCTGATTAGGTCACACATTGCTGTTAAAGTGCTGTCAGCTTGGACAGTGTATAGTGTAATTAAAAACTGTTTCGAAAACTTAAGCAGATGACAAGCACTCATAAGTAAATCAGTTGGCTTTTTAAAATGAGCTATTATTAAAGTATGCCATGTCTGTTAAAGGCTTATAATCAGGTGCATTCTACAGTCCAATAATTTGCAATGAAATAAGATTCAATATAATTAAAAAAAACAGTACTGGCAAATCACTTTCTAATGTTGCTGATTACAGAGTGTTAGGGACTGACTCAGTATGGTATGCATATTACGAGTTTTCCATACGCTAAATGCACTGCAGTGGAAAAAAAGTTTTTCTTAAGACAGCAGAACATAATGAGGCATTTTTATAGCTGTGTCTGGATTTAAAAGAAATGTTTGCATTTCTAATATGCAATATGTATTGGTAATTATAGGCACATGTGTTTTTTTATTACATTTTCAAAAAAAAAGGTATTATAAAATGTTATTACAACTCAAAACCTGTTTTTTATTCGAAAACTTAGAATGTGTCATGTAAAGGAAAATTAAAAACAAATAATAGATTATTTTAAATAATAAATATCATGTGTTTTTGCATTTATTATTTTACTCTTGGGGAATATGTCTTTTACTGATTGAGAACTCATAGGAGGCTGTGTGGTCCAGTGGTTAAAGAAACAGGCTTGTAACCAGGAGGTCCATGGTTCTATCAGGTGAGACGTTGTTGTAAGTTCACACACCCTAATCTCGTATCTTGTAAAGCCCTTTATGATGGTGGTCCACTATGAAAGGCACTATATAAAAATAAAGAATATTATTATTATCTGTTACCCAGATACACGTCAGTCACGTTTTACCGCCCTTGTATTAAGAATAAAATCAATCGCGTTTAACAGTCACTGAAGTCAAAATTTTATAGGGTCGGATATGTGAGTGCTGACTGTAGTTCATTTGTTGAGTGTACATTTTCGCAAAAACTACCAGGGTGATTTTCTCCAGACTTGGCAGATGCTAATATTCCTGAGCAAATGTAAGCCAACCTGCACATCTAAATTTAGATCCACTTTTTCAAAAGTGATTCATATTGCTAAGTAAATACTCATGCCTTTGAAATCCTCCCCAAAAAACGAGCCGCTCCGTCTTGCTTTTGCTGATGGTGCAACTCAGTCAGTGTTGCTCTAACACTACAGAAAGCCAGGGTAAGAATTTCAAGTCAGTGGTTGGCGGGTGCAAGGGAGTTTCCCTTCCACTTCCATGAGGGTGTTTTCATTTGGCTGAAGGCCTTAACAGTACTGTACACAAAAATCAAACAAGTAGGCAGGTAGAGACATTTGGGGGGGGTTTGTTGCCCATTTTACCCCACTCTGTTCACCGTGCTTTGTAAATATCTTGGTACCCCTGAATAGATAATGCTGCATCAGTCTTGGCAGTCACCTTTGCAGAAACTTATTTTTGAGGGGTTAAATGAATCACCCCCCATTAACAGACTAAGCATGTGGTGATTGGTGCTATTGGGGCAGCATGTGGCGATCAATAACAGAGACAATCTGCATTGCCAATGTGCAATGTGTCCTTTAGCTTTTACCCTTCCATATTAAAAATATCACCATTGAATGTACATTTAGGCAATAACGACTGGCTTACCGAGTGTTTTTTTTTTTTTTTCTCTTCTATCTATTGTTATGATTGCCATTTTACAGTAGTTTTTCTTGGTATTTGCTGTTTTCAGTGCAACAGTGCACATAGACTCCTGATGCTGTGGAATGGTGTTGGCCATACTTGACCTTGGCTAACTAGAAATATGAAAGGCTTAAGCCCCAGTCACACCTGGAATGGTAACGGTTTTTAAAAATCGTTCCTGTTCAAATCAATGGAGGTGATAACACCACAATGATAACGATATTGATCATTGTAAACCATAATGATAGCTATCATTTCGAACCCTTTCAGAGTGATTTTTTTCCGGCTACGATAATGGTAGCTGTTCCTGGCCAATCATGGCTGTATTAAATGTGACATCACCACCTACCACATATCATTACAAAGATGGAAGACGAAAGGATGGAGAAACCAATCTTGGAGGGCGAAAAGAACCTACTGCTGTATGACAAGAGCTTGACAAGAGCAAGTCTTTTCAAGGATTCGAACAAAAAGAAGGACGTGTGGATGGCAATTGGGGATAAAATAGGAGTCAGTGGTAATAACTGTTTTTTGTCTATTATTCAGTGTTTTCCTAGTACTGTTTTCTAGGAAATACACAATATTTTGATTAAAATGCTGTTTTATTTTGACTCTGACATTGACACGTTTTAATAAAAAGAAAGCACAGAATGACTGTTAATGAGTTTGTTAGAGCGCTGTGCTTTGCTGGAGAGCCAGTATTTATTGCATAGAGGTATGTATTGGTGACTTTGTGCGACAGTACTGTCTGTCCATCAGCTAAAACACTGGCTAACGCAGACAATCTTAATCGTAAATATTTTATAGAAACTTGTGATGCTTTAGTTGGTAAATGCATGGGGAATGCATTGATGGAAATTTCCAGTGTGATTTCTGACGCGTCTCCCAATGTCTTGCACCGTCCAGTTCTGTCAATTTTCTTTTATTTTTCTGATTTCAAGGCGAATAAACCTGGCTTATTTTGTGCTGTTGTCATGTTCATGCTTTCTGTATGTACTATTTCCGTCAACACAGCGATTGCCCAAACGTTCGCAAAATGCCAGCTATCTTGGGAAAACGTGGCTTCGACTTTCACAGATTCTGCTCATCGTACATGCCAGGGACATTATTAATCAGAAACCAGAACGGCTACACATCATATTCATATATACATGTAAAGTGTGTATGCTGAGATTCCCCCCCCCCCCCCCCAATTTTTACCAATGTTTCAATTAAAAACATTTTTTTAAACCGATTTTATCCCTATTTTATTAGACGTAAAATAAACTCTGAAAAATTCCTTTTTTTTTTTTTTTTTTTTTTATGATAAAGCCAAAAACCAGGAACACTACTTGTATTGAATAATTTTTTTTTTTTAAGTGAATGAAATCTAATATTACAGAAAATCTAATTAGGCCGAGGTGTATATGAATTAAATTGCTCATCCTGATGGTACTTTAGCAATACTGTGTTGGGATACGATGGCCTTTATTCAAAGTGTTTTCCACAAATTCGCCATCATTTTTTCTAAAATCTTATTGAAAAAAATCCTACTCTGAGATATTATTTGAAAAAAAAAAAAAAAAAAAAAAACACTGCTATATCCGTCCTCATGTATCTCATCCTTCTGGAGGTGAAAGGCTCATCACCTTGGAAACGAGGTTAAACAAAACTAATGGAAACAAATGACATTGGATAATTGCAATGTTCCAGAAATGTGAATAACTGTTTAGTGATTACTCCGACTACTTCTACTAATAATGCTAATAAAACACATAACTCCACCACGCCTTCTGTTGATCAAATACAAGAGGAGTATTTCTTCATGTTCCTCATCACTGTCCCTGATCTTGCTGGAAATAAAAGTGGGCGTGTGCTAAAAAGTTGATTGGCATTTGCTGTACAATATCTCGGAGCCCTTTTTTGTTCTGGTGTGACCGCTTTATGAACGGTATATGGTCATCGTTATCGTTCCAGGTGTGACCGGGGCTTTATTGTATGTCACAGTAGTCTGTCTCCCTTCTGTATCCACAGTAGCTCTGAGTGCAATTTTGGTATTCATAAAGCATTTACCACTGTGCTGTGTTTTGTTTTTTTTTCTAAAAAGAAACAAAACATCGATGTTTAAAACTTCAATTAAATTACTAAGGGGGTTCACGTAAGAGCTCCCACGTGCAACTTATTTGTTTCTTGCTGTTTCTTTAACTTTAGAATTTTGTTTTTTAAAAAAATTTAATGGCTTCACTTTGCACTGTGATAAATTATTTGTGAATACAGCCCAGAATGCCTTCTGTCACATGATCAGAATCTTGTCACCCACTCGAAATACCAAATGGACAAACTAAAAAAAAAAAAAAAATAGATTTAAATATATTGTTTCTAAAAAAGAACTTTTGTAGAACACGGAGTCCCAACAAGTGTTGATTTAGTTGAGAGACTTTGGTGTGTTTTTTTTTTTCCTGCAAATATTGCAAAATTCCAAAGATATGCTTAACCGCACTTTCCATCCCAGACCACTTTTGATGGAATGAAACCAAGCACACAAGCAAGCAGTTATATAAATACGGTTGCGGCACAGGTCCCTAAACATGGCTCAACGCAGGCAGTTTCCTGTAGGCAGATATTTTGAAAGTTTGTTTCCATCTACCTTTCTTAAGCAAATGTAAGGGTAGCTAATTCAAAGCATATTTTAAGTTGAACTATTTTAGACATTACTTATTTTAAAATAAAACTACAGAGTTGTTCAAAGCTTTTAGAACAGTGGAGGCAGAACCATCTGTTTTTACCTTTTTGTTTTTACCTCTTTCGTTTAGGGGGAGGGTACATACATTATATTGCACTGTGAATGTATTCGCATTTTCTAAACCAGTGGTACCCACTTGTGATTCATTCAGTCTTTTCCAGTCCAGGACCTTGATCAAACCGCATCCTAATTATTGAATGGAGCAGTCCAGAGTCATGTTTAATTCTTTAATTGAACCTAGGGGTCCAATTAAGTCTGGTTGGAACAAGGCCCTGGATTGGAATGAACTGAAAGAGCCAGAAGTGAGCATTACTGCTTCAGATGTTATTCACAGTTTGGAAATTACACAGGCAGTGAAAAGCTACACATCAGGGATTCATCACCATATTTTGTTTTCCAATTAACACATTTATCTATAAACAGGACTGTAATCAGGAAATGCATTTTTTAAATTGGCAATAATATTTTACTGAATCTTTGGAGAGAATATCGCTATGTATCTGAAATGTAAATGTAAAAGGGCAAAAAAGAGGGTATTAAAACTTGTATGCTATATTCATTCAGTATTGTTGTGCCAATAACTGTAGCAGGGTCCTTTCCATTTACTGGCATTTTAATACTTTATGAATATGCCCCTTGATGTGTACTGTACTGTATTTTCAACTTCGGCATGCACTAATGCTACACCCGGCAAGGGGCATTCTGTAGTTCCAAAAACTAAAATGGTGACCCTGGCATTATTTTGAAGACACTGCATTCTATTGAGTTTATCTAAACAGAGGCTGATACTTCCGTCACTTAAATTATTAAAATATGAACCATCATATTATTTAATAACAGTAATAAACTAAAGAGACAAATATGTACAGCTGGCAGTTTGGTTTTCATAATGTTGGACCTTTTATTAATTATTTGAACATTATTTAGATCCACTGTCATATTGATCAATTGAATACTACCCATTGTCTGATAACACCAATTAAAATAATATGTTATTTTTCAGGTGCTTCAGAATTGACATTGTGATAAATACAGGAAAAATAACTTGTACAATAAATAACAAATATGGAACCAGAAGTGTGTTCTTGTTTCTCTTAAATTACCAATAGTAAAACATATATAATATGTGTGGTTATATTGAATTGATCTAAATAGTGGTGGTTCTAAATATGCACGTTTTGTCCTTTTTTGTTTGAAAACAATGGTGGTATATAGATATACCTGTAGATCAATCTCATAGCCCCCGTACTGTGTTAACAATTACAGTATAGTAGTAAATAAACAACCATTTGTTCATCCATAACTATTAAACACAATGATAGAATATTCAGCAATACTAAAAGAAACTTAGTAAAAATGATTTTTTAATGGTAAAATTAGTTTACCATAAGTTAAAAATTGGGGTTGAAAAAATGTTTTAACTATGGCTCAATTTTACCTTTGGTTTTGTTAATTATGGTATTTATCTCTGGTCTGACTGGAGGATTGAATTCGCTAGTTTGGCTATATTCCTTTTGTTCCAAAAGGCTTAATTTCCACTAGATTTCCTTTGGAGCCCTTGGGGAAGGCCCTCCAAAAACAATCAGATTTTCCCCTTGTGCTCCACACAGCCTTGATTTCGTTTGATTTAGGCAGTTTGTCCTATTTTGACAAAAGCTTCACTAAGGCTGCTGTGTGTGTGCTGAAAATTGTACGCCTGTCCCAGTGTCATAGCTAATTACATCCTTTGTGTTTCCCATGCCATAATTGGAAAAGTAGACCTACCACAGCATAAGATATCATAACCTCACACTCTGGTGAAAGGTTCCCCACTGTAGACAAATCGAAATTGTAAATAGACGGCACAAGTTTTTAAACATAAATCCTTGCAAATAGGCTCTTACAAATTGTGGATAATATTATTTAGATAAAGAAACAGAAATTACTTTGTATTAATTTGCTCATAGAGTTAAAAACTGGTGCGTGTGTTTTTAAATTATATTGCCTAAAATATAGATGTCTTAAAAATAAATTGCACTGTGAAAAATACATTAAACAAAGCCTTTGTGCAATATAAAAATTGTATGCAATAAATAAATCTCTTTACTATAGTATATATATATATATATATATATATATATATATATATATATATATATATATATATATATATATATATATATTTTTTTTTTTTTTTTTTTGAAAGATGGGGTTATTTTATGTAAGCCTTAAATAAAGCATTTTTAAAGATGCTAATTTATTTGCCTGTTATAACAATGCTAGGGAGACTCTTGTTTGTTTTTAGTTTAAACTGTACTGTACAGGCCTATTTCTCTATCTGCCTTAAAACTTTTCGGAAGAATGCTCAAAGCTTGTGGCAAGCTCCATCTTTGCTTCGTGCTCAGGGCCAATGGAGTGAGAGTTGTCTTATGTGTAGCAGCATGTATGAAGGTATCCAGTCCTTGTCCCTGCCTGCTAAACTGACAACAGGGCTCTAGGATCTAAAGGAGTGTCCCAATTAAATTCCTGAAGCTTGTTCTGACTAACTGCTAGTGCTGTGTTTTATATTCTATAGAAATTGTATGCTGGGATGGGTCAACAGCATAAAGTTCTATTCATGTTTAGAATAGCACAAGACTCTGAAAAAGGACTGTACACCACACAGATTACAGCAGTTTAGCTAAATTTCTGGTACTGGATGTTGAGCATTTTAAGAGCTGATAATAGAAAGACATTTTAAGTCTGACAAATCAATTGATTTGTTAGGTGTTCTTAACTGGTATAGGAACTCAAATAGGTGAGCCTAAAAGCAGTCTATTTATATTTATTATTCTGAACAGCTTGCAGATATACCAGCTGCCACTGTTCTTGGGTTCTATTTGCACTTTCCTCTAGCTATTTCAAGTTAATACACTATCTCTAACTAGTAATGTACTGCACTTGTCTGTAAGTGTTTCTAAGCACACACAGTTAGGGTTTTTTTCTTCCTCTAGTTGTCCTATATTTTCCCATTGTATAAATATAATAGCTCTCTTTTTTGGTGTTCGGTTATGCTGAGATATGTAGACATCTTGGGTGTTTCAAAGTACTTGTCATGTGCTTGTTGTGTGTGTGTGTGTGTGTGTGTGTGTGTGTGTGTGTGTGTGTGTGTGTGTGTGTACTGCATTTATGTCAAACTGCTTGATAGCTAACAATAAATAATAAAAAAATACCCTCACTTACTGCCAGCCAATAGTATATATTATATAACATAACAAATTATAGCACATGTGTAACTATGTAATCCAATCTGGGGCATTTCATGGGAATTATATATTTTTAAACATTATTTTCCCAGCAGATCACCTCATTTAAAACATGATCTTCTGTTTATTCATTTGTCTGGAGTATGGGGTTATGTTTAATGAGATAAATGTAAATGTGGATTCTTATTATACACCACTGGGCAAAATAGACAGTGGAGGCACATACTGTGAATACATAACTGAAGACTCTGTTAGCATAAGGAGATACCTATCCGTCTAGCCTTTTTCCATATGTATGTCACAGTTGCTTTTTTTTTTTTACTTACAGTTTTACATGTACCTGCAGTGTTGGTGGTAAGTTGGTGTTTGTAGATCATGGTGATCTACATTATACTGATTGCTCTAATTTTATACTTGCGGCCCTGACATGGATGTATGTTTTAAAATACCCGTTTTTATAATCTGTATTTTACACACTTAGGGTTCAAATTAAGAAAAAATAAGTCAAATTTGTTAAACCAGTATGAACCTAAATAGGAATGAGGCTGAGACATGTTATCTGTTAATATATGTAAGAAAACGTAACCTTTTATTTGTGGGTGGAAAATGGGATTACTTTTACAGCTCCAAAGTGAACCAAACCAAACATTAAAGGGACAGTGCTAGTTTGAAACATGGCATGTATGTGTAACATCTTGGATAAAACTTTGGTAACTTTAAGTAGAGCTCAATAAATCTTCTGTGGGCATACTGTGTGTGTGTGTGTGTGTGTGTGTGTGTGTGTGTGTGTGTGTGTGTGTGTGTGTGTGTGTGTGTGTGTGTGTGTGTGTGTGTGTGTGTGTGTGTGTGTGTGTGTGTGTGTGTGTGTGTGTGTGTGTGTGTGTGTGTGTGTGTGTGTGTGTGTGTGTGTGTGTGTGTGTGTGTGTGTTACAATCATCATTAGTTCAGGTTCATCATTTAATCCCTAAATGGATAAGCCTTCTTGATTTTCTGTAATTAGGCAAACTGTTGGTGTAATTATCTTCAATTAAACTTTATTAGGCAGATAACAACATTTCTCAAAGTATGGTGTTTAGCACAAATATATTGTGTAAAATTGTGAGGTTGTCATTTTCCTTGTAGCTCCAGACATGTCAGGGCCTTGTTTAAATGATTGGGTCTGGTTTAAGGTACTGTACTATAATAGGTATTATTCTGGCTGGATATTCCTACTCTGTAAAATGCACTTTTAGCAGAAGGGAAGAGAGAAAGAGATATAATAAAACTGAAGTAATAGTGTTTAAAAAAATTCAAGTGAACCATGTTTTCCTGAATTGGAATAATCAATTTTAAGTGAAAAGTAGTATACCAGATTTGTAAAGCAAGTTACGAAACATTTTTGAGTTTACATTTATATATATACATGTATATGTATATGTGTGTGTGTGTGTGTGTGTGTGTGTATATATATATATACACCACTGGGCAAAATAGACAGTGGAGGCACATACTGTGAATACATAACTGAAGACTCTGTTAGCATAAGGAGATACCTATCCGTCTATTTTTCCATATGTATGTCACAGTTGCTTTTTTTTTTTTACTTACAGTTTTACATGTACCTGCAGTGTTGGTGGTAAGTTGGTGTTTGTAGATCATGGTGATCTACATTATACTGATTGCTCTAATTTTATACTAACTAATTTTTATACTTGCGCTGATTGTTTTAAAATACCGGGATGTCAACGCCCCCCGGTTACAACATCATCGTGTTATGGTCACACACTTAGGTTCAAATTAAGAAAATAAGTCAATTTTGTTAAACCAGTATGAAACCTAAATAGGTCAAAATGAGAGGCTGAGACAGTAATGTCCATGTAGAAGATTATATATACATTACAATTTAGAATTATTATCTTTTTTTGTGCAAAATGCAATGTTTATTATATTATAAAAGAAGCATTAAATAAAGGGGACATTTTGCAGTATGGAACATCAGTATGAGGTACTCATATTTTTCCTTTAGCTGCCATATAATATGTTTGTTTTGTTTATACCACCATTGTGAGTCTTGGAATGTAATATATAGATAAACAAACCAAAAAAAGTCTTGAAGTTGGATTTAAACTAATATAGTACTTATCTTATAAAATAAAATAAAAAACTAACAAAAAAAAAAAAACACAAGTATAAAATCCACATTCATGTGTTTAATGTTCAAATCACTGGTGTGTGCACATTACCATTCTATGTGTTCTTGAAGACTAAAAGGCTACCACTTAGCCAGTACACATCACAGAGCCCTCTCCTCTCTCTCCCTTTCCTGTAGTTCATATTTCAGTTTGCTCCCAGGAGCTCACAAGTCTGTGCCAGACGGAAATTCGCTGAGGCTGCAGTAGTCCCACTGAGGCCACACGGAGGAGGGACAGACAAGGAACAATCAGGCCCAGTCCTCGTCCTCTCAGCCTGCCAGGCTGCACAGGTCCACAGGGTGACTACTGCCTGCCTCTTGGCTCCGTTCCCATTGCCTCTTTCTCCCCCCACTCCTCTCCCTCTTCCCTCCCCCTCGCCAGTACTCCCCAGAGTCAACTATGAGACCATCCAGTCATACGTTGTCCATCAGATGTGTTTACTTGTTCCGTGACAGCCGACACATCTGGAGCGCATATTCAGGTTATTCCAGTGCCACTAGACACATTCCACAAGATCATTTCAGCGGTTGTTATGGCGATCTTCTCCCCTCCAGTGATTTTCAAGTTGCATGACAGAAATAGCTGGAGCTAACCAGAGGGGGGGACAAAAGTCAACGGGATCAGAAAGAGCTCCTTTCACAGCGCGAACTAATTAGTGACCCAGCCCTCTTCCCAGGGCACCGAGCATATGGTTTAATGAAGTGAGGCAGTGACACATTTTTTTTTTGTTGCTGTGTATGTATGTCTCTGTGTGTGTACAGTACGTGTATATACATGGGCTAGATCTTTCAGTGAAATCTCTTCCCCCCCTTCTGTGGGCTTGTTGGGACCTTAACCTCCGCTTTTTGTTTTTTATTCACAACCATAAAATATTTTCTTCTTAAAGTAATTTAGCGTAATTAAGTGTGTGTGTGTGTGTGTGTGTGTGTGTGTGTGTGTGTGTGTGAGTCAATGCGTTTTGCTACAGTAGGTCAATATTCTTTAAAGAAAAAATATTCATTATCTTAAAAAAAATAAAAAGTTACATAAATTTTTGCACAGCTGCGTTCAAAGAGACAGTTAGTAGAAAATATTGAGCATTGGCAGTTTTTGTATACTGTAGTAAAACAGTAGTTAAACATAGTTCTGTTTTACAATTCTTAGCATGTGCTTCAGTTTGCACGAAAAAAAAATTGTTGTTACAGAGTTGTTACAGCCTTAAAGAAGAACAAAGACAAGAGACATGTTTTTTCCATAACTTTGCATTTCCATGCTGGTGTAGTCTAGTTATTCTCTACATTGTTCAGCAGCATATTGCATCAGTGGGTTTATATTGTTGGCTGCACCCGTCTGTTTGCCGATAGGGATGGTGGAATTGAGCAGCTACCTCTAGGTCCCATGGCAGTTTTGTTTCAAACCTGGCCTCCTGTTTGGATGCAAGCCTGCCCCAGAGCACTAATTTTAGCCATATCACTTGGCTAAAGTGCAACGCCAGCCAGCCAGCCAGCTAGCCAGCTAGCATTGATCAAATTCAGAATCTCACTCCCCAGGACACCTTTATTAACCAGTATGATGTGTACTAACACAGCAATCGCTTTCATATTGGGTAACGTTAATAGCTTGCGAGTAGATAACTAACCATACTCAGAATGTGACGTTTGAGTCCGTTCAGTCTGTTCTAAATAAAGAGTCAAATACCATTCAAATTCTATCTTGCGCTGTTTCCTCCTGATAAAATTTGATTTGTATTGTTCATCGGGTAGCAATATAAAGACTTGGCAAAGATAACTACATGCCCACCAGCTTCATTTTTTTGGAGCAGAAAAGAACAGGGCCTGTCTTCAATCTTTTTATGCAAAATAATAAATTACAACTTTTTTATAGCTAAAAATACATTTAAAAATTCCTTTTAGGTAGAAAAAGAGCAATAACACACTACTCAACTTTCAAGTAAAACTAATGAAAAACAACTTTGGGTTTATGATGTGCAGCAATAATAATAATAATTTATCAATCACCAAAATGCTATGTTCAAATGGGAAGTGTCACAGCCAAATGCTATTACAAATTGCAATTTTAGCTCTTGAAATGTGGCTATGTTCCCTAATATCCCAATTTTTATTTGAGAAATCAAATTTTAGGTTTGTGAATGTCAGAAGTCCGAAAACCAGATATTAATGGTGTCTTGTGTCAGTTTTTGATTTGTAAAGCCAGCTTCCAATCATTTCAGTGGAAAATACATACTCTACAGCAGAGATTTACTTAAAATGGTGCCACCGTTAATTAATCATTTTAATTAGTGCTGGGACAAACATGGAATTTTCATGTTAGGATATATATTCAAGATTCAGACAAGTATTCAAATATTCGTTCATTTGCAAAACCATTATATGCCATTATGTGTAACACTGTATTAAAGTTGAACTATATTGCAGAAGTAAGAATAGCTTGCAAAGCCCTTACATTTTACCCCACTGAATTAACTACAAAACAACCCAAGTTTTTTGACAGCCAGGGTAAATAGGGTACCAGGAGCGGCTGTGTTGATCTTTTTAAATTGAAATCCCACAATCCCACACTGACAGCTGTTTTTCACTTCCTAATGTAGAAACTGTTGTGCAAATTCTGGCAAGGTGGTAAAACGTTGTGATTTAGTATTTCTCAATTCTGTTGGACATGGAGGCGGTTGCCTTGTTTTTTTTTTGTTTTATTTTGCTTTTATACATGTAAAAAAATGTTTCACATATTTGGATATTTTAATAATGTGTAATTTAATTTCAATAATCTGTCATTTAGTATCACACAGAAGTATATTGTTGAGTTTAGTGTATATTCAAAGATTGAAAACAGGAACTTGTAAAAATTTGATTTTGTTATTGAAATACTTTTTAAAGACTTTATTACCAGCTTTAAAAGTGTAATTGTAGGCCAAATGGTATTGTCTGTCCATTTGGGAGTTGACTAATACCACCTTAACTAGTCTGTAGATCAGTCTCATTTAAGTATCTTAAAAAAAAAAAAAAAAAAAAACTAAAGTATAAATAATAAAGCCACTGCAGTTTCAGTGAATGTACTTAACCACCTAGTCCTCTCCATGCTGCTTAGTTTACAAGAGCTGCATCTTGTGTCATGTCCAAACATTTTTAAATGCTGTTTTCTGGGTGTGACGTGGGTTAGCTCAGACTGCTGTATAAACGCAGAGTTTAAAATAATCTCTCATACAGATAAGTCAGTCTGGGCAACAGCTTTGTGGTTTTAATGATTTTGCATTTGGTGCATCACTTTGTTTTAGTTAGTTTAATGTTTTATTTACCTAAATTGTTCACAATAGCAATCACTGCATTCTTTATGTATTTGGAATGCAATTATAATGCAATATATTTAATCATAATTGCAAAACAATTGTATTGCTAATACAGTACATGATACTGAACTGTACTGTTCCTAGGCACATTAAGTAAGACTGAAATGCTGTACAGTATTTTTATGTGGGTATTTACAGAACTGTGGCTCAATGTTTTTGTTAGTGTAAATGCTCTATAAAGTTAGCAGTGTTTTAAATTTGACAGTATACTTCTTATCCACTTCAGAATGGTTACAGTTAGAATATAACAATATAATATAATTTATAGTTAAATGGATTAAGGCATTTTATCTTATTACAAGGGTTTTGATAGTGGTTCAGTTTAAATATCCATCAAGCTCAGTGCATTAAGAACCCCCCAATCCCACCCCACCCCAAAAGCATATTCCAAACCCTGAAGCTGAAACCCAGTTTACTTCGCCTTTTTATAAAGTTGCTTTTACAGCAGATGTCCCCCACTGTCCATTTCAACATTCCTTTTGCTAGGATACCACTGAGGCTGGTCACCAAGGCAGCTCAGAATACCTGCCCTCAGGCGGGCTGGAGGGCACACCTAAAGGTCACATCATTAAAGAAGGTTTTAATTTATTGTGGACCACTTGTCCCTGTCTAGCTGTGTTCCTGATAATCATGCAATATTAACTATAGCACCTCGTACAAGAGGCCAGAGCAGATTTTAAAAGATGCCAAAGTATACCACACACAGCCTGAACCGGTAGGGTTGGGGCTAGCCAGAATTATCACCCCCTGATGTAACCTTATAAGGCAAATGTTTTTAAGGAGGGTTTTTTTTTTTTTTTGTTCTTGTCTTGTACTTAAGCGTTACACTATTACCAGCCAACAAGAAGCGTTTAAGTAGCTGTAAACAATTAACACATCTGTAATTACCGTGGTAATGAACAGGCTCTGTTAAAATAAACTTGCTGTTGCTGACACATCAAACCATTACTTAAGAGGACTCTCTGCTGGGCCCTGCAATTACCTTTTTTAACTTAATTCCCACCTACTATTTTTAATTATGTGTTTTCTGTTAAAACACAATTAAATATGTATGTGTTTAAGGGAAATCTTGGCAGAAAACCCATGTTTATTATGGAATTCAAGTTTAAGATGGTATCATGATTACCTTTTGCTTTAATGATGCATGTATACTCCCATTCCCCTTCCTTTTTTTTTTTTTTTAAACTGTCATCTTAGTAATACGGTACCTAAAATGCGTAGTGTAAATCTTATTAGGCCATGCAAAATGAAGCAAAAGCTTTTTATATTGGTATATTTTTAGTATACACTTCAGATATGACTGTGTGCCATTAGTCAAATCTACAATTGAGAGATTGACTAAAAGTTGAGAAGAATTCATTTCTGACCTTGAAGACCTCTCACCAACAGCATGTTTTGGTTTGTTACACAGGACTAAGCCAAATTAAAAAAAAAAAATCCCAGTTTTCTGTTGAACTGACTAAATAAACAAAGAAAGATTTATCAAGTGAGTAATTTCATTAGGAATGTTCCTAACAACGGGAGGTCTTAAACTAGCTAGGAAGAAGTGCTGTTAATGACTGGCAGCTCTAGATCACAGACACTTTGCAGCATGGGTGTAGTATTTGTATTTAGGATCAGCGTTTGTTGTTGTACGTTGCCATCTGTGCTGGAAATTAAAAGCTTTTACTCACTTTTAGTGCAGCACCTTACTCTCTTGCTCCAGCCAGAATGATAAATAAAATGGAAGAGAGAGACAAAAAGTTTGAAGGCGGTATATCCATCACTGGAATGGTCAATCTTGGGGGTTAGCAAAAGGGTGAGGGAAAATCGCTACTCGGACCAGTTTACATTTGTCACTGGTGAGTAGCTTTTAAAAAATGTATTAGATGGGCATGGTGGTAAGCAAGTTCCAGCTGCAGGGGATTACTGCTCGGAGTGGGTCTGGGATCTTGGAAGACATTCAGCTCCACCAGTGGATTTGTGTCCCTTGCTGTTATCCTTACCATTAAAGCAGGAGTGAAGATTAAGAACAGACAAACCTGTCACCTGCTCCTAACAACAGGCCTGCCCACAACAGTTAACATTCCAGAATAGCTAATGCAACAGGTCAGGACTGTCACATTAGCGTGCAGATACAACCTCCCTGAAGATCTGCAGATCAGCATCTTGATTCTTTTACAGTACATAGGGGTACCACTACACTTTGAATTCCACTCTAGTGTTAGTGTTTGATGACTGGCAAAAAATTCCTAGTATGTCTGGCCCATTTTGTTTCCAGTAAAAACAATAACAGCTATCAATTGCACACTTACAGATGCATTTACAGTTTTCACTGTAAATATTCACTGATCTTTTTTTTTTTTTTTCACAGTGAACTGTATTCTCTAAATAGGGACCTATATAATAACATGTAGAAAAGTACAGTAGACAAGCCTTTAGACAATCAGGAGTATGAGTCATTGCTTGCTATAATCCCATCACTTTACACTGATTGTACATCAAGCTCAGGCACCTAAAAGCAAGTTGGGAGTGAGGGGGGGGGGGGGGGGGGGGTGTAAATCAGGAAACTTCATGTCTGGACAACGAAAAAAATAAACAAGCAATATGGAGCACACTTTTTTCTGTAAATGGGCCTGTGTTGTGCCTCACATGACACGTAATACATTGTTACGCAGATGTAATACTTGATAAATGCTGCATCGCTCTGTTACAAGCCAGGCTCTGTTAAGATTTGTAAAACAGACAGAGAATAGTAGGCGTACTGTTGGCAAGGTGCATTTGTACAAGTCCTATTCACAACACTTTAAAGACTGTTGTAAGGATTTTTAAATATGTTTTGTTAAGTGTGTTGTCAACTGCAAACTTGATTTAATTTATCAACAAAGAGTCCATTACAAAACATTCCTTAAAACAATCCTATACATATACACAGTGCCAATTATTTCCACCATTTCAGTGAACATGGCACAAAATAAAACCCTGCTGATTTTCAAAGTTGTGAACTATAGGGGGTGAGGGAGGAGAGAGAGAATAGTGAACCTCTCCCAAATACCTAAAGAGACAGTTCCAGACATTGCAGCAGTGCTCAAAACAAAAAGTTGACAGGAATATCAAAAGTTAAGGATTACAAATACAGTGTTATATCTCCACATTTGCAGTGTATTCAAATAGCCATAATGCAAACTGCCTTTACAGACTCCTTTTGCATGCTAGCATATTGTTTAAGGAGCCTTGAAAACATCAGAGGGATTTCCTGCAAATGAAAACACAAGGCAGCTTCGGTTTATCAGGAGAGCAGAGCTGTACTTTTCAATAGATCCTGATCTTCGCAGTAAGAAATTAAATAAATAACCCTAAAATGGATTGTTATACTATATTATTAAGTTTAATTTTATTTACACATTGCAGTAACATTTTTGTATGATAAAGTAAACCTTGCAATGAGAGAATCCTTAAAGAGCAACTTGGTGATTCTGTAGGGTTATTTTTACAATAGGAACCCAGACGTTGTAATTCTCAGCAATGTGATCGTCTTGGTAACGTATGTTGTTAAAATGTAAATAAAATGCAGCATGCTGTGTGTGTTTAACATTGTGTATTAACGCTCACACCACAAGTGTGGGTATATCTAAATTGGGGATACAGTGGAATAACATGCTTATCAAGACCAGTTTCAAATGTGTCTTTGCTTACATTCCAATCCAGTGGTGTGTTGTTGAAATTCAGGACGAAGCTGCGCTTCGGTAGTTCAAATAATACTGCCACCGATATATGCTTTATAAAAACTTTAACGTTTCTGAAATAGTTTCAGATTTCTGTTATTAATTTGATTTGGACCACTGTTTCCTTTAGAACGAGTTTAGTCAAGAAATACCACTTACTAATCTGCCTGCGCCTGACTTATCCAAACAGCCTGTAGCCCCTTCACTAACACCGGTAACTGTAGGAAACAACAGAGACCGTCCCAATGAAAATGAGTGATTTAAATCGGTAGATGTTGCCGAAAAGAAAACTAAAAATTATGTCTCTCTCTTTCAACGATTTTTAGCAGCAGCACAAAATGAGAATTGACTTATTTAAAATATACCTCAAGGTTCGAACTAAAAAGATGGTTGCGAATAGGCCATAAACAGGGCTCTTAATTTACTGGGACGACTTCCTGTGGTGAATAAAAACCATATACCACGAACGATCATTCAGTATCCTCTGCGTATTTAACAACTGACCAATACCCTCTTATATTTTAAGTATCTCATTGAAATTCAACATTTAAACACACTTTAAAGTAGTTTTATGTCACATTGTCACCATTGTGATACGCAAGACTTTTCATACATAGTCAAAATTTCAAATTCATTGTACCTAATGGAAAACATAGAATGATACCACAACCATATTTCAATGATGAAGCGATTGGAATTATACATTTAAGGGTTTAAACAGCATAGTATTACCGCAATATATGTATAATATAGAACTCCCGAAATAACTGTAGAAAGTTTTTGCTAAAAGAAAACACGTCATTTTCAGTATGTGAAACGCAGTTACTGTATCTAATAATTTTGGTTTCAGTGGGGCGTTGTGGCCGTTCTTTAAAAAGGGAGGTTTAATGTACACCCTAGGTGGGCCCACTTGCACATTTTACCATTACATCACATTTTCCACAACAAAACCTCTATTCTAAAGTATAGGATTCAGAGCACACTTATTACATTTCTTGATGACAAGACTTACCTATGCTACACGTCTGTAATTGACAGGCTGTCCAACCCTTGTAACTTTTTGCGCTTTTGACCGACAACAAAAAGGATGTGATTTGTTTGAACATACCTGGGGTGAATTCTGCAGTGTCTTAACACCAGATGGCAGGTTTAGGCTGACAACTAAAAACCCACTTTAGCTTGGTCAAACAGTTTAACATCAAATCTCCAGCTCCTTCACCTCCCTGCCCCAAAATAACAGTAACTTGTAGAGGTTCGCCAATTATCTACAATCAAACTTAACTACTTAAGGAGCTCCCATTAATGCTTGGCCTTCTTTCTGTTCATTAAAGGACACATCCTGATTTTAACTTTCTCTTTAAAAAAAAAACAATGGAAAGCATGTGCAGACGCAGTCTAACTAATACATGCATTCTTAATAACTAGTTAAGCGAACTGGCATGAGTGGTGGTGTTTTGTGCTGTGCATGACATCATAAAATAAAACATTCCGCTTGCCGGTCTGCAGCTGGATCACTGGAGCGTTACAGAGGTATTGGTCATTCTACAACACGTCATGCTAAATGTTGTACCATTAAAATTATATTAACACGCGTTAAAAACATCAAACCAACGGCTCTAGGAGCTGTCTCTGTAAAAATTTGTCAAAATGAATTCAAATTAGGTTCAGATTTTTGGTAAAATATTAAATATAACTGAGCTACATGTAAATATGTAAAGCATAATATACATACACACGCATATATTTCATTCTGATAATATATACATAACTAAACCATATTGTATGTATTTTTAATCACAGGCATGTAAATGTAATCTATATGATCCAGAGATAATAAATGAAAAAAACACTAAAAGTGTAAACATTATGATTAAATACCAATAATTAAAAAACAAAAATACTACATTTTTTTTTTAGTTTTCACTCTAAATCTCTGAATCTTACTGATTAATTGTGAAACTTAAATATGTGTTTCTCGTATGTTGGTGCGTACTTAGTTCCTAGTAATAAATAAATAAATCTTTGTTCTTTATGTTTACGTGTTCTTCTCTTAAGTTGTTTTTATTTGTTAAATTAAATTACAAGTTTAATAGTATAGATGAGGTATCTCCATTTTATTGTTAACTCATAAATACATTTTTCCATCAAAATACTGTATTAGATTTTCTTGTAGTTTGAGAAATTCCCCCGCCAGTAAAGATGAAAAAGTAGAATTCAAAACTCTCTGATAGCATGAAAAAGAAAATTATTATTATTAGGCTACCAAGCTGGCTTGGGAAGCCTATTGTTGTAAGGAGTTTTTCTCTTTTTTTTTTAAATTATACATTTTTTTTGTTTTCTTTCCAAAACTTTAAACTGCTCCTGTTTGCATGCTGTGTAACCAATCAACATGACACTTGGCAGGTATCATCCCGTGTAGATTACAGTTCAGATGCAAAAAAAAAAAATTGCACTCCTGCGTCAACCAAGATGGTGGCCTGACATATTTTGGGAAAAACCTTTCAAAATCTTCTTCTTGGGAACAGTTGAACCGGTTGATCATATGTCATCAGCAACCAAACCCGCTTCAAGTTTGTGAAGCAGAAGTTGCTGCGATAAATTTTACTATCAAAATGGCTGCCACCAAATTCGCCAAAACGTGCCCCAAACATCAAACTGCTTTTGTTTGCAAACCGTTTAACTAGCTAACTCCAAACTTGGTTGCTGTCATCCTGGGGACAATGGAATTCAGATATGGCAAAATGGTGTTCTTTTGTAAAGCATGATGGGCGCCAGACCTACATTTTCTTCTTAAATTTAAAAACACTTCAGTTGAAAAATGGTTTATTTGATTAACTCCAAAGTTGACAAGCATCATCCCTGCGTCAATACAATTGACTTTTTTCAAAAACGGTGTTTGTGCGTAAAACCATATAGCCACCTGATGCATTTCTTTAATTACCTTTCAAAATCTTTGGTCAAATGTAAAACTAGCTTGGAACTCCTTACAGTGTACATAGGTTTATGGTTACTATACAACACATTTAGGAACCCATATATGCTCTATTCAAAAATTACCTTGATCATAACCAATGACCTCTCCTTAAGATTAAATTTAAAATTAGCTTTAAAATTATAAAGCATCATGAGATAATAAACTAATGCAGTATTTTGAATTGAGACTGTTGCATAAAACTCATCTGTTGTTGTTGCTGTTTTTATAGTGCCTTCCATAGTGCCTTCCATTATATGCAGTCACTTACAATAGGATATTGACTGTGACATGCCCTGTAAGAGAGGCGGGGGGGGGGAGCTCACTTACTTGGCACCTGGTGCAGCCAGTGCTGTTACAGCTTGCACTCTTTTTTTTTGTTCTTCTTTTTGAAATATGCGGTATTGGGGCTGAGGCGTGGTGCCTTAAAGTGGCTGATTCGTGTCATAACAGGTATGGCATTAGGGCCAGTTAAGCAGTGACGAGATGTGACAGCCCAGGTTTGAGGTGCCTTGAGGGCACTTCATCAACACTCCTACACACACTGATGTGAATCAAAAAACATTAAATGGTACAGCAAGCCAGCTAGGCAGTCAGCTACATAACATAAGGCTTACAAGAGGTAGAACTATATATCTAATATCTAATCTATTAAAAAAATATCATTTGTTTAAATTACTTTGGGGGCCATAGTCTCAGTGCTTTTATTCCATTCTATAATTAACAAAAACAAATTGAATTCTGTTAACCTGTTCCTTTTTATAACAAGTCGTCTGATTTCAAGCTTTTTAAACAAATTGTTTCTGGTTTTTGAAACATTCTCAGGTAAACAGCAGAATGGAGTAAACCCCCTTAGTTTGACCTCATAATTAAATGACCTTGAAACAGTCAACTTTCAGCTCTTCACTTGTAGTTTAAGAGTACGTAGCATCACATTACATGTAATTATGTTTTATGATGCGTGCCATCATTCTGAGTGATTCTTATTGTAACATTATGTTTTAATTCACAGTCTGTGTTCAGGTGTTTTGACCTGAGTTCAAGAACAGCTCTACAAGAGCAGCTGTAAAAGTTGGAAGAGCTAGTGCCATCTGGTGAAGAACTGCTGTGAGTGAGGTTTCTTTTTGTATTGCAGTTAATAAAAAGTAGATGTTCACTAGTTGGCGCTGGCACTCTTGTTTCATTTGTCTGTGGTGAAACAAAAGTTGACAACTAGAGCTGGAGAGCTGTTTCTGAATACAGGTCGAAGCACCTTAACATGTCAGAAAATGAATTTAACACACTATATGAACCACCCAGAATGATTGTGAGCATTATAAAATGTTAAAGTGCATTAAAGGCAGAGTACTATATTGTCCAGAAGGGAAGAGTAGAGTTTTACAGGTGTTGTCTGAAGAGGAGTGTCTTGAGGTGCCGGAAGGTGGTCAGGAACTGGGCAGTCCTGACATCCATAGGAAGGTAATTCCACCACTGCGGGGCGAAGGTGGAGAAGGAGTGGGCTCTGGAGGCAGGGGAGCATAGCAGTGGTACAGCCAGTCTTCTAGTGCAGGCAGAGCAGAGATAAAAGTTTTTTTCAATATATGTGTGTATATATATATTATATATATATATATCTATATATATATATAATATATAAAAAAAACTTTAATTAATAAAAACTTTAATGTAAGAAATATTAAGATAATTTGTTACCATAATTTGTTTTAAATTTAAATGTGAAAGGAACAGTTCATTCTACATACAAACACCCTTTAATATATTCTTAACCATCTAGGTTGTAAATATGCTATTTGTACATAATAGGAAAAGTTGTACATCATCATGCTCCGTGCCAGCGCTAGGATTTACTGGGCCCTGGTGCAAGATTGTAAAGTAGCCCAAAAAGTCCCCACAACAAGTTTGTTTCAGTTTTCAGCAGATCCATATTGAACATTAGTATAGGTACCTAAATTAGATTTTTTTTTTATAAACTAAAATTCATAAAACAAATTATTAATATTACTGCTACTACCACTATTACTACTACGATTAATAATAATAATAATAATAGTAAAAAAATTATTATTATTATTATTATTATTATTATTAAGAAATGACCTATTGTTTTTTCATTTTCTAATTTAAGATTCAGATTTTAAATAATGCTTATTTTTCAATTACATCAAAGAAGTTTACTTGTCTAGCAGTACAGCCAGTGCAAGCAATCTCTCCTGTGACATTGTTGACCACAGGTAATCCTTTAGCAAAGACAGTTTACTTGAAGGTTCGCTCAGCACTAGTGACTTTGGAATTGTAAGCAGTACTTGCAGTTCAGTTTGGGTGTTGGGAATCCTGTGCTCAGGTCTTTCTGAACCAGGTACTGTACCACTTGAAACGGAGCGTTCACATCATCAGGTAAGAGACGAGCAAGCAAGGTGATTTCTCTAATCTACTGGGAATAGAAAAAAAAAATGTAGCAAGGTAGTAAAAAAAAAAAAAAAAGATACGTAAAATAACCCAAAACAGGGAAGCAAAACAAACTGCCCACTCTTAAACCATTTACAATACACTTTTTTCAGTCAAATCTGTCTTTTTTGCCTGTTACACTTTACACAACCTGACTTGTTCTTTGGTAGCGCATTTGACATATTGTGATTTTTGAAATTGCCGAATTTTTACCATCCATTGGTTAGTATCACACTGTGGCAGAGCAAAGCTCTGCTCTTTAGAAATTGGCAGGGATGGGGTTAACTTCCCCTACCTGCCTGGGTTTATTATGTTCAGGTGGCTGGGGTTGATTAGTTGATTAGGTTGATTAACGATCAATCAGCGCCCAGCCACCTGATATAAAAGGAGGCCTCTGCTTCTCATTTGGGGAGAGGGAGCTGAGGAAGCAGGTTGGTGTTTGTTTTGTGGTTTTTGAATTTTCTGAATCCAGTGAAGGCATTGCCCAGCCTGGAAACTTTATTTTTGTGAGTTTTGTTTTTGCTTTATTTGTGTTTGAGTATCTGTTATTTTGCCCTTGTGCACTTTATTTTTGTTTATTTATAATAAAATAGTTATTTTTTTGAACTGCAGTCTGTCTCTGGGCCTCTATCCACTCGCCAGCCTGCCACACACACATCCTCCAGCAGTCACAAGACCTTAACACTGGCCTATTGCCAGAGTGCTCGCGCTGCGTCCCGCCTACAGATAGACAACCTGTTGGCACTGATTTGCGAATTTGTGTTTTGATTGACAGTCCGTTACGATTTGTTTGTCTAATACTAGTTGATTAAAAGGCACCTATATTTTTTTAAGTTTAGTCATTAAAGTGGAGTCAGAAAAAAACATTTACTCAGGACTGTGGGGCCCGGGTGCAGTTACATTTAACATGTTTTGAGATGCCAGTATAAAGAAAATAATGAGTTGTTATTATCTGTAATAAATGATGTTTAATTTTTAAACTATTATTATGTTATTATGTACTGTTATTTTAACAGCTTCGGAGTTGGTATGGCATCAGTAAACTGATTTGAAGAAAATGAAACCCATTTTTTACTGCAACTCTGGTAACCTTAATTACATGGACAGTGCGAGAAACTAAGCTCTGATATAAATTTGGTCAGACACCAAAATCCAAGCCGAACAACTGGACAAACTCACAAAATTAGTAAAATGTATGTTCTTTTCTCAAATGAATACCTACTGTAGGAGAACAGTGCAGTGTTGCATAACTCAATACTGCACTATTCTCTTACTGCACGTCATTAGGGAAGTGCTCCCCCCGTTCTCCTGCTTTTTACCGCAGCAATATGTAAGAATACAAAGCATGCTAATAAAAACTGGAGCAATATTTCAATATCTGCTGTCTTTCAAGATACCTTGCAGGATATTGTAAACATCTGGTTCACAGACCATATAAACTAACCAAGTGTACTTGTAAACGGTATTGCGTACACAAACAAACACGGTCCTGAAAAAAATGGAAAAGGACCAAAAAACGAACTTTAGCTCACATCCAAATAAACTCTGTCCCTTTGGTCGCAGATAAGTGTGAACAGCAAGCACATTGATACATTGTTTGAAAAAAACCAAACCGAGTCTGTTTGAAACTAACCGTGTGAATACAGCTTTAAAAGACTTGGTGTGGGGCCTTGTTTGTTTTTTGTTTTTTTTTTGCAGCACAGTATTTTGATTTCTTGCAGTAAAGGTCTAATGGCTTTATAACCAAGGTAACAAGATTTAATACATGGGATCAAATTTCCACCATAGAGTAATTTAGTTTCATGTGAAGACTGAGTGTGTTCCATTTTTTCTTTTCTCGTCAAGAAAAAAAAATTGAACTCCGAAAACCACAAGAGATTTTACTCCAGCTACTGTACTTAGAGTAAGTCAACTTCTACTTGTTGTGTAATGGTTTAAGTGTATAAAACATGTACCGCTTAACAAAGCAAAAACAATGTCCTTAGCTGGAGGCCAACTTTACCTCCAGCAGCCGCAAGGGTTAATGACTGGAGTGTGTGTCTCATTCTGTCATATTCCCCTTTGGGTGACTTTGAGGTCACACTAATAACGTGAAAAGACATTGACAGCACCAGGTATTTTTTCGATTGACTCTCCTTTTTTTGTAAGTAAAAACACTCTTTGATACTTGAAGACAATGTACAGCACTTCACTGTCTTTTTATATGTTACCCATGCTATGCTTGACTGCTCCTGCACCTAGTCGTATACTGTACCTTTCTCTGTATTTCCCTTTTTGCTTATACGCCCGTAGTATATTATATGGCCTTTTCAGCCAAATCTCCCATTTTATTTGCTGGATATTGGTTTGAATTTGCAATGGCACTATAAACAGTCTCTATAAAGGCACCCAAGTTCTCACTGTAGGGAAGCAAAATAAATATAAATAAAATAAATATGGAAGCACTTTGTTGGAAGTGTACAGTGTTTTTAAAAGAATCTGATATCTGGTACTTGCATTTACAATAATAATATGCTTGTATCTCAAGTACAGTAAATAAAATAGTTGCCCATGCTGGATTCAAATGATACGGCCATGCAGTGCAACACAGTAAACAATAGCATTTGAATACAAATCCAATATAATAAAACATGTTTGTTTTGTAACACTGTAACATTATAGTTCTATGTCATTGTTTTTGACTCACTGTAAAAGTTTAGCTCCAGTTCAATAAATTATCCAATTTATGTCTTGTCAATTGTCTTTAACAATGTAATTGTTTAGCATTTAAAAACTATGTGTTTGTGGGTATTGGATGAGGGAGAATGTGTGGTGTTTGGTTGGGAAGTTGGAAAGCAAGCGGGTTATTGTGTGTATTGTGGAATCGAGACAAGAAACTATTGGAAAGGTATTTGGTTTACGGCTTTGGATTGTGAATTGGTTTTGACGACGAGGGAACAGGCTTAGCCTGCCTTGTTATTAGTTAGAGAAATAATTGTTTAGATAGGGCCTGAGAACAGGTTAGGTTTTGTTTTATTTATTTTATTTTTGTAAATAATAAACACATGCTACAGCGTTTCCTGGCATCCTGTGTAAAGCATTTTTTTGAAGAAGGAAAACGTGTGACTGGAGGGCAGTCCATCACTATATATATATATATATATATATATATATACACACACACACACACACACACACACACACACACACACACACACACACTACCGGTCAAAAGTTTTAGAACACCTCCATTTTTCCAGTTTTTATGAAATTTACGCAGTTTAATGTCTCAGTGTACTCTGAAATTAAAGCATAGAACAAATAAACAATTGGAGCTAAAAAAGAAATCATGGAATCGTTTTGTTTAACAAAATTTAATTTAATTTAATTTACATTTTTGACTCATCAAAGTAGCCACCTTTTGCAGATATAACAGCCGAACACACTTGTGGCATTCTTTCTACAATGGAAATCAAATATTGTTTGGAAAGTTCTTCCCAACACTGTTGCAGAAGTTCCTACAAATGTGTTGCACTTGTAGGTTGCTTTGCTTTCACCCTTCTGTCCATTTCATCCCAAACCAGCTGGATGGGGTTTAAGTCTGGAGACTGTGCTGGCCATTCCATGATTTGAAGCCTACCGTCTTGTTCTTTTTTTCTTCTAAGGTAGTTCTGACATAGCCTGGATGTATGTTTTGGGTCATTATCTTGCTGTAGGATGAACCCCTGGCCAACTAGGCGTATGTCAGAGGGTATTGCATGGTGCTGCAAAATGCTGTGGTAACCGTTTTGGTTCAGGGTGCCACTCACTCTGTGCAAGTCGCCGACTCTGGATCCAGCAAAAGAGCCCCAGACCATCACGCTTCCTCCTCCATGTTTGACAGTTGGTGTCACACGCCGAGGAACCATCCTTTCGCCTACTCGACGGCGTACAAAAACCCTGCGTGATGAACCGAAGATTTCAAATTTTGATTCATCGGTCCATAAGACCTTCTTCTTAGCAATGGCTTTCTTACTGCCACTCGACCTGTCAAACCTGCAGCTCGAAGTCTTCTCTTCACAGTTGAAACTGAGACTTGCTTATTTTGACCAGTGTTAAGCTGTGCTTGAAGCTGTTGTCCTGTGAGCCGGCTATCACGCAAGCTGTTGACACTCAGAAACTTGTCTTCTGATTCTGTTGTGGATTTGGGTTTCCTCCAGCTTCCAAGTGCCTTTTGATGGTGTAGGAAACTGTACTCACTGACACCTTGGCTTTCTTTGCAATTTCTAAAGGAAAGACCTACATTTTTAAGGGTTATAATGGTCTGTCTGTCTTCCTTTGTTAATTGCCTTTTTCTCACCATTATGATAGAAATATACTACTTCCGGCAATGCAATACTGTCCAAATAATGCTTAAGAAGGTGTAGTAACACAGTCTGTTCCAGTACTGCTTTTATACAGACAGAGGGTTTGTTAGTAATCAACAAAAGTTGGGACACCTGTAGGAACTGTTAGCATCAACTTTCAAGGCTTAATTTACTTCCATTGCTGCAGAACAGCTGTAAGTTGTTAACCCATTACTTGTTCCCTGAAAAAGGCCTTTTTGTATAACTCTGAAATGTACATTATTTTTCAGTTTTTGGTAACCTTACCTTTGTACCATTTCAGGTTATTCAGTGGACTTGAACTGATTAAATTTGAATAAAAACTGGAAAAATGGGGGTGTACTAAAACTTTTGACCGGAACATACATACATAATGCTCACCCGTTACAACGCGGAATTGGTTATAACATGGTAGGGTCATGGCTCTCTGTAGCAGGGAGAGATCTATGCTGACTCTGCTGGCGTGTTCATGGGCTGCAGGAAGAGGACGGCAGTCATCCAACAACCGCCTGTGAGTCATGGCAGTGACACGGGGAGGTGGGAAAGTGGGTGTGTGGACTTTCCCCCTCTCTGAATGGCTGAGAGGTGAGTCTTGGGTGATTGTTGGTCCTATAAAATAACGCTCTGCTGTTTCCTCAGGTCTGCCCTTATAGACTCGCTGAGAGTGCGGAAACGCTGGTCGCGGACCGAGAACCAGCTGGGAGAGAAAAAGACACGGAAGTGTCACAGTGAGACAGTGAGAGCGGGGAACCCTTGGGCAGACCCCTTAAAAATATAACAGAGCAGGCTAGGTAGCCGGCAGCGTAGGACGGAGATCCGGGTCACACGGGCAGCGGCGACCGGGATATTGCTGCAGAGTGCAGCACCTTTTATTTGTAGTTTTGTTATTGTGTTATTTTGTCCCTTGTTATTTTTGCCTTCTGTTTTCGTTGTTATTTCTTTGAGCACCTGTAAGGCACCGGTATTGTGTACCATCGCTTGGTATGCCCGTGGTTCTGTTTACCTTCATTGGTAAATCAGACCACGGACCCACAGCGCCACCTGCAGGATAAACTGAAAAACAGCACCCCGAAAATAAAACTGGGCCCCTGTGCGGTGTTGCCAAATCCACCTGTCTGTCTCCTGTGTCAGTGAATTACCCACCACCCTTCCATACTCCCATTTGCTCCATAGTGCTATTATAGTAGCTCTTTTATACTCGTTATAAGCTGGAACACAAAAAGTGTTACAAAGGGTGAGCACTGTGCATATATTTATAGGGTTAGAATCTAACAATATTGTGCTACTGGTACCTTTTGAAACTTGCTAGTGCTTATGTAAACTTACTAGTCCTTATGTGAAGTGATTAAGTTGGAATCAACAACAACAGTTGGGGTCCTTAAAAATAGGCATAGATTTTATCTTGATTAAAAAAATCAACCTTTGCTAATGACATCTTCAGTCAGGGTCGTAACTCAGTATAAATCAACACATTTTTGTAAAATGACTTTACACTTACTTCAAAAGATGCAACATATTTCAGTAAATTCAAACGATAAACTTCACATCCCATGCAGAGATAGAACGCAAACGTAAAACGTCATTAGGTGGGGTTGGCATTGCAGGGGAGATGAAGGGAGGTTTAATTTCCGATCAAGTGACTGTTTTCTAAGCATATTTGTGAATGCTTATTCACCACTGCTACACCCCATTAGAACACTGACTTCCCAGGTTTTATTTTTTTAAAAAGACTGAACATGAGAGTATATGTGTACGGATTCTACATTCACAGAATTCTATAAGTCAAAATACAGTAGCTGCCTACATGTTACGCTATTTTGGGGGCTCATCAATACAGCACAACTGTATTTTTGACTTCAGCAATGCAAGTTAAGGTGAATGAAAGCAATACATTTTAGAAACAACAGGCTTTAGGGAAATATGCAAAGAAAGCATAACAAGAGACAAAGAAATTGCGTGAAAGTTGCCTAACAGCTTCTACGTTCACAGTGTTTTAAAACCCATTGTTTTTAAAATGTATTGCTTTAAAATGAACTGTGCTCATGTTTTACAATGTGTATCTCGCAGACACCACTTGCAAGAAATGCATAGGCAATAACTAGGAGTAACTATACTGTGTGTAGCATATTGCAGCTAGCCAAATAATCATTTTGTACAGAAAAGTGCAAAATAACTGTGGACGTAAGATAAAAATTACACTATGTAACACAATTTTTGTTCCTGGGTAGTAAGTGTTATTTCCTAATTGCTTATGCCTCAAAAGCAATTAGGAAATTACAGTAGTAAATACAGTATAATCGTAAATCTTGAAAAACTACTCACTTTTAAATCTTTTGTAGTCATTTTTGTATTACTTTAGTATAAATACATGTTAATTTGGATTCTTATGTTGTTTTTTTCTGACTTTATGTGAACGAAAAGACACGCATTTGCCCGTTTTCCCATTGGAAATAGTGATATTTTGAAATATCACTGTCCTGGTCACAAAAGCAAAGTTTGTGGGGAATAATAGAAATTTCCATACTTTTGAGGTATAAGCTATTAGGAAATAACACTTACTACCCAGGAACAAAAAAAAAAAAAAAAAAATTGTTGCACGGTGTTATTAACTAAGTGCGATCAATCACCTTTATTTTTCCTATGCATCTGACTTCCTACTGAAGCCTATACTGTGTGCATTGTTTAGGACTGTATGGTATATAAACCCATTGTAGTTTAAATGTCCTCTTACTTATTTACAGAGTTTTCATTGTAGTATAGAATGTCTTCAAGAATATTTTGTACAGAAGGAAAAGTAGAGCTGAATGTATCGACCTCTGTGCCAGCTGACAAATGCAATAGTAACAAGACATTAGCTGCGTCCAAATCATGTGGAGAAAAAAAAAAAAGTGTACTGGATGCAGGTATGTGATTTAGGCAAACACTTTGGCTTCTTTGGGAACATGTTGTGCTGTTGTGATTGTAAACTACATTTCCTTTATTTATTTATGTTACCATGTTTCAGCTATGTCTGTATGAACGGAGTTGTCCATTTTTTATTTACTTACTTAGTTTGCTTGCTTTTTATGTCTACAGGCTGCATAAATACATTTATATTCAATGTTGTGATACTTGTTTTGTTTGTGCAGTTTTGTATAATAATATACCTGTATAGAGACACATTTCTGTTCAAAAGTTTTTTTTTTGTATTTTTTTTACGCACTCGGCTGGTGTATGCCCATTTTAGTATATAAACCCAATTATTTTCAGTTTTGTCTTGCTTATTTACAGAGTTTTGGTTGTATAGTATTGTGTATTAATAATATACCTGTATAAACATGAATTTCTGTTTTTCATATTTTTTTTACAGTTGTGCTTTATTTAATACGTGTGTATATTAACTAATGTCTGTTCAGATGCCCACTTATTTACATTATGTCGGTTGTGCAGATGCTTTATGTGACATGGCTGGATAAAACTACGACTTAAATTGGATTGTTTGCCTTTCAATATTCTAATTATATTGTTTTTAATATGGCCGTCAGGCTCGTGGCAGATCTAGTGTTAATGTAGTTTCAGTTCCAAAATAGTTACACCAATTTGTTGCTATATATATATATATATATATATATATATATATATATATATATATATATATATATATATATATAAACAGTATCCATAAATAATGTTTTATAAATGTATGACAAATGTAAGGTCAATACAAATATTGTTGCAAATATATACTGATAACAGTATATTGTAAAATATATTTTAATCAGTTAAATAAAATGAATAAGTAATGTGTAAAAAATACATTTAAAATATCTGGTGTATTTGGAATTGTGACAGGGTCTTCCTCGGGTCACACGCGTGGGTAGCCGCTGTTCAAGCATACAGAGAGATTGAGGTTGGTGTTGAAACGCCGGCACAGGCGCGCAGGATTTATTAACAAAAACAGAAAGTGAAAGTAAAATAAAGGCGGTCATGTGACGTTACCAGCGATGGTAACGCACAGAGGACAGATACAGAAAACCGTACAAAAAGTGCAAAATAAAACACAATACCCCAAACTATAACTCAAAAGGTGCCGTGAAAACGGCAGGCCTTGCAGCAGCCCCGAGCTATCTCCCGCCGATGTTTTTAAACTGACGGACACTCGGTCGAGACCCGCCCACCTGCTGATTGAGGACCAGCACAGCCAATCACTTGCTGCCCTTCCCTCAATCAAGCATAGCAGGCAGCAAGTCTCAATCGAGCGCCCGTCTGTAAACAATAATACAATCAAACTAATCAAGTACCAAAACGTCACAAAATAAACCCATTCCCACATATAAACCACACCAACACTAATTTACCACTGTGCAGGGCAATCGCACTGCCACAGGAATATATTTTAAATATAATTTAATCTTTGAGACATATATTTATTTTGTATGTTGAAAATATATGGTAAGGGTATAACTATATTATTCATATATTTAACATGTTTCCCATTCGTATACAGTGCCTTGCAAAAGTATTCAAACCCCTGACCAATTCTGTCATATTACTGAATTACAAATGGTACATTGAAATTTCGTTCTGTTTGATATTTTATTTTTAAACACTGAAACGCAGAATCAATTATTGTAAGGTGACATTAGTTTTATGTTGGGAAATATTTTTAAGAAAAATAAAAAACTGAAATATCTTGCTTGCATAAGTATTCAACCCCTGTGCTGTGGAAGCTCCCAGTTTGCACCAATGAAAGAAATTGCCCTAACGAGGACACAATTACTTTACCATTGGCCTCCACCTGTGAACCATTAAAGTTGCTGTCACATTTTCTGGATAAAAACCCCACTGTTGAAGGATCATTGGTAAGATTGTGAATCTGAAGGAAAATGAAGACCAAAAAACATTCTACAGTAGTTAGAGATAAAGTAATACAAATGCATAGATTAGGGAAAGGGTACAAAATAATATCCAAGTGTTTGGATATTCCAGTGAGCACAGTTGGATCAATAATCAGGAAGTGGAAGCAGCATCACACCACCCAGGCACTGCCAAGAAAAGGCCGTCCCTCAAAACTTAGCGCTCAAATAAGAAGGAAACTTGTGAGAGAAGCCACAGAGAGGCCAACGATCACTTTGAAGGAGCTACAGAGTTCAGTGGCTGGGAGTGGAGTAATGGTGTACCAGTCAACCATATCAAGAGCTCTGCATAACACTGGCCTGTATGGGAGGGTGGCAAGAAAGAAGCCGTTATTCAAAAAGTACCATCTGAAAGCAAGTCTGCAGTTTGCCAGAAAGCATGAGAGTGACCCAGCTGCGATGTGGGAAAAGGTTTTTGTGGTCAGATGAGACCAAGTTTTTGGCCAAAACTCAAAGCGCTATGTGTGGCGCAAACCTAACACTGCCCATGCCTCAAGACACACCATCCTTACAGTGAAGTATGGTGGTGGCAGCATCAGGCTGTGGGGATGCTTCTCATAAGCAGGGATTTGGCATCTTGTTACAATTGAAGGAAGAATGGATGGAGCAAAATACAGGAAAATACTGCAAGAGAATCTGCTTCAGTCCGCTAAAAAACTGAAGCTTGGGAGGAAATTCACCTTTCAGCAGGACAGTGATCCCAAGCACAAGGCCAAAGCAACATTGGAGTGGCTCAAGAACAAAAAGGTGAATGTCCTACAGTGGCCCAGTCAAAGTCCTGATCTCAATCCCATTGAGAATCTCCATTGAGCACTATTTGAAAAATGCGGTCCACAAGCGTCATCCAACCAACCTGAACAACCTGGAGCAAATCTGCCAAGAAGAATGGGCCAAAATCACTCTGACACCGTGTGCAAAGCTGGTACATACTTTTCCCGAAAGACTTAAAGCTGTTATTGCAGCGAAAGGTGGCTCTACCAAATATTAATGTGTGGGGGTTGAATACTTATGCAAGCAAGATATTTCAGTTTTTTATTTTTCTTAAAAATATTTCCCAAAATAAAACCAATGTCACCTTACAATAATTGATTTTGAGTTTAAGTGTTTTAAAAAAAAATATCGAACAGAACGAAATTTCAATGTACCATTTGTAATTCAGTAATATGAGAGAATTGGTCAGGGGTCTGAATACTTTTGCAAGGCACTGTATATATATATATATATATATATATATATATATATATATATATATATATATAGGTAATATATATATATTCTTGTTCAAGAAAGGCAGAGGGAAGGAACTGATTACGTTTTTAAATGTATTTGAAAGAAAAATCACTCTTGTCTCTTTTTTTCCCTCTCTCATGAAGCCTCTTAAAAGGTCTGCTTAGATTGCCACATCAGTTGTTAAACACATCACTAAATCTTTAAAATGAGCCTTACAAGGGCTATACTGCAGTACAAAAAAGATTGAGAAGAGTGGGTAACCCATCCTGACTGTAACAGAGAAGTATCTTCTCATGAGCTGTACTGTGGTATATTGTAATAACTTAATAAGTTAGACATTAGCAGTGCACTGCCCACATATCATCTAGTAAAAGAAACAATGTTAACTGCTGTGTACTTTTTTATATGAATACATGTAGTGATGTAATCGAGATACCATGAGACAAGTGAAGGCAGATGTTTACAGTAATTACCGTTTGCCTAATAAAACCAGGACTGTTTTCTGGCATGCACATTCTAGCACTTCTTTAGTATTGTAACAGGGGGATATGTTACATGTGTGGGTCATCACTGAACAACACTGAGGCAGACATAGACCATTGGTGTTGACACGCCGCACAGGCATGCAGATTTAATAAACACAAGTGTTGACACTTGGGTACCAGCAATAGTAGCCCCAGTGTCACATTTAATACGAAAGATAAAAATAAAAGGCGAGCTCTAGTCTTACTAAAAGAGACGTCCCGCTCCAGGAATTTCTGAGAGGCCCTACTCCTGGAGCTGGTCGCTACTGAGTTGCGCTTCCTGTCAGGCATGCTGCTCCACATCACCGTTCTCCAAGGGCAGTTCCTGTGCTGGAGTCTGGTAAAACTGTGGTTGTCACAGGCGCAGGTCCCCAATGTGGGTAGTGCTGCGCTACTAGATGCGCCAATATTCCAGATCCCATACTTTTGGGCCAGCTGTGGAGGGCATCCTAAAGCGATCCTAATGAGAATGTGAGGCGTCTCGACAAGTGGCCATGCTACTCCCTCCTCCGCGTTCGGACGTGGGGCAGGTCAAGCCATTGGCAAGCTCCTCCAGATGGACTACTGTCCGTACAGTTCCGGTTCACACGGCTCCGCTGGGTGACCTGAGGCGCCCCAGCAGGGGCCCTGAAGGCTTGCGGCCTCAGAGTTAGTGTCTGACTAGAAGTCATGACCCAGTCTTTGTGCACCATGCCAGTTATCTTACAGTTTCTGCAAGAACTGCTTGATACTGGTAGGTCACCTTACACATTGAAGGTGAGTTTAGCGGCTATTTCTGCATGCCATGCCCTCGTAGATTCGGTATCTCCGGGTGTGCATTTTTTGGCTATCTGGTTCTTTAAAGGCACTTGGCGGTTACACCCTCCCATGAGGGCTGTTCTCCCCTAATGGAGTCTTGATATTGTACTGGAGGCTCTCATGAAGGTCCAGTTTGTGCCCATACACTCCATAGAGTTGAAGTATCTGTCTATGAAGACAGCTTCTTCCTCTAAGCGGGTCAGTGAGCTATAGGCACTGTCGGTGCACAGCATATTTGGGATTATGACAGCAGGGTGTCACTGTGTACAAACCCTGCTTTCCTACACAAGGTGATCACAGCCTCCCACATGAGTTAGTCTGTGGAGCTGGAGTCATTCCATCCACCCCTCTTTTCTTCGGAAGAGGATAGGAGATTGAAATGCTACGTGGATAGGCCCAGCTCTTTGTCTGGAACGGTATACGGACCCTTGGACAGCCCCTCTTGAAGAAGTGATTGTCGCATTGGATTGAGGACACAGTCTCGACTGCGTATGATGGTGCTGGCTTACCCCCACCTGGTAGGGTAGCTGCACATTCCACTAGAGGGTTGGCTACATCTTGAGCCCTCTTTAGAGGGCCCTCAATGTCTGATATATGTAATGCGTCAAGCTGGGCCACACCGCATACGTTCTCCAGATTCTATTGCCTTAACGTGATAGATCCTTCCTTGCCTTCATTAGGCATGAGGGTCCTTGAGGTTGCACGCCTGCACCGCTAACCTTGGGTTAGGTGGTTCTGATGCGTCCCTCTGATGCTGCCGTTCCTTCTCCCTCGCGATAGCTCTTGTATACATTTCCCATACGTATTGTTTTGGTGGTCATCTTCTTCAGGCAACCATGGTTATGGTAAGTAACCTAACGTTATGCCCTATTTTCCAATGTTTCACATTTTCATTTTACTTTTAAATAACGTTTATTTTCACACTGCATACCCCTTAGATTGGGATATTTAACTTTAATGCGGGGGCAGTTAACAGAAGCAAGCAGAAAATCCAGACCATTATACTTGCAAAATACAATTAAATAAGGACAACCAATAAATAAATAATAAATAAATAAATAAATAAATAAATAAATAATAAAATAATAATTAATAATAATAATAATAATAATAATAATGGTTGCCTATTATTATTTGGGGTTATTCAACAAAACACATAAAAAATAGAGAAACACATTTTCTGGTTTTGCACCTGGATATAGCATAGAAAAAAAGAAAACAAATAAACTGTTAAAACACTTAAACCCTCCCCCAATAGCTAATTGGAATTCTTTGTTATTAAAATTTTTTTATCCTAGTGTTAGCTGCACTGATGTAAACCAAGTTTTTTTAAACTCCATTAAAATTTGCAGTACCCATCCCATGACAATTGGGAGATTTGCATCTGATAGCGATTCACTCAGCTGAACGGAAGATCGCTCTCCTTGGAGTGCTGATAAGCGGACACATGACATTTGCAAAGAGAGGTTTGCCCATTCGAATGCCAGGGCAATCCAGGGAAGAATCCACGCTTTCCAATTTCATTAGAAACATGGGGAATATTGCAAATGACACGACCAAATCAACTGTAAATAGATGATAATTTGATTGACATCTGGAAAGCTGTCACAGGCTGAGCAGCCCATAACAGGAACATTTACTGAGTGCAAAGACAGCTTTCAAGTAAATCACTTTTTGTCCAGTGGGGCCCCGCCAAATTATAATTGCATGTCCTTCCCTTCACTGCAAATTCCCCATTACCGCTACCAGCAGTGTCTCATTTAAAGCAAGGTTGTCTTCTAAATATTCACACAGCACCTTGTATTAACCCATTGTGTGCCTTCTTGCCAAACAGCATGTTGTGATCAGCATGAGCAAACATGATCTTAAATCCCTTACATGTGGTGTTCAAATATAAAAGTTGATGTAAGGCTACTGTGTTGATTTATTTTTTATATGGGTGTGAGGGAGAGGGGGATGTTACTGAAACTTAACCGCTCAGTGTCAAAAATAAGTTTCATTATAGCATTGTATGTATTATGCAAGTCACTGGATATTTACCATCAGAGTAAAGTATATACAGTATGTATACCCAGTTTATGTAGTTAGAAACATAATGCTAGCTCTTATTTCAGAATGATGAATGATCATGCCTTGTTTGAGGATTAGAAATTATTGCTTTCAAAAAGGAAACTGGGATGTGGCTCCACTCTCATAAGCTTTAAAGCCATGAGTAGGAGTCATTTTAGCTGTAACACCACAGTATTACAAAATCACCATATTCTGTCACAAACACAAACATGCTTGCATACCATGGTTCACCTTACTGCATGGTGCAATTTACAACAAATAAACACCCCTGCAGCAGTTTGAAAAATAATGCAGTTAAGGTTTTACATTTTCTACACCTGTATTAAGATACTTTGAAAGCACTTGTCAAATGTAGAGGAAGGGGGTCTATTTAATTTACATTGACTCTTGTTTTTTGCTTTGCTTTTCTGAGTACTGAAATACAATTAATATCGCACTTGGTAATGGACTGAAGAATCCTAAGCAATGAGCAACATAACAAGAGTGAATATAAAAGCCATTTACAGCATATGAAGCTTAGACTCTAGCTTACATTTGAATTGCATACCCCTTAAAACTGTTTATACTGTAAATGCAATCAGCATCGAGCAAGGCAAATACTGATTTGTCTCAAAGCATATTTAATAATAATATTAAAAAAAAAAAAAAAAAAACTAATAATATCCAGTTTTTTGAAATACCCGGAAAATAATACATATACATTCATACATTCAAACTGCAGAATGTTCCTTGTTCATTTCAAAGTGCCATTCCTCTGGAGCGGGTCATGCATAGTTTGCCTTGAGCCAAATCTACATTGGATTTTAGTAAACAACCAAATACACTTGCAGACGAGATGTCTGTGATACATCTCATTTCCAAAAAATAAAAATAAAAAAGCATGTAACTTTCAAACAAGCTAGAGTACTGCTAAAGCTTCTGTCACTATAGCAAAGGTCAGTGTGTGCTTGCCTTGAGGACAGTCTCAGATATGTGCATCACACAAACACTTGAGAAATCATTTTGGTTGTCTACCTGCTCCCCCTCGCTTTATAAAGTACCTTTATGGGGTCACATATCCAGCTAATTGTACCGGGAATGCCTGCCTGTCTGCCTTTGTCAACAGATTTGAAAGGATAGGCACGCAGCTAAATGGAATAGGAAGAGACACGGCAGTAGTCTGTTAGTCCATTAGTTAGCTCTGCCAGCTGGTTTTACTAAGGATCCTTCTACTGGGTTCTCAGAAATAATAACTATCTCTCTTTTACTGTTCAACATGACAGACACTTGCTGAAGTCACAGCTAATATATTTGCACTCTAACAACTCTTAATGCTGAGTCTCCTTGAGTATGCTCAGCCTAGAAGTGATGGTTATAGAAAGGGTTTTTTTTTTTTTTTTTTTTTTTTTTCCCCCAAGCAAAAGTGCTTTCTAATGGAAGGCAAATATATAAAGCATAATACAGAAGTGTGGATAAATAAAGGCCTGGGTATACAGTTCTATTGATCATGCTTCTGTAATGTACCTGCATTTTGATTCCAAAGTGAGGACTGCATTGTTTCCATTTACAAATATTTTTGCACTTTGTTTCGTTATGATTGTTATTTCAAACCATTACTTGGACTGACATTAGAGGATTGAATTGATTGAATACAGGTAAAGATGTACAGTTGTTGTGTGACTGAAAAATGAGTAAAACACAAACTGCCTGTGTATTCATTTGCATGCATTTGTGTGTGTGTGTGTGTGTGTGTGTGTATATTATATATATATATATATATATATATATATATATATATATATATATATATATATATATATATATATATATATCATCTTAAGCCTTTTTCAAACCTCTGCTGGATGAAGGCCTCCCGAAGATTCTTCCAGAAAAGCCTGTCTGATGGATCTCTCATCCATGTTGCTCTATCATATTTCCTAATTTCATCTTGCCATCTTCCTAGGGGTCTTCTTCTTGGTCGCTTTATATCTCTTGGGATCCAGTCTAATATCTCCTTGGTCCAGCAATGGTCTGTTGTTCTTGCTACATGTCCAGCCCACTGCCATTTTAGTTTTTTTGCTCTTATAATAACATTGCATACTTTTGTTTGTGCTCTTATCCCTTTTTCCTGTCTCTTGTTATTCCAAGCATGCATCTTTCCATTATATATTATTATAACTGGTTACTTTGTATAGCTATTCCTAGATTGTGTAAAAGGATCCAATTTTGGCTCATTACAGACAGACAGAATTAACCACTCATACTTTGTCATTATTTCATTTCTTAAACCAAAGACAGCTGGCAATTAGATATGAAAAACTAGAAACATCCATGGCGCTGCAATTTTTCCCATTATATAATTATCTTACTTACTCGCAACCCTCAGTGACCATCCGTTGTTACCTTTTGTCTCTTGGACAAATTCTTTCACGGTGTAGGGAACACATTTCAAGCGCCTGATCAAAATGAGAGGTTTTAACTTTTCGGAATTTATTTTCTTTATGTGCCAGGTACCAGATGTTGATGTTGGCAATGCTTTTGAGGGTCACAGGGCATTTTTGAATCCCAGGGATGTAGGGAATAAAGTTTCAAATCTGTTGTGCAGATGAATTTGTTAAAATCTGTCTCCCTACTGATAAGTAGTCCTCAGATAGATCTATACTATTCTCCACAAGGAGTAGTCTGCTTAGGATTTAGATAAAGCCACATGGACTGAATTGGACTAACAGGAGCGTAAGGGTGTCTAAAAGTGAGTGTTTCCATTTTATTATGCTAAAACAACTAATACATTTAATTTCTGCAATTACTAAATGTCTTTACAGTTTTGTGTCTGCTGTCTGTTACATCCCTTAAAAGCGTTGGGGTTTGAATGCTATAAAGCCATAGTGATTAGTTTCAGTTTCATTCAAAATGTCATCGTCCCTCCGGAGTCCTGTTGGAACTCAGAAGGATGCACAAATGGCACTTTTTAATGGAGTGGATTTTAGTCATTAGCGCCATCCATAATCATGGAAATCGAATAATGGAAGGTTCCTTTTGTTTATATTTGGAGTGTCAAGTGAAACACCCTTTGAGTCCTTGTCCTGCACCCAAGTTAATGGAAACTCAATTCTCAGGGACTTAAACTGTATGATTGATTTTGCTTTTATAATAAATGCTACATAATTAGCTGTATATATGTATGTAAAAAGCATTTTTGTATTTATTTATTTTTTTTTTTTAAAGGTACTTATTAAAACAAAGTGCTGGAATCAGGCTTTTTTCTGAGCAGAGCATTAAAAGTCGATCATAAATGAATGTGTTTTTTTTTTTTTTTTTTAGTGAGTTGAATTTGAATGCTATACAAATTAGTAAAACTATACAATTATTAGATGTTTCATTGAATAATAATATCTGATTCAATGGAATTAATGGCTAGATAATTGACAGCACCAAATGGCAGTGACCTGAAACAAATGTACTAAAATAAAATAAATACATTTAAAAAACATAAGAAACTGGTCTAAAACACAATAAGCACTGTAGAGGATATTAATACTATTTTAAATACATGGTTTTAGACGCTGGAGTTGCTACGTCCGTAACTTCTCAATAATACATTCTAATGCAAACCTTAAGAAGTGGGCATATTTAAAAAGCGTTTTCTCCTCTCTCTCTCTCTCTCTCTCTCTCTCTCTCTCTCTCTCTCTCTCTCTCTCTCTCTCTCTCTCTCTCTATATATATATATATATATATATATATATATATATATATATATATATATATATATATATATATATACACACACACACACACACATATATATATATATATATATAACATTATTTTTCTATTTTTACAAAACTGGAAAAGCCAACTAAGTAAAAAGAATTGGGGTCTCTTCTGCACTCCTGTGCTGTTTGTTTCTGATTTAATAACATTTAAAAAATAGGACTTAATTAAAGACTGGGGTAAAAATATAAATCTGGTAGAAAAATAATTTCCTCTATGCATACCTAAGCCATTTACGTATGCTCTTTGCAAATGATTAAGAAAGCTGTGTGTGAGAGATACTATGAAAACCTGTAACCCATTAATGACTTCTGTTATCAATTCTGATGTAAAACTACAAGTAGCTAAATCAGCTAGACAAACATCGTTGTTATTATTACACTAACAATGGCATAAATTGAATAGATTTTCTTGTAGTCTTTTTCATTGCTATTTGCACCAATTTGCTATGCTTTCGCTATCTGAAGTTTACTGTTGAATTTTTATCAGACTGGTAGATTTAAGAATTACTACCAGTGGTACTGTAGGTGTAAAATTAAAATATATAGTCCATAAAAACAGCAGGCAACATTATCTATATAGTTATAAAGTTTGTTTGGGTATTAATTCATATACATGTCAAATCATTTAAAATGCGTATTTTTGGAGAATATATTTGTTTGACAAATTATTAGGCATAAAAATCCTACAGTATCTATAAGTGTAGTTGATCGGCAGTCTGGAGATTTTTGGCTTTCTTGATACACGTTTATGCATTATATTATGATAAAACATGGTAATGAATAAAACACAGTAACTAGCTGTATAATGATGAATTGGTAAAGGAGTAGTAGGAGTGATATATGATGCGGGATGTGGTATGCTGTGAATAATTTGGTTGCATGATTATATGTATATAAGAATATGAAGTTTCAGGGCTGTATTAATGTTTGCTGTTAATTTGCCTATCAAGCTGATGTGAAGATGTATGGAGCACAGAAATATGCATTTGTTTTGCTGTGAAAGGGTAAAGATGGATTTGACACGTAAGCGTGACCAGTACAAAGAGGTCTTTACCAGTGCATAATTAACATCCTTGTTTAATGTAAATCTCGGGTTGATCCCCTCTTGTAAAATGTCTTGCTTGATTAAGATAGATGTTTTGTAACAGTAACTCAAAACAAATATATGTCTACGAAACAGCATGTGGTATACAGACTGGGACTATAGGCTAATACATCAAGGCCATTCACTCTGGCTAAAATATTGCTATAATAAAATTGACAGTTAAAATTAACAAAAATGTTTATAAAGTAGTTTAACATATAAAAGTATCAGCACTGTACCATATTTACATAAACACATGGTGCACCGTGTGTATACTACACACCCCATGAGATGCCTAAGATATGTTGTAATTAGCTCCCCCCTTGTATAAAAGGTGCATGCAGAGATTTCCCTATTTTTTTTTTTTTTCTTTTACAAATGGTGGTCACTATCTACCGAAGTTTACATGAAGTGTTTTCTTTAACATATTATTTGGAACAAAGGCGCCTTTTAAGAAGAAAAATACAATCACTTTATATATATATATATATATATATATATATATATATATATATATACACACACACACACACACACACACACACACACACACACAGAGCTTGAGTATGAGAATTATAATATTGTTACGTGACACAGTGGGCAGCTGCAACGTTCAAGGAAGGTAGAATGTTGGTGTTTCCAGTCATTCGGAGTAGTTCTGAGCTGATCTAGTAGTTTCTCTGGTTTAAGCTTTCTTGGAGAAGCCCATGTTTGACCATGTTGCTGTATTTGCTGATCCCAGTGAAATTTAGGAATGGTGTCCTTTTAGAAGACACAGCTACTGTATATTGAAAAAGAAACTACATTAGAGCAACTGAAATGTTCAGAATGAAAATGCCAGAGAAGCAAAGGGCAAAGTAAAGTAAAACAAATGTAGTTGTTCTTGCACAGTGAAATGTCTTGCTCAGGTGCAGCAGAAACATTAGACTTCTGAAATGCACAACATTTAATTACTCCAAGGTGCAGTTTGCACCATTTAATGTTAGAAAAACTAGTAATACTGGGGAACTTAAGAGTATATAATTATTCTCACAAGGTTCAAAGAAATACGGTGCAAATTACACACTGGAGTAAAAAAAACTATAATAGTTTTCGCAACAAAGATTATCGCAGCTAGCAAAGCTGCTTCTAAGCCCATTCCATTACCAGATGGACTCCAAAAAACAGTAACGGCAATGTGGATCTAAATATTCCACCATATAAATTAAAAAGTACCTTACATTCCCAGGCACCTATAAGTATTTTGTGAAATTCAAGGTGAGTAAAAAAAAAAAAAAAATTACAATGTATTTTCATGATTTGTTGTTGCAAATGTATCAGCACTATTTTTGTTAGGAGCAATTTAAGTGATTTTGAAAAATCTTATTGTTCTTTATTAGTTGTAGTATTATTATTATTATTATTATTATTATTATTATTATTATTATTATTATTATTATTATTATTATTATTATTTTGTAATAGTAATAATGTGATTTTCTAATTTCAGAGAAAAAAAAAAACAGTAACAAATGGTATGAAAATAACCATCTAAATTACAAATACAGACATCGGCTATTTCAGTATTATGTTAAATACCTATGGAAGTCAAGTGACTTACCTGACATGAGAGATTACCTTTGTTTTAGGCCATATGTTCTGAGGGAAATATAGTAGATTGTGCATCTGAGGGAACAGCATGAAATGGTTCAGTAAGCAGTACTAATACAGAAAGGAGTTCATTCCACTGAGAGGGCTATAGAAGCAGAGTCTGAAGAGACCAGCTTTATTAGAAACACAGGTACCAATAAGCAACAAACACTCCAGCATTTACTAGATGCTATAACTGGACAAAGCACCAGGAGGGCGAATGCAGCAGAGTTTGCTTTACTTATCGGTTCAAAGGAGAAAGGATTCCTGTGGATGGGCTGAATATTGGTAAAAGGGAAATGGCTTGTTCAACAGAAACAGCAAATGCATAACATTATCGCAGGCCATTTTAGCTCAGTGTACTTTTTTTTTTTTTTTTTAAGGAAACTCTTAATGTTACACAATTGCAATAGTAAAGAAACATCTTAAGAGTCCTTAAATTTGTTTATTTTGACCACTTGATAAGTACAGTGGTGTGACATTAAACGTATTTCTGCCCTACTACATAAATGTATGTTAAATGTTTTATGAATTCAATGACCCATTATAAAAAGCTATTGGATAATTTCAGGTTTTATTTGACCAGCAAAATGCATCTTAATCTTACCTGTACATTGATTCTGTGTGTTCTCATGTACATTTTATACTCTGTGTGTTTTTCTTTTTTTACACATCATTTCACCCCAGTACACTGAACAAAAATATAAACGCAACATGCAACAATTTCAAAGATTACAGTTCAGATAAGGAAATCAGTCAATTGATATAAATTCATTAGGCCCTAATCTATGGATTTTAAATGACTGGGAATACAGATATGCATCTGTTGGTCACAGATACCTTAAAAAAAGGTAGGGGCGTGGATCAGAAAACCAGTCGGTATCTGGTGTGACCACCATTTGCTTCTTGCAGCGCGACAGATCTTCGCATAGAGTTGATCAGGCTGTTGATTGTGGCCAGTGGAATGTTGTCCCACTCCTCTTCACTGGCTGTGCGAAGTTGCTGGATATTGGCCTGAACTGGAACACGCTTTCGTACACGTCGAGCCAGAGCATCCCAAATATGCTCAATGGGTGGCGTGTCTGGTGAGTATGCAGGCCATGGAAAAACTGGGACATTTTCAGCTTCCAGGAATTGTGTACAGATCCTTGCGACATGGGCCCGTGCATTATCATGCTGAAACATGAGGTGATGGTGGCAGATGAATGGCACAACAGTGGGCCTCAGGATCTCGTCGCGGTATCTCTGTGCATTCAAATTACCATCAGTAAAATGCAATTGTGTTCGCTGTCCGTAGCTTATGCCTGCCCATACCATAACCCCACCGATGGAGCACTCTGTTCATAACGTTGACATCAGCAAATTGCTCGCCCACATGACGCCATACACGCTGTTTGCCATCTGCCCGGTACAGTTGAAACTGGGATTCGTCCGTGAAGAGCACACTTCTCCAGCGTGCCAGTCGCCATCGAAGGTGAGCATTTGCCCACGGAAGTCGGTTACGACACCAAACTGCAGTCAGGTCAAGACTCTGGTGAGGACAACTAACATGCAGATGAACTTCCCTGAGACAGTTTCTGACAGTCTGGTAGAAATTCTTTGGTTGTGCAAACCCACAGTTTCATCAGCTGTCTGGGTGGCTGGTCTCAGACGATCCCGCAGGTGAAGAAGCCGGATATGGAGGTCCTGGGCTGGCGTGGTTACACGTGGTCTGCGGTTGTGAGGCCGGTTGGACATACTGCCAAATTCTCTAAAACGACGTTGGAGGCGGCTTATGGTAGAGAAATGAACATTCAGTTCTCTGGCAACATCTCTGGTGGACATTCCTGCAGTTAGCATGCCAATTGCATGCTCCCTCAAAACTTGAGACATCTAATGCATTGTGTTGTGTGACAAAACTGCACATTTTAGAGTGGCCTTTTATTGTCCCCAGCACAAGGTTCATCTGTGTAATGAACATGCTGTTTAATCAGCTTCTTGATATGCCACATCTGTCAGGTGGATGGCAAAGGAGAAATGCTCACTAATAGGGATGTAAACAAATTTGTGCACAAAATTTGAGAGAAATAAGCTTTTTGTGCGTATGGAAAATTTCTGGGATCTTTTATTTCAGCTCATGAAACATGGGACCAACACTTTACATGTTGCGTTTATATTTTTGTTCAGTGTAGATAAAAAAGATTAAAAAGTGTACCAATGTGTGAACATCTCTCTGTTTCTGTCAAAAGTCAGGGCAAGCAGTATAGTATAATGAAGCAAGTACATTCCAGATGTTCAATTACATTAAACCCTGCCATTGCCATAAGACTCTTATCATTAAAAATATATCTTACCGAAACAGCTATCAATAAAGAGAAAATGTAGTATGTTCTGTGATATTTTGTAACAATTGTAAGTTGCCCTGGAAGGGCGTCTGCCAAGAAATAAATATAAATAATTGTATAGAGAAGCCCATAAACTTGTGACCTTATATGTTAAGAATTAAGTATTTATTGTTCGGTCCTTTAGAAAGTTTACTGTGGTGCTCTTCTCGCATCTGTGGTTGTTCAACACTTTACCACAAGCTTCTGTGCACTGCCTGGATCCAGTATGCTTTTCCCATGCTTCATGTACTCTGTACCAGACTTCTGCTGTGGTGTACCGCTGTATATGATAGCATGTGCAAAAAACCCACAAAGAGGTGCAATGGGGAGGGAGGGATGTTACTCAGTTTGTTTCTGTTGTTGCTTGTTATTGTCACCAGTATTTGCATCCCTATGATTGCAGAGGCCTTCGATTTCTTTTTACCAGAACTGGATAAATTAACCTTTAGCGCACAACCACATAGCATAAGTGGTACAGGATTTATAATGTTAGAATTGGCATAGGTCTCAGGAAACATCTTCCAAAGTTTATAGCATCTAAAATGTTCTGTTTACAGATACAGAAGAAAACAAGTTTATTTAACTCTTTTTTTTGTTTGTTTGTTTCTATTGCATCGAAATAGCTTGCAAGCATTTGCATGCATGGCATTACCTGGGATGTTTCGCTATCTTAAAGAGGGCATCATGGCAGGATTTACTGCTGTGGGTGGGGTTGCAGCACCCTTCTGTGCACATCATTATTCCGTATGCTTCTTTTTTTTTCTTCTTCCTAATGCACCTCTAAGTCATGAGCTTTGCAAGAGCTGCCATAGTAGGAATCTGAACTTCAAATGCCTTTGATGTGAGAACAGTTGAAAAGTCCCTTGCAGGAGCCAATTCACATAGGAATAGAGCAGGGTTTTTAGTACAGGATGGATTTTTAGTAGTCTCAACACTGAGGCAGCAGTGGCCTCTGAAGCAAGAGATACTGGAGTAGGAGAAAAGGGCCCTTTCCTCAAGCAGGGGGTCACACTTCAAGGACGAGTCAGCCATGAGCCTGCATTGACAGGCTTTCATGGACTTCCCTAAGGGAGAGGGAACAAAGACACTGCCTAGGTTATTTTGTTGCCACAGCTTCATTAAAATTGCATAGAGACCTACCTTTTGACTAAAAGCTAAAAGACTGACTCGATTTGACATACAGTATGTAAAGGGACATGAACATTTTTGAGAATGTGATCCTTTGTCGTGTTAGCAATTATGAAAAGCCTATAGGTGCCGGGGGAGTTTGAGTGTCACTGTGTGAAGGAAATGGAAAACAATCACAACTAAAAAAAACAAGTTATGGGCCTGCAGATCATGTGGAAAAAAGGGTATTTTGTCAGAAAGAGTGACAGTTAGGCAGGCAGGCAGGAAGCACCAGCAAAGTGCAGCCTAAATCCTTGCATTGATGTGGGAAAGTCAGTAGGCTTCCTTGACAACCTTCATGGTCATCCTGTGTGAATGAATCCTGGTGCCGTTGTGTGTGTGTGTGTGTGTGTGTACAATGTAAACACTTTATGAACTGATCCATTGAGCTGCCTGGACAAGAAGTCCCCTGGTACCGAAGAGACAGCAATCAGGACAGAATTGGTCAATGCAGCATGTCTAATGGTGGAGAGATATGTGAAGGACTGGCCGCAGACAGAATAGACACTCTAAAGAGCCTCTTCACACCCCGGGTCTTTTTGCAAAAATAAATAAATAAATAAAAATAAAAAGAGGTCTGTTAAGGAGAGGGATATTCTCTGTAATGAAACTTGTTCTATTTTTCTTATTGTTTTAATGTTGTGGCTCAAGAATATTTCCCTGGTGTCGTGTGTTTCTTAAAACAAAACAAAAAAAATCAATACAAAAACAGGATTAAATAGATATTTGTATACAGGAATGTATAACCCAGTATTACATTTGTTTTCCCCCTGTTAACTACTGATGTACTGTGGCTGATTTAAGAGCCTTTAACCTAATCGTGTGGTGTTTGTGGTTCAGCTTTCCTCAGAAGCATTGTCCCAAATTTGCAATAATTTGATTTGAAAAATAAACTATTACTAGTATAAGCTAAAAGGATGAAATGTGTCATTAGAAGATAACATTGTAAAATAATAAATTTTCTTTAAAAAGCACAGTACAGTACCTTTTACACAGTACAGTAAAAGGGTACAGATTAAGAAGCATGCTATAAAAAATAAATGGTCTCACCAACAAGCTTTGTGATAATGTTCCAGACACTCTTGTATCAAGGGGCCACTGACATTAAATGATCCGAAAGCCCATATTTGAGCAATATAATTTAATTGTAATATGTTAAGTGTTTATTGTGTCTTGTTGGATTTTCTTAAATTTAGCAGGGCTCAGGCCTGAAATCCGAGCCCTGTAAATTCATACGATAAGCCAATCTTACCACTTGTTTTTAGAGAGACCATTTTATAATAAAACCTGCAATGACAGATGGTGTTTATCAGGTTGCCTTGTGTGATCTCAATGAATATCTTAATGAATAGATTCCTCCATTCTGTAATCATGCTAATACTGGCAGCAGTACTAGAGATTGAAAAACACCTTGGCATGGGCATTTTTATCAAATTTGCAGAAACCTGCATGTGGTTGTTTAAAAAATATATTAGATCATTTGTATTTCAGCAATGGGAGTTTTTATGTGTGGTTATTCACACGTGAAGTGGCGATGCACGTGCACGTTTGAGAGAACAGCTAGACCGAAAATAACGGCCACAGAGAGGGATAGGGTCAATCTCATTTACTCATGAGTGTGACATAAGTCACAGGAAATCCACGCCCATTTTCACATGGAAATCCACATTTCATGTTAAAACATCCACTGCTCCCAATCCAGATAGCCTTGGGAGCATGCGTGGAAGGTGTCTGGCACAGATCTCTATAATCCTATGTCTCTGCCAGTTTTCAGCCATGGTGATCTGCAATACCTGGGTTGGACAGTTTCATTATATACCTCAGGTTAATTATTTTCTTTTTTCTTTAATTAATAAGTCGTGTGATAAATTAGTTGAAATATTCTTCACTACTGACGATATGCCACCCTACCAATTGACATTTGAAAAACATTTTGGGCAAGAGTAGTAAAATATATTATTAAACAACCAGGCACGAGGCATTTACAAATCACAGCTTTATTACATGAGCTTAACACTGTGCTTTAGAGTTTCACTCAAACAAGATGTCACCTGGTAACCATGGATTTCCAGGTGAGATTCTCTCGTGTACCTGTTCTCTATGCATGGAAACCACATTATAGCGAGCTGTCTGCGAAAATAGCACAAGAACACTATGCATGGCTAATCTGCATATCAGCGTCCTCTTTTCCCCTTCATTTACATGACGTCAGGTGATAAGAGGGTCTTCGAGTAAAATAAACTGAGACCACTGAAACCCGAAATGGATAGGGTCATTTTTCATTTGGCTCAAGCACAATGTCTCGAGAAAAATTAGAACACACATGGAAACTGCCCCCAATGCAATAAGTCTAAAGTTTAAGTGACAAAAAAGAAATAAGCTCTCAGTCTATCAGTCATGGGGTTTCCATGCAAGTTTTTTTTTTTTTTTAACTCGAGAAAAATGTCTTGTGTAAAATGTTTTTTTTGGGTTTCCGTTCACTCAGTTTATTTTACTTGAGTAAACCGGGCTTTTCGCCCGACGTCATGGAAATGAATGGGAAAGGTGGGGGTTGATATGTAAATTAGCTATGCGTAAAGTACTTATGCTGTTTTTGAAGATTGCTTGTGAAATTTTTATGAAAATGTGGTTTCCATGCACAGAGAACTGGTACACGAGTGAATCTAAGCTGCTGAAATAAAGCAAAATACCTTGTGCCTGGTTGATTAATAATGTGTTTTACTGCTCTTGCCCAAATTGTTTGTCAAATGTCATTAGTTGGGTGTCATGTTACCAGTAGTGAATACTTTTTCAACTAATTTATCTTATGAATCATTAATTAAAAATAAAGTGGTAGGTATAAAATGAAACTGACCAACAGGTATTGCAGATCACCATAGCTGAAAACCTGCAAAGACGTTATATATACATGCCTATACGAAGTCTACATCGCCTTGAACTTTTTTCTCATTTTGTTGTGAGAGTTTCATACATTTAAATGTGGATTTGTTTCCACTTATCTACACACCATACTCCACACTGTTAAGGGGAAAAAAGTTTTTATTGAGAAAAAATATATTAAAAATACAAAACTGAAAGATCATAATTGGATAAGTCTCCACCCCCTGAGTTAATACTTGGTGGAAACATCTTTGGCAGCAATTACAGCTGTGAGTCTGTTGGGATAGGTCTCTACCAACTTTGCACACCTAGATTTGGCAATATTTGACCATTCTTCTTTACAAAACTGTTCAAGCTCTGCCAAATTCCTTGGGGAGCATTGATGGACAGCAATCTTCCAAGTCATGCCACAAATTTTTGATTGGATTTAGGTCGGGGGCTCTGACTGGGCCACTCAGGACATTTACCTTTTTTGTTCCTACCCTCCTGTAGGTTGCCTTCAGCCCTCGCTAGTGTAGCTATGAACTGTGTAACAGGGGGTCATTTTCTCAACTTGAAGACTTGGGTCAAATATCTATATATATATATATATATATATATATATATATATATATATATATATATATATATATATATATATATATACTACCCTGGCTTTGATTTAGAAACCCTACCGTCCAGATGGCTGACTGCTGCTAAGGAAGCATTTAACACCACGCTTGGGCAGATAGGGGTAGTGGGCACTTGAAAGGGAGGTAGCGGATACTGATGAAACAGACTGAAGTGGGCATTAGTTCACTCCCAAAATTGGCACTGCCTGCTGTGAGACACACGGGAAAGGTTACCAGTGTTGCCAAGTCTCACGAGAAAAAAAGAAGCGACACTGTCTTTCAAAACAAGCAAACCCATGTATGGGTGTTTATGCAAGTTCCAACCAGCGACTCTGAAAAACAAGCCCAATTCTGGTTATTATAAGCGGACTTGACAACGGTGACGGTTACATCAGATGCCAGTTTCAATTGGACAGCAGTGATCTGAGGAGTCTCGTGCTGTCAAGCGATTCTCTCCTTTCTTTTAAGTTGTGTTGGATTTACTGTTGTGTCAAATAGTCATGGTGCAAACAAAACAGAGTCAGTATGTTCATTTGCAATTTTATTTGGTCAGTTCTGAGAGGGATGTTGTTGCACTATTTTGGGCGATCGAGCTGGCTCATGTTACCCAGTTCACCAACTATATTTACTAACGTGGAGGGCAAACACTCATTGGACATAGCTGGGATGAAAAAAAGTACGGAATTAATTCAGTTAGACATTTAAGCAGCAAGATTATTCTCAAACAGCTCTATTAATACTATAACACGGGCATAACGCAGTTCATGGTAAGTGGTTTTATACAGAACTGTAAACCCACAAGAGATATATAACATGACAGACCAGATTCAGCAAAACACAATAATAAAAAAAAAATCCGCCCGCATTATCATTAAGGTGAACTACACCACTGCTAACCATAAAATTGCCCATCAGCCACTACTTTCTGCCTTCTTGGAATCCACAGTAACAACTGAACTGCTCCCTTGCAACATTTATAGTTAAGAATAAACACGCTCATTAACATTTACACATACAATGCAGGTTTCCATGCGAAACTGGGCATGGATTTTCCCGTGTGTTTTGTCATTTAGATGAGTAAATGAGATTTACCCTATCCCTCTCTTTGGCTGTTTTTTCAGCCACAAACCTGAATTACCAGAGTAATCCTACCAAATGAGCAGGCGCATGGCCATTTCACATGGAAATTGACCCGCAATGGAAACTCCATGAATGTCTGTGTGCTTTCTGAGTTCCTAAAAAGAAAAAAAAGCTTTAAAAGGTTCTGTACCTAGATCATTGAAATATGTGATTTGTATTCTTATATATCTTGTGAATCTATTCAAGCTGTCAGTGTTGCATTGTTTGGGAGTCCAAAGGAAAAAAAAGGATTTCATTTGCCATCTTTAAACTGGGCAGCCTCTGGGCTTACTGTGTATTTATATTTATCTAAAAGGCCAGAACATGTAACTCCATCCCTTTATTTTGCTTTGGCACAGCCAGTACAGTACTCGTTTTATCGATTGTTGTTCTAAGAACATCTGGTTTTTTTTTTTAATTCTAAATAATTATTTATAAAATGTGGAAGGTATAGTCACAGATTTTTTCAATATTCGTTTAATTAATTTATTGGCTAGTGTTTAAACAATAACATACACAAATATTAACCTTGATAAATGAATCCTGTTTCAAATTGAAGGTGTGACCTAGTTTTTAATGAATGTTTCTTTCAATACATTCCAATCACTTCTGCTTATGTATAAAGCCACAAGTCATGAGGCTCTACAAGGGAATACATTGGGGGCCCCTTGGGCTATTTGGCATTGAAGAATGGGCAGGTTCGAAATCCCTCAAAATCTAAAGTTAAATCACAGATGCTGATTTATTTATTGTTTCATACTAATTTAATTAGAACGAATACATATTTGAAAAGTAAAACAACATGTAAACTGCCTGTAGGCCTAAACACTTTCTCATTTTGAAAGAAGTAATGTAAATGTCATAAATGATCATAAAATGCATGCAAACGTCTTCTGAAAACTTTAATCTTGTATGGAAGCAATTACTGGTTCTGAAAAGCTGAAAACACCCACCAAGAGGTGCAGGCCAAAAATGTACGTTTTTTAAACTAAATTACTTTCGTATGAGAGGGAAGAGGGCAAGGTTAACTTTTATTAGGAACAAATACTGAGCCATATTTTAATTCAGATCACACATTTCAAGTATGCAAACAAGCCACAAAAATACTTTGGCTAATTAGGCTGAAGCTACTCTTTTGTATGTGCTGCTCTAGCCAAAGAAAACCAAACGTACCCCCCAAAGTCTCAAGCAGGACATGTTTTTCTCTTGAGTTCTCACAGCTTTAAATGTTGTAGCATGTGAGATCAGACTAAGGAGCATCCATATGGAGGGAATGTTTGCTCGTCCTGTTCTTTTCAGTCAAGCTTTATACAGAAAGTCAAGACATGCACATTCGAAGGATCACACTATGATTCTTAATACATATATATCAAGTGGTAAAGACCATTCCATATCGATCAGCTCTATCGGTCACACAATTTAGAAACTATGAAGGAACCGCTGTAGGCATTGTTAGTGTACCCAGTTCCTTTTAGGTCAGCTGCTTGTAAAGTTGGAGTTGTCACAATCCAGAAAAGGAAACATGTATTTGTTTTTCATACCATTGATTTGAAAAAAACTATATCGTCTCTGGTATAATTTTAGCACAGTACTGAGAAAGGTCTGTAATGGTGTCTTTGTTCCTAATTTTGTTCCTAATTTTGTTTTTGTTAGAAATATTTAATTGTGGTGTGGACTAATGTGGCATGTGGTATTTTAAAGGTCATTTTCCTGAAGTTTTAATATTATACTGTATGTTGCATAAGTAAGGATGTTCAATTAGTTTTGCTAGCATTTTAATTTTTTTTTATAACAACCTGTCTTTGTTCATAATGTATACTTTGTATTCTAACTTCTCATGAGACAGCCTAGGTGGAGATTGCAATACCTAGCAATATTGGCATAGTAAACTAAAGGATCTGTACAACAATCTTCTACATGTTGAACACATTCTTCTATAACTATAGTCATTGAAGACATGGAGAAAAACTTTTTAAATGTCAAAGAATTGTATTTGTTTGCAGTTTTTTTTTAGTATTACTAGTAGATGCAGTCTCAAAAAACAAATACAATGTCAGTGTTGTAATGGTTTTATTTATGGGTTGTGAATTTGCATATTTTTCACTCATAACAGATTTCACACAAAGTATTTACTGTATATGTTTGAATATTCTTTGAGTTATTTTATTGTTCAATAGCCATAGCCAGGTAATTAAAATAAAACCAGTTTAAACCACCCAGTGGTCTTAAACTATTCTCCCAAATCGACCCCTGTTTAATGGTCTCTTGTGGTGCTTTACCATGGAACCTTGTGTTGGGACCTCCTGCAGCACACTGACTACCCTCATTGTTGGAGTGAGCATCACACCTATGAAAAACTGGAGAAGATACCAGTCTGTTTTCAAGCCAGAACCATATATACATTGGCTTGTGGGTGAATACCTGGAGAAAAATGGGTGCAGAAGTTCAAGTACAGTTACTGGTGCCTTGTGTTCATGTGGAACAGAGCTTGAAAAACTGCTGCAGGCTGCAGGTTGTTTAAACTGTTTTTTTTTTTTTTTTTTTTTTCTAGTTTTAATTCAAAAGTTTTGCCAGCGCAAAAAACAAGGGAAGGCCTGATTGCATTCTTGATGAAGCTCCTCTCTTTATAGCGGTATTGGATTCTGCTCTGCTCTTGCTTTATGAAAAACAAACAGTAACACAACTATAAGCCTCATCCTCTTCAGCGTTAGTAATAAAAGTGCTTTGTGTGGTATATCATTTGTTTACTCTCATTAATTTTATTCTGTTTATATTCAATTACACACAAGTTAGTTATAACATAAAAAGATAATATTAAAACAAACAAACAAATAAACAAAATGTAGTCCTGCCTCTTATTTTAGATGAAGATGATTTATATGGATGTATTTCTTATGCTCTAAAACACGTTTTTTTAATGGTGAGTGTGTTTTTGTAAGCTGAGTTCTTATGATCAGCAGGACTTATGTTACAGTGCCTCATTCCTTATTTTACTGTAAGATACACAATCAAATTATTGCAACAATATAAAGTACTCAGAACTTTAAGTGAATGCTCTTCCCTGCAACCAGATTTCTTACTAGTTTTATGCTGAAAGAAAATTGCCAGTGTCATGGAAGGTATAGAGATGTAAAACTTCATGCCACAAACAGCAGGTCTCCAATTTAAAAAATAAATGCATAAATGGGTTCCACATTCATTTTCTCACACAAAGGCAATACTGTTTGTTGTATGACACTTGTATAAAATAGTCTATGTTTTTCTTTTAATAAGAATCATAATTTTAGCAGCTTACAGCATTTATTCCTGATGAGAGATTTAAAAAGAAAATGCAGCGACTACTGAGAATAGAGTGTTGTTGGAGATATTATTATCAGAGATCAGTGACCCTGTTTGCCTATTTAGTATTAAAAAAATCTCAAGTCTACTTCATACCTGCACAAATCACTTACAAAATAAGCCTTTCAGAGACTTGTCATTCACTGTAAATACTGCAAACGTAATATTGTCGTTATTACACTGTATTTCCTATCAATTCAGGTGCATCATAGCTATGCACCCCACAGATAAGCCAGGACATGCACTACTTCATTTGGCTTGAACGTTTTACCATGAAGATGCTTTTTCAAAAGTCTAAGGAACTATTCAGAAATTTTGGTCTTGGTGCGTGACCACGTATTTTCCAGTTTACCCTTCTGAGCAATAATTAGAAGGTGTGTCTTACAATCCAGACCTTGCCTTCTCCTTTTCAATTGTAGTGTCTACTTAAGGAAGCATTTGGGTTGACAAAAGTTCAGGACAAATGAGGGTGGAAAAGCAATGACATAGTTGCATACATATAAGGGGAGTTTACAATTAGCTTTGGATAAAGGCATCTGCATAATAATAATAATAATAATAATAAGCTGCCCAACATGTTTCATTTGAATACCCATGTAGGTCACGATTGTGAATACAAGATGGCTTTCAAACATTAGAACCTTAGCTTTTGTAATATGCCAATATTAAAACTAATTAGGCCTTTTAATACCTGTTAACTAAGTATTAAGTCAGTTGTAGTTAACATAATAAACACCAATCAGTTAAACCTCATTTATAACTTCTCTGGACTTTATATCTAGGGTTGCCACGATATAAAAATTACAGTTTTGGATTATAGAACCATTTTTATTCTACAATTGTTAAAATTTGTGTTATCTGGGATATTATATTTAAATGAGTTTACATAATTTTTAACATTACAAGTGGCAGTATAAAATATATTTTAATTTGAATATAAAACATCTTTATTTTGGTAAGGCGCAACTGGTTTTAAATAATTTACTATACAGTAAAGTTAACAGTTAGAACTCATTTAGTTTTAAAGCATTTTAAACTATCTTATGTATTTAGTTAGAATATTATTTGACCAACTTTTTTTTGTATATTTCTTAATGTTTTTCACAGGCCAATATAAAGATACCATCCATAACTTTTTCTTTTTTCTTTCTTAATTTTTTTTGTTTTCTTTTTTTTCACCAAATAATCCAAAACTTGGGATCACCGTCTTTTTAATTTTGGTGCGGATCCAGTTGCTGTATCCTGTGTGAACTGTGTAAATGGAAGTGTTTCCTCAGGGATACTGTAACTTCCAACAAACACAAACTTCCCACTGCAGGTTAACCCTCCCCTTCCCATATTTTCAATCTCCGACTTCCCTTATTTTCAATCTCCGACTTCCCTTATTTTTAATCTTGCTGCATAAAATCCTTTCCTTCCGGTTGCGTACTAATAACACCACAGATTAAATGATGTTTAAGCCTGTTTCAACACATAACTTTTTAGATTCAACAGGGTGCTATTAGTGACAAAGTGACTAGATCATTCCCCATTATCGCGATTATCAAATGGTTAGATTTTATCGTATTCTATGGTATTTTAAAATTTATAGTAGTGTCGTAGCAATACAATATCATTAATACTGTAGTAAACGATAATCACAACAACCTTATTTATATCCGATCTTTTAATGACTTCTGATACTGTTAGAAAAATACTATACTGGTACTAAAAAACTGCTGTTCTTTTGAAAGTGAAACCCCATGACAAGTTGCAACAGGCCCTTTTTAGCAATGTTCACAAACCCCTAAGACAATCGCAAAATACTTTTGTGGACAGTTAGCGCACCAGAATCAGGCGCACATATGGGCAAACTAACCGTGTTTTAGTGTCCACCTGGCAAGTCAGCATTAGTGCTGGACATGGGCTGAGTGGCGTCATTTATATAAAAATGAAGCAATTTAGCAAACCAGCAACTTTGTTAGTGTTTGTCTTTCAACTGACATGGGAAAGCCAGGTCTGAACTGTGGGCAAATTACCTGGTCGACTATAAATAGCACTGAAACTACCAGGGAAGCAGGTAAAGAAAAGAGAGAGAGAGAAAAAAGAGAAATAAAAGAAGTGTGTGCACTGGAGTTCTACGTGGCCAGACAAAGAGAGAGCAGGAGGAGGAAGAGACGTCCCCAAATTTAGAAGTCATCTGTCTTTTCTGAGCCTGTCTGACACACAATGTATGGAGACATTTTTCCTCAATACATAAACAATCACTGACATCTGCCAACTGCTTCAGGCTGACCTTGAAGGAAACATGCAGAGAGTTTGCCTGTAGCACTAAGGGTACCTGCTGCACTAACATTTTATGCCATTGGCTCATTCCAACGCACTGTGGATTACTGTAAAGCCATAAATATTTGTGAACAAAATATTTGGCGAATCACACCCACAAAACCTATTTTGCTCCAGAAATGTTGGCTACCTGTTGCCATATACAAAGTATGTATTGTTAATGGAATTTGATTTTGTGCTAAAAATGTTTGCAGAGTTTTTTCACATTTATAGCTTTACACTATACTACAGACATGAGCCAGTTGGCTGTGCACTGCGAGATGTACTTGCATTTTTAGTAAAGCGAGCACAAGAATTCATCCATTTCCCTGTCTCTCATGAGCTGCAACACTATACAAAGGGGTTTCCTGGTGTCCTGGGAGCCATCGACTGTGCACATCTGCAGCTACGCACACCAACACAGAATAGGCACCTCCACATAAATCTTATGATGTGTGATGCCAACAACTACATCACAAATGTGTATGCAAACCATCCTGGCTCCACTCCTGACTTGTTTATCCTCGCTAATTCACAGGTGGCAGCTGCATTTCAGTGGGATGATAGTCTGAGAGGCTGGTCGATAGGGGACAAAGGGTATCCACTGAAGCAGTGGCTACTGACACTGCTGCCCAACCCCACCACCCCTGCCGAACAGAAGTATAACTGTACCTTTAATTGTGCTCGTACTGTAGTTGAGCGAACATTTGGAATCCTCAAAATGCGATTCTGATATTTGGATCTCTGGGGGGGAACACTACAGTACACTCCTCAGAAGGTTAACAATATCATCCTGGCTGGTTGTGTTTTACATAGCATAGCTCTCCATAATGGATGTGATGTTGAACTTAGAGGAAAGATTACAGGGTTTGAGGGAAGCAGATGCTGAACTTGAAGCCCCAGTGGTGGAGGTTGCAGATGCTTCAAGTGCCAGGCAGGTCAGACAAAGCGTTATAGATTACATTTTATTTATTTTGTAAGTGTTTACTCTCCACTTCCAGGCTGCTAAAACGTTACAAACGGACGTTTGTAATTTGTTTTGCGCTTTTGTCTTCTTTTTTTGGGTTTCACAATGCCATGCGTTCACTATCGCAGAAGCACAGGGAATGTTGCATCCTTATTGGTTGTAACCTTACTCCCCCTACTGTGCTTTGATTGCCTGGGTGCATGATTGGGTATTTGATGTGCGTTAGCCCATGCATGAGACCCGACTTCTAAATCACATTTTCGTGCGATACGGCGGCAGTTCGCTACGCTGTCATTTTTGCCAGAGCGACAGTGGCTGCACACATATTTTCTAAATAGGGCCCAACGTGATCTATTCAGTTGATTTAAGCAGACAGAAATGCTCTATTAAGTCTCACATGCACTGTCAGATGTTTGATTTTCATTTCATTGGTTCACCAGTTATTATTTGTTTAAATCAGTTGAATAGACCCCAAAATGTACAAATCTAGATTTGAAACTGGACTTGTAATTTTAAAAAGATTCCTTGTGGACTTAGCTTTCCACAGGTACATTTGTTTTGGCTGCCGCAGCGCGCTCAAAACTGCCATATGGGAAGGACTTATTTGTGAAAATGCTGACACTGTAACTTTGTTTGCCTCTATTTAATAGGTTGAGCAGCTGTAAATAAAATACAGAATTCACATTGCCAATTAAACAGCAATGTTAAAGAGACACAAGACAAAAAAATCATCATATTTACACAAAAAATAAAAGCTAAAATGAAAACTGTTAAGAGCATTGGCACTTTCCCTTTCTGTGACTGAGGGCTAAAGCAGCTCATTAATAATGTTTGTTGGATCTGGGTAGTCAAACATCAGCACCGGCCTTCTCAGCAGCTCAGTCCAGCCACTCACAGAGACATATGGAGCTGCCTTCTCCTTCAGCGAGCTGGAGAGACCAGGTGGAGCCAGTACCAGGCTCTGCCTTGTTTCAAGCAATAAAGATCAGAGGCTTTTGCATTTTACTGGAATCTATAACCTGTCCCTACATAAAAATATATATTTATTAGGAGACATTTCAAACCTCTCTCCTTGCTGAGCATCTTTGGTTTTCTGTCTTGATGGGCATTTGGAAATTAAAGCCTGGGTAATATTTTTGTGTTTGTCCTGATTGAGCTCTAAATCATCTTTAAAGAACTTGGCTACCAAAGAGGTAGTGATGTGCCAAAAACTGAAGTTGGCAACATTTTTAAATGTAATTTTCAGTAAGGTATACGTAAACAACATTACAGCAGTAGAAACATCTCTTTTGATAAAAGGTATACCTTTGTTATATGCAATACCTTTAACTACACATAATTTCTCTTGGTAAGAGTAAAAAAATATCTTCTGCTGAATGGAAACATATAATGTACTTATTAGCCATTTCCAATTTACATAGACAGCCTTGAATTAATTTAGAGCTGAGTTCAGGCATGAATTTCCTTCCCCATCACATCCTAGACATTACAAGCAAGCAGCTTTATTCAAGTAATAAATCCTCGATCAACACCCACATATGGGGGTCTTGGGGAAGATAAGACGCTGACCCTTGTAAAACAAATAGATACATGGCTTTGTCAGTGGAATATGTTTGGCAACTGGGAAATGTCTAAACAAAACAGTGCCTCTCAGTTTGGTCATCTTCATTGGCTTACCAGAGGGTAGGTAGAAAGGCCATGTGTTCGAGAATAGCCATCGACATGTTCCACACATACCCACACAGCACTTTATTTCTCTATACATTCCTGTAACCAACGTCAACTGGCAGGTTCTTCAGTAAACTTTGTATGGGTGTTAACTAATTTATTTACATTGTTCAGGTCCTGGTGACCTTTTAAAACACAGTAGAACACTGTGATATTTCATACCCATACCAGAATTTAATTTATTAAAACCCTGTCACGCCTTGTGACGAACACAGTTCTTTTAAGTTCTGGCTAGCTACATTTCTGGAAAACATTACAAATGAAGTTATACTGGAAACAATATTGCATGGTCTGTATTTCGTATCCTTTATTCTGTTTGATAAAGCATATTTAATTGTTATGAAGGACATTCTAGGACCTCTTTGAAGAAGCAGGTTATGTATTGAATGAAACATCAGAAACACAGTTATTGACAGTGAGCCATGAAGGCAATTATGTTTTCGTCTAAAGGATAGTATTGCATAGGTTTTTTTGTGCTTAAAGGTATTGTGGAATATATCTCTGATATAACACTTTGAGTTGTTTATCCCAATGTCTAATTCAGACTGACACTGATGGTCCACAAATAGAAAAAGGACCACTTGTCTACTTGTTTCATGGACTTCAAATCCACAATTTTCAGCTCAACTGAAAAATGAATGTTTCAAAGTTCGATGGTGTAGAAATATTGTAGCCAATATAGTACATTGCTGTCCTGCAAAAACTGAATATTGGGTCTGATTTGCTATAAAGCTTTTACTTCAGTCTATATATATATATATATATATATATATATATATATATATATATATATATATATATATATATATATATATATGCCTATAACACTGCACATCACCCGATCAACACCATCCCAGCTGTCAAGCATGGTGGTGGCAGCATCATGTTATGGGGATGCTTCTTTTCAGCAGGGATTGGGAAGCTTGTCAGGATAGAGGGGAGAATGGATGGTGCAAAGTACAATCAAATCCCTGAGGATGAGTCAGCCAGGACTACGAAACTGGGGAGGAAATTCACATTTCAGCAGGACAATGACCCGAAGCACAAAGCCAAAGCCACACTGGAGTGGTTGAATAAGAAGAATATTAATGTTCTTGAGTGGCCCAGTCAAAGTCCTGACTTGAATCCAATCAAAAATTTATGGCGAGATTGAAGATTGCAGTCCATCAACGATCCCCAACAAACTTATCAGAACTGGAGTAATTTTCCCATCCTACGGTGCAAAGCTAGTAGAGTTACCTAATAGGGTAAACAGAAAACACTCAAACAAAATAAATAACAAAATAAAACAGTCAAACAAACAAATCTCGGTCTCTATTCTCTATTGCTTCACAGAGTGTCGTAAGCTCCCGCTGCATGTCAAAAGTTGCCACTGAGCTTCTAAAACCAATGTTTTATAGCCCATTTACATTTGCAATCATAAGTCCCCGTCCAACACCACCCCCAAGTCTTGTTGTCAGTGCTCGTGTGGTAACAGGTTTCCCTCATGTGTAACAAGCAGGCTGCCAAAACTGCGTCACAGACAGTATCCTGAAGGAAAACAAACAGTAACATCAAAACGTCTGATTTACAAAGAAATTATGAGAAAATACAAGTGAGGAAATCGGAATTAACGATAAGCACTATGTTTGGTATGTTAAAATAAACACGCTGTTTTGACTACATTTAACACAGAACAGTTTTGTAGTGTGCGACGCTGCAGTAGTTTTATATGCATATATATATAATATATATGCATAATGTTAAATATAATGTAAAAAAAGACCGCTGCGGTAGTTCTAGGTATGTATGTACGCCCGGTAGTTCTAGTGTTAAGGGGCTGAGTACTTATGCAACCAGTAAATTTCATTTTGTACATTTTCTTTTCAAGTTTTGCTGACATTTAACCTAATCCTCATATAACAGTGTTCAGTTTAACCACTATAGCTTTGAATATGTGTGTGTATGTGTGTGTGCGTGTACAGATATTCTTACAAAAATACAAATAAAATCTTGGAAAAACATTATTTTATTTCTGATATATAATTTGTATCTCTTTATGTTAGTTTTAGACATTTACCTTGCCTGTGGTTTTATTATTATTATTATTATTATTATTATTATTATTATTATTATTATTATTATATATATATATATATATATATATATATATATATATATATATATATATATATATATATATATATATGTTTGAATTTGTTTTCATTATATTTATTCCTCACCAACAGATCTTGTAAGAAAAAAACATCTAAAAAAATATTTTTGATTATACTGTTTTCAATGAGTATCATTATTGAAATCTGCGCATTATGCTTGATTTCACACAGGTGAGAATGTGACCTTTGTTTCAAAGACATCAAAGTAAAGGAAAACTCTGGGTTCACTGTTTGGGTTTCTTTTAAGTAACCTATTGGTCAGTGCCTTACATCTTTTAGTCTGGGAGCATGTGGTTTCATATGCACAAGAGGTCCTATTCTCTTTGCATAAACATCACAATGCCAAATTAAGCCTGCATAATTTATCCGAGTGTGAGTGAACATCCCAGTGTTGAATCAACATGTATTCAAAAACAGCATTATTGTGGGCTTTGTGTTGAACAGCCTAAGCCCAACCACCGAGCCTCCAGAACTAGAAACGAGTCCATCACATTAGAGACAATGACAGAGACAGTGAATACACATATAGGATCATATAAGAAGTATATCTTATCAAGTCCATTAAGCTAGAGACAGAGTAAGAGACAGATGTCCTCCCAGAGAGACTCTCGCTGCTCTGAAGCAGAGAGAGAGAGTCACTCTTATCAATAGTTCTGGACACTGTGTAAATTTTAGTGTAAATTTTTATATATATATATATATATATATATATATATATATATATATATTATATATATATATATATATATATATATATATGTATGTACATCATTTTATAAATGCTTTTCATAAAAGAGGTCCTGACCAATATAAGACACTTTGTACACTAAAGAATGTCAACACAAAGTCTTAAGACAGTTCTAAGTAATGGTGAATTAGCCACCCGCACATAAGAACATAAGAAAGTTTACAAACGAGTGGAGGCCATTTGGCCCATCTTGCTCGTTTGGTTGTTAGTAGCTTATTGATCCCAGAATCTCATCAAGCAGCTTCTTGAAGGATCCCAGGGTGTTAGCTTCAACAACATTACTGGGGAGTTGATTCCAGACCCTCACGATTCTCTGTGTAAAAAAGTGCCTCCTATTTTCTGTTCTGAATGCCCCTTTGTGTAATTTCCATTTGTGACCCCTGGTCCTTGTTTCTTTTTTCAGGTCGAAAAAGTCCCTTGGGTCGACATTGTCAATACCTTTTAGAATTCTGAATGCTTGAATTAGGTCGCCGCGTAGTCTTCCTTGTTCAAGACTGAACAGATTCAATTCTTTTAGCCTGTCTGTATATGACATGCCTTTTAAACCCGGAATAATTCAGGTCGCTCTTCTTTGCACTCTTTCTAGAGCAGCAATATCTTTTATAGCGAGGTGACCAGATCTTAACACAATATTCAAGACAAGGTCTTACTAATGCATTGTACAGTTTTAACGTTACTTCCCTTGATTTAAATTCAACACTTTTCACAATGTATCAGGGCATCTTGTTGGCCTTTTTTATAGCTTCCCCACATTGTCTAGATGAAGACATTTCTGAGTCAACAAAAACTCCTAGGTCTTTTTCATAGATCCCTTCTCCAATTTCAGTATCTCCCATATGATATTTATACTGCACATTTTTATTTCCTGGGTGCAGTACCTCACACTTTTCTCTATTAAATGTCATTTGCCATGTGTCTGCCCAGTTCTGAATCTTGTCTAGATCATTTTGAATGACCTTTGCTGCTGCAACAGCGTTTGCCACTCCTCCTATTTTTGTGTCGTCTGCAAATTTAACAAGTTTGCTTACTATACCAGAATCTAAATCATTAATGTAGATTAGGAATAGCAGAGGACCTAATACTGATCCCTGTGGTACTCCACTGGTTACACTCCATTCTGAAGTTTCTCCTCTAATCAGTACTTTCTGTTTTCTACATGTTAACCACTCCCTAATCCATGTACATGTTTTTCCTTGAATCCCTACTGCGTTCAGTTTGAGAATTAATCTTTTATGCGGGACTTTGTCAAAAGCTTTCTGGAAATCTAAATAAACCATGTCATATGCTTTCCAATTATCCATTATCGATGTTGCATCCTCAAAAAAATCAAGCAGGTTAGTTAGACACGATCTCCCTTTCCTAAAACCATGTTGACTGTCTCCCAGGATACTGTTACCATATAGGTAATTTTCCATTTTGGATCTTATTATAGTTTCCATATAATAGAAGTCAGGCTTACTGGTCTGTAGTTACCTGGTTCAGTTTTGTTTCCCTTTTTGTGGATCGGTATTACGTTTGCAATTTTCCAGTCTGTCAGTACCACCCCTGTGTCAAGAGACTGTTGCATGATCTTGGTTAGTGGTTTGTAAATAACTTCTTTGTTTAACTGTTGATATGCTAATATATACAGTAGTGTACACATTTGTTAGAACACCTGAAGATTTGTCATTTATATCCTTTATATACCTACCAGCATGAAAACTTTTGGTGAAAATTTCAGTAATAAGTGATTTAGAAACAATAGGCACTCATGTGAAAATGTGAGCCCACTTTGTGCTTTTATTAGGCATCTTAAACAACATATACAAAATCTGTGCATTTTACCATTGTGACCATGTTCCCTTTCTCTTATTATTTCACATTAATTGCATGTGTGGCCTATGAAAGTCATCAATTAAATGAGACAGTCGTTAATTTGCCTATTTTGACAATTTTCCAAGATTTTCAGTGACAGTGTTTTGCTTTTATACGCACAATAAATAAAAATAACAGAAGCAATGGGGTGGTCTAATAAATTTGCACACTACTGCATCTCTCTCTCTCTCTCTCTCTCTCTATAATATATATATATACACACACACACACACACACACACACACACACACAGAGTAATTGGTCGTGTATCCTCCCATCACATATCCGCCCGAACTGTTTATCCGCAATGATCAACCTCTTCAGCAACATTAGTTTATTATTGAACAGAGAAGATTAGTTCAGAGATTGTAGATCCCACCAATGTTTTCGTACACTGTGTTGTACATGCTCCATGTGCTACCATTTCTGGTAATGTCACAGGAGCTTTTCAGTGTGCTGATATGTAAATAAATCCTGTTCGCCTGCGGGGCATATCAACTTCAAACTCCATCTCAATCTCCTGCCTGTCGCTCAGCCGTGAATGCACGCACTCACATGGCAGATGGCTATTCCGTCATAAGCATTAATACCCTGTATTTTTCTAAACAAAGGATTTAGGGTATCCCTAATAAAAGCTGAATCTCAAAACAGTAATTGTGTGAATATAGTAATTGTTACAGTTGTGTATAATGGTATTTAAAACAGGATTCATTTATACAACTTTTTACATATCCACCCTTACTGTGGTCCCACCACAGTTAGTACTTCATGAGTCAAAGTTGAAAATATAATGGTCTATATGTTATAAATATATATCTATAAGTTTATCCTGGTAACTGCAGGAGTTTCAATTGGCAATAAGGGCTTTACAACCTTCTTAAAAATATTTTAAACCATAAAGGGCAATACACCTTTGTTGCAGAGAAAGAATGATTCTTGGTTATAAATCTCCCTCCTGACCTGTGAGGGCGCTGTATAAAGGGAACAGTATGCCCCAGACTGGATAGTCTGGCAATTAATTCCAGGGAAAGGTGGAAGTCGGCCATCTAGAAAGGAAGTGGAGCTACAGTAAACCAAGTCATCTCCCCAGACGGCAGACAATGTGGCAATTGTGGTTTGGACGAAAAGCGATTGCACTTGCTAACCAAGGGGGGCATGTCAGAAGGTACAAAAGGGGATGTGGTCGTGCGAACTTCTCCTTTGTTATGGTTGTGAGAGAACCGCTTAAGGACAGTAAACTAACCGTGAGTGTTTAGTGTTTTGTTTGTTTTGTCGGTCTAATTGTACTTGTTTGTTCTTGTTAAATGGCTAACACATACCGGGAGCTGTCGCTAAAGGTCAGCACCAGCCCGGACAGCACTGCACTACTGTTCATTAATAAATTGTATTTCACCACTTTCACGTTAGCACTCACTCTGGACTTGTAATCTTGTTTGTGTTCTGTGTGTGTTTATACTGTGTTTCGGGACTGAACCCTGAGGTTTCACTGTGCAGTACAAATTGTTGTGTATTGACAGGGATTATTATTTACGGTTGCCAAATGGCCAGGATTGTAAAAACAAATAAAGGATTGTTTGGACCGTGAACTTTGTTGTCTGTCATCTTCTGGCAAAGTGGATTGCAGTGCACAGGTGTAGAGGTGATGCGGTGCTCAAGTAATGACAAACAACAATGTTCACGGTGCAGTGATGTTTTATTTATAATCCAAAGCCACTTGACAACTGTAAATAATAACTGGCAATACACAGCTATGTGTACTGCTCACTAAAACCCCACAGGGTTCAGTCCCGAAATAATTATTACTGTAAATACACACACACAGAACACAGACACAGTCAGAAGTCCAAAGTGAGTGCTTTTAAGACCCTGGAATGAACTGTCAAACCATCCAGTCCGGAGTACACTGTTCCCTTTACACAGCACCCTCACAGGTCGGGAGGGGGATTTATAACCAAGATTAATTCTTTCTCTGTCACACATCTGTTTAAGCATTGCATCACATCTACACCTGCGCACTGCAAATTACTTTGCCACAACCTTAAATGCATTTTACCTTCTGAACCTTTTCTATTCGCACAAAGCAGTACAGCTTCTCACAGAACAGGGTTTTATTATTTTTTTTGTACATTTGAAAAGAGACACTTCTGTGTCAATGCTTTAGATACCCATAGATTTCTTGTGACACTGTGAAGATTCTGGTCATGATTTAATCATGTTAGCGACACTTTAAAATTGAGGCCCCTGGGATCTCTATAACAAAATACTGCTACCAGCAGAGGAGTTTGTGTGAAGCCATGAGTCTCTATGCTGTCTATACAGTACTGCAGACACCAACAGATTAAAAGCCTTAACGCAGAAATTAATGTCAACAGGTACACCTTCTGAGACTTTTTTTTTTCTTAATATGGCAGCATTGCAGACTTTTCCCTTGAAACTTTATTTTTCTATATAATCAGGGGTGTGCAATTTTTGAAAAAAACTTCTTGCTAGAAAATGCTAGAAAAATCTACTTGTCCTTCTTCTTCCCGGTCTTACAAAACAAACACAAAAAAATAGAATATAATTTTTAGGATTTTGGTTTTATTTAACAGTGAACAAAATTGATCAATTAGTGATTAACAGGGGCAGATCTAGTCTGTAGCTTGACTGGTTCTAAATTCTTCAAAATACAAAAAAGGTTCCCTGTGACCCCTCTTCACTGCAACAAATTTAAAACAGACTATAAGGAAATGTTCCTTTCAGTGCAGTTTGGAACACATTTGCTAGTAAATTTAAGTAACATACTAAGAGAAAAACTATAATAAGCAATACTTGGAGTTATTCAAATATAAAAATAGCTTCTGCCTGTTTTTTGTTTTTTTTCCACTCATTCTCTATAAGATGAATCCAGATCCTGATGTACAGGCGTTTTAGTTTGTTGCATATGCCTGCCACAGGTCATGTATTCACTGAGCATTTTATATCAAAGCTCCCGATAGGCACCTCCATGGAGTGACGTCCTCGTTCCCGCCTCACTGAGGTAATAAATAGTCTTTTGCTTCTCACAACAAAGTAAGTAAGGTAGGTAAACTAACCTCTTCCAGTTTACTGTAGTTCCCTGGAAAATTATTGCTGGAAGTCAGCTTTCCACTTTCCCAAAATTAGGACTCAGCTGAAGCTGAGCTAACGCTGCGCATCGGCGCTCCGTTTTAAAATATGCTATATATATTTCCAACAGCTTACATCGCCTGGCGATTGTAGTCTGCTTTCACTAACCTTGCAGCTTGCTGCCTGTGTTTTCTTTTTCTCTGCCTCGAGCAGCTTTTGAAAAAAGAAAAAATAGAATCAGAGAGAGATACTATCATCCAGCGAGACCCAGCTCTGCTTCACCCGCTGTTGAGTGCCTGTGTGTGTTACTGCATTGCAGTTTAGAAAAAAAAAGAGCAACCATGTGCTTCCTCCATTAGGCCTGGTATTACCTGGTCCTACTGTTGACTAGACCCCACGCACATTCAAACCACTCATCCATAAAAGTGATGTGAAGGTATAAAAAAAGTATTTTTTTCTTTCTTTCTCTCTCTGTCTGTCTTCTTTTTTCCATATCTGACTGTGCCATCCCACTGCAAGCTACACGCTGCACCGGCTATGCCTGCACTCTACCAGACATTATTATACAGTGTTCCACTCTGCTGTAAGCTACATGCTGCACCGGTTGTGTGTCTGCACGCACTGTACTGTGTGTAGGCACCACACCGTTATTGGCGACGCGCTGCTTCGGTTGTGTGATTCCTTAGCCACAGACTAGACACATAGCTCAGTACCCTGGTGCTGGATGCCATTGGTAATTGCTGCTTGGTGCTTCGACGTCCCAGTGTCTCGGCCTCAACGCCTTCTGTGCCCTTGAGTCCTCTGTACCTCAGAGTCTCAGTACATTGGTACTTCGGTGTCTCTGTACCCTACATCCTAGACGCCTTGGTGATCTAGCGCTGACTTCGTGCCCCAGAGCTCAGCCTTAAGGGGGTGTGCGGGCCGCTGGGCATCGCTGCACACAAAAGCGCTAGAGCTGAGAGCAGTCCATCTCGTGCTTCAACATTTCCTCCCTGTGCTCCAGGACAGACATGTCTTTATCAGCACGGACAATATGGCAAAGCCTTTCGGCTGTTGACCTGGGCACAGAGGCACTTCCTGTCCCTCTGGAATATTCATCTCCTGGGAGTGGTGAACTGGGCAGCTGACCTCCTCTCGAGGGTGGGTCCTCACCCGTCAGAATGGCGACTGCACTCTCAAGTGGTGCAGCGAATTTGGTAACGCTTTGGGGAAGTCGATGTCTTTTCCACAGCACAGATGACCCGTTGCCTCTGTGATTCTCCCTCCGCAGCTGTGTAGGTCCACTAGGCGTCGATGCCCTAGCAAACAAGTGGCCCAAGTTGCTTTTGTATGCTTCCCCGCCGTTACTGCTGTTCTCTGTCTTCCTCGAGAGGGTCAGGAAAGACAAGGCGACAGCTCTCCTGGTGGCTCAGGGATGGCCCAGGAGAATCTGTTTTTTGAGCCTCTGCCAGTTGCTGCAGGGCCAGCCTTGGGAGATTCCGCTACGGATCTCCTCAGTTAGACGAAAGGCACTCTCTGGCACCCAGAGCCAGACAGTCTGTCTGCCTTAGGGCTCTCAGATTCAGTCTTTAATACACTGTAGAATGCTAGGGCTTCTTCCACAGGTGTTGCATGCCTACAAGTGGAAGTATTTATAAAATTGGTGCATGGCCAGAGGTTAATTATTTGACAGTTGCTGCAGGATCTGTTAGAGGCGGGTAAATCCCCCTCTACATTAAAAGTGTACCTATTAGCCATATCTGCATGACATGTCCCCATTGACTCAGTATCCTCGGGTGCTCATATACTAGCGACCCATTTTCTAAAGGATGCTCAGGGGTTACGTCCTTCTAGAAAGGACGTCCTCTCCGAATGGAGTCTAGATGTGGTATTGGAAGCTCACACTAAGGCCCCGTTTGAGCGTATACATTCCATAGAGTTGAAATATCTTTCTATGGACAGCCTTTCTGGTAGCTATCATGTCCGCTCAGCAGGTCAATGAGCTACAGGCACTGTCAGTGCATGGTTCCTGTATACGTATTTGGGAAAATGGAAATGGTATCCTTGCGCACGAACCCTGCTTTTCTCCACAAGGTGATTACAGCTTTTTACTTGAATCAGTCAGTGGAACTAGAGGCTTTCCATCCCCCTCCCTTTGCGGAGGAGACGGATAGGAGATTGAATTCCCTCTGTACTGTTCGGGCATTGAGGGGTTATGTGGATAGAGCAAGACTCTTCGTCATTCTTACCAGCTCTTCGTCTGTCATGGTGAAAGGACCTGAGGTCAAGCCCTCTCTAAGCAGTGGCTGCCCATTGGATTGTGGACACAGTCTTGACTGCATATACTAATGCCGTCCTACCCCCACCTGGGAGGGTGGCTCCAAACTCTACCAGAGGTGTGGCTACGTCATGGGCCCTCTTTAGAGGTGCCTCATTGACTGATATTTGTACTGCGGCTAGCTGGGCTACTCCACATACATTCTCCAGGTTTTACCGACTTAATCTGGTAGATCGTTCGATGCCTTCATTAGATAAAAGGGTCCTTGAGGTTGCACACTCACACCACCAACACTTGTGAGCCATCCCTCATATGCTTTCCACTCATACTCCCTTGCGACGGCTTTGGTATACTTTCCCAAAAGTATGGTTGTTGGTCACCCTCAAATTGAAATGGAACGTTAGGTTACAGATGTAATCCTGGTTCCCTGAAAGGGAAGATGACCAACAAACCTTGCAAGGTCATATAATTCGCATTCACGGGTTCGATGCAAAGAAGACACATCTCCGTGCAGTGACTATTTATTACCTTGGTGAGGCAGGCCGAGGATGTCACTCCACGGAGGGGCCTATCGGCAGCTTTGATATAAAATGCTCAGTGAATACCTGACCTGTGGCAGGCATATCCCAAAAGTATTGTTGTTGATCATCTTTTCTTTCAGGGAACCAGGGTTACATCTGTAGCCTAACATTTTGCCGAACATCAGATGTTTAAGACTTGTATATAACCTGTCAAGTTTCTCTGCATTTTTTACTGTTTTTCTACCTAAATGCACTCAATATTTACAGTAGGCTCCATCAAATTCGGCAAAGACAAAATATGTTTTTTTTTAATTTTTTTCTACTATATACTTTTAAAAAAAAAAAAAAAAAAACATTTTACAGTAGTGGTGGCCAATACACCAAACACTGTGATCCATTTTGGTGGATCTCAACGGGCTCCGTGATCCACCAATAAGCTATGACCAATAATTATTAGCGGGATTTCATATAATAGTGTCCAATACGTAAGACAGCAATAATAAAACAAAACATCCACAACAACAAAAACGTAACAAATGCTCAATCAAAGCATTTTTTATATTAAGCATAGGTAGTTATAAAACAGACACTTACCAACATTTTTCATCTGAGTCTTGAAACCTGGTGTAGGCAGGGCTCTAACTTGTGCAACTAAGTTAAAAAATGTGGGTGCAGACAAACAAAATAAACAATTTTGCTCAAATGTATTGTTGAATATGTAGAAATCTCTTTTTCCTTCCTTTCTTACATAATGCTTGTGCAGTTCAATACTTTTGCATGAACAAAATTATAATGGACAACTTTTTTTTTCCCAAATTAAATTATTTTGAACTGCCTGGTAGCATCTTCCTTAGAATGTGCTGCTTGCCTGTATGGTAGCAGGATGGTCTGGCTGACGTTTGTGGATGTATCCCTCTCTGCACATTGCATGCCGTTTTTAAGCACTGTGTTTAATATATTTTCACGTTTTAACTTCTGCCTCCCTGTTAAAGATGCAGTCTTGCTTGCCATCAGTTCCCCTGTTTCCTGCCTTAAGCTAGGGAAAGTCTTTTACCCACTGTTGGTTGAACTGCTGCAGCAGGGTGATCCTGGTTTTATACCCCTTTTTTTGGGGGGGGTGGTCAAGATTCTTTCCCTGCACTACTAGGAAAAATAAACACATAAAATAATTAATACATAAACACATTGCCGTGAGATTTACATTTTGTAATTTTTTTTTTTAAAAATAACATATTGTACAGATAATCTCATATATAAGCACTTCGTTTATATCATTAGAAACATATTTGTCAATCTTCATGTTTTAATAGTTATACAAATCGATAGATTATGCTAAAATATCACTTCTGTTCAAATATAATACAAAAAGTACTTTTTTTAATATAATCTAAAAAATATGTAAACATGGCAAATGACAAGCTAGGTTGGCAACACTAAAATCGAAGTTTGTCTTGAAATGATTCTAAACAGTAAACTTCAATTTATTTTTAAAACATACACAACACGACTTTTTCTAATCCGCTAATACCTTAGCGACTATGTTGGATTTAATTTTTTTTGTAACTTTACTAGATTGCTGCATTTAAAGGTTCATGTCTTAAGAAAGTGGTATCACTTATTTGCTAATTTACGGGAGAAAAAAACGTAACAACGTGATAGGGGTGGGACATTTCAAAATTTTTTAAATATTTATATGTAGGTGCTAGACTTCTGCAATCAGTTTTCAGAAACTTGCGTGGCTGTCTAGAAATATACCCAGAGTGTTTGTCTAGCAACAGACCGAACATAGAAAAAATAAATGAATACAAACTATTTGTCTAACAGGCAAAGTATTAAAGCAGAAGTTGTTGTCCCTCACACAAATCTTGTTGTCCCGGGCGTCGGGCGATATGAGTTGCACACCCCTGATAATACATTATGGAGGCAGACAGCAGCTTGTTTATTTGCGTCTGTACAATTCTCAGCTTTGAAAAATCTATTTTTAATCTTTAACCTCTGGATATAAAGCAGTTGCTAAGGTTTCAGTGTATATTGAATTGAACTTAGTGGCTCACTTAGATCATTAAACAACAATGAATTCTGTCAAAAGACATTTTGTTAACAGGTTATAGTTCATTTTGTGGCTTTCTAATTGAGAATCAGCCCCATTCTTGAATGGTTCTGAATGGTATTATAGAATTCTGCAGAACACTTCTAGAATGAGTGAACCCATGTAGGAATTCTTATTGTTGTTCAGAGGAGACGTAGTAACATTAAAATAATAATACATTTTAATCAGAAGAAAAAGAAAACTTTAAAGGAAAAACGTTGAGTACATAAAGACTGTCAGTTGTTAGGGTTGTATTTGATTAAGGTGGCTATTATTTACCCTCACGCTGCAAGGGGTGTAAATCACATTTGGATTTTGTTGGATGTGACACAAAACTCTGTGAAACAAACTGCTTTCTCTCTCAAGTGGTACAGGATGCTCTACAAGAGAGTAATGCTTGTCTTTATTCCCCACGTGTATCCTCATACAATGTCGTTTATAAACAGGAGGCTGGTGAGCTTAACTCTGTTACAGTACATACAGAACACAATGGTCCACATTCCTTTCATCACCATGCAACTAATGTATGCTGTTATCTGTAAAACTCTTGTAAATTGCATATTGGTTTCATAATTTAATGGATAGTGAAAACCCCAAGAAAATTTATTTTACAATGAGCACGAAAAAAAAAATCTCTAAATTTTGATACATATATATGATATATATATATATATATATATATATATATATATATATATATATATATATATATATATATATATATATATATATTTTTTTTTTTTTTTTTTTTTTTACTTTCCCAAATACACTGAAAGACTCACCTTTCTGAGTGGTTTGTTATTTTTTTTATGCTTCAATAAAGAAAAACACTGGTATTTTTTTCATTCTTCAGCTATTGAGCAACAAAAAAGGAACAAGCTTTTTAGAATGACCTAATCAAAAATCCACGTCAGGGTAATAACACAAATTTATATTATTATTATTATTATTATTATTATTATTATTATTATATTATTATTATTATTATTATTATTATTATTAAAATGAAACAAAGCTGAACAACACCTTCACCCAGACAGTGTTAACCCAGTGCCCCAGAAGATTAATATTTTAATTGCAGTTAAAATGCTTAATCTCCAGTAAATCCTGTTATTGTATTTGGTTGCCGTTATCATTGTGATCTGCTGTGCTGTTATTAATAATTACGCTCAGTAATAATATCCTGGACCTTGGGATGTTAAACCTTGATTATTTCTAGTAATCTTTACAACAGGGATGGACAAAAATAGTGATATGTAGAACACACTTTTGTGTAAATTGGGTCACATTAGTGATTCATTTATTTTGGAAACAGCCTTAACATCAATAATTCACTCAATAAAAAAAAAAAGGTAAAACGTTACACTGATGAAGGCAATAGCGAAAACACAATGTTGTCAGTTTTAATCATGATGACTAAATTTCATTAAGATGATTTGGTTGGTGTGTGCTTCCGTATCCAAGACTGCACAAATAACTGATAGTTCACAAGTAACAGTCTCAAAAGTGATGTCCTGACTGGGTGATTTCAGAGAATACACTGTGATGCATATATCCAATCCCATTTTCCCTGAAGGAATTAGAGGTCATCATTAAGAAATGGTCACATATCCCTACCATAACACCTTAAACACTTTGCAGACTATTCAATGTTTCTAACTGTCTATGGCGACTCTAAACCTTATTGACAGTGTTGTGGCAAGTGTTGATTATTAATTTGTCCAACCCAAATATATATTTGAGGAATCATACGAAAACAAATATTGGTGGACATCCCAGGAGACAAGTACCTCACCTGCAATAATGACATAATTGTTCGTCACCCTTTCAAGCAGTTTAATTAATTGAAAAAACTACTGCTGTATGTGTTCAGTGGAGCCACCAGTAAATCAGAAACTGGTGATGACGTTGACAAAGATTTAAGAAACCAGCGGAGCGTTCAGCCGACTAACATATTTAACAGGGTGTGACAGGCTGAGCAGTGACGTCAGGCCAGAATGAGGAAGCACACAGGGACTGCAGTTGCAAAAGACGCGTGATGCGCCGTTTATTTTTAATAATAAAAATAAAATAAAATATTTAAACAAAAATAAACACTTGCTGACAGAGCACAAAACAAATAACAAACACAAATAGGTCAGGCTGGGCAATAGCCTTCACTGTTCCTATATGTTTTAGCTGTTAAATTAATCTCTCCTCACTCCCGATTAGCAACAAATGAATCACTCATTAATTCGGGAGATGGCCACCTTCTGCACAAGGTTTAATTATTAACGTGGATGGGCTTCCCATCCACACTGCAACTTAAAATACAAAAACAAAACATACAGACCCGCCGCCATTTACAATAAATACATTTTCAAAACAATAACAAAACAAAATTCACGGCTACGCCATCATATATACAAATACATAAATACAATAAATAAATCATAATGCAAATATAAAACAACATGGGCGGAGGGGGAGACACCGTTCTAAAAATAAACAAACTGAACAACGCTGCTCGCACTGTTACACAGTTATTCAAGACAGTTTTTAACAAACCAGACTTGCGGAGCATTCAGCGGGCTAACAGATTTAACAGGGTTATTCTCAACAGTGTTTCGGTTGTGTAAGTGCCACTTAATAATTTACTTGTCCCGTGGAGCAGGGAGACTGTCACGCTTTTTTGTATCTTAGTGCTCTCAGACCTGTTGCTTCGCTACAGCTCATCCTGATTGTGTAAATGCACTATCGGTTGTAACATCAGCACTGTGCTGGCAGTTTGACAAATGAAGCCTTGTAAAGGCTAAATAAGGAATGTGAAGTTTTGGAAGGTGAGCAATTGGCTCTTTTCTGCAAATAATGGATTACAGTAAATGTCGGGCTTGTGCTGTACACAGAAAAGACAACAGAAATATATATATATATATATATATATATATATATATATATATATATATATATATATATATATATATATATATATAACTGAATCCCAAAGAACGGATTAACCCTTTGCGGTCCTATTTGGACCAGGTCCACATAAACCTGGTCCCCTTGTTACAATTTTCCATCAGTAGGGAACACTGATAAAAGACAAGTCACACAGCCCAACTATATCTGTTAAGTGTGTCGGGTTATACACATAGACAACTTAAGTTTTGTTGAATTCATTTTTTATTCATTTATCATATTTCATTAAAAAAAAAAAAAAAAAAATTTATTATTATTATTATTATTATTATTATTATTATTATTATTATTATTATTATTATTATTATTATTTGTTGTTGTTGTTGTTGTTGTTGTCTGGTTGAAAGCCATTCTATTAAATGTATGGAAATACAACAAAAAAATGTTAACTTCCTGGTGAGGTTTTATTAGTAATTAAAATGAACTAGTTTCTTTCTTTTTGCCCCTTTTTATAACAGATAAAAAAAGAGTTAGCCTCGTTATTGTTCTTCTTACTTGAAGACAGTAAAAAAAAAGGTCAGAATCATATATTTACAGTATAATTAAAATAATATTTGCATAGTACCTCAGCACATTGCACAACTAAAACTGTGATAATCAGCTCTATCTGGGCTAGATTCTCAAAGCTACAGGTATTTACTCCAAATCGTCATTAGCATTATGTTTGTCTGATTTGGAAAAAATTATTTACAATTCTAAAACAAATAAGAAACAACTCAAGACTACTCACAAGAACCAGCCTCAAATGACTGGGTGTTTTTTTTTCTGGTTTGGTAACTTTACTGGGTCTGTTATTACTCTGAACATACAACACTTACAATGTTTTGGAGAAATAGCCACTTTGCTTTAGCCACTTATATTTTGTACAGTACCTAAAATCAGTATTGCACAATGTTGATTAAATTGTTTTAGACAGTATTTGATTTTCATCATGAAGCAGTTTCATGAATATTGAGCTTTATTTTATACATAAAAAATAATGTAAATCAACCCTTTAATTACTTGTGTGAGTTACACATTTTTCTGTATCACCATTAATACACATATTCTGAAACAAAAACACCAGAAACCAAATCAAATTAAAATAAAAATCCCCCAAAAGCACTCCTAATGATCTGCAACCTTGTGGACTTTGAGTATTGGCCAAATGTTAGTAGAGCATACTTTCCTAACTAAAGCTAATTGTGGCTTGTTTTATATGGAACCAGTTCTAACACAAGTGAATTGTTATCCCAAGCCCATGCAGATCTGTGCAATAATAAAGTAATATAGCTTGGCTCCACGTAAGAATGTGGTAAAACTGAGAGCCACTACTGGCCATGCATTTCAACATGGCTTGACTTACTGGGTACTTAAAATACGGTAATTGAAACCTGATGGCTGAAAATTAATAGTGTTGTATTCACCAGACTGCCTCAACTGCAACAGTTTGAGTTATTGTATTCTATCGGGGACTTTAAGAAAGAGATAGATGAATCCTTGTATAAAGTAATAGTAACAAACTGGATACAGTTTTTGACCAAAGGCTGGATTTGACTCAGGTTTACTTATAATTTCCGTAATCTAACAATAAATACATCAACTGGCTTTGTTGAATCAAATTATTGTCATTATGTCGAAATGTCTCAAAGCCTCTGCCCACCATGTAGCTGTCTTGATTACAAAATGCTAATTCGTAAAATCAATACTTTCTCGTAAATTAGTGGTAGGTTCTGCAAGTTTTTTTTTTTTTTTTCAAATTTTCTTTTAATCATAACCATGTGGAATTTGTTTATGATTCCCCTCACTACCTCTGGTTTTGGCAGACCACAATAGACCGTTGATGTAACAGGCACCTTTAGGGACTGCTGGCTGGTGGCTGGTGAGGTGTTAACGGACTGGATTTGTAGCTCTGAAGGACTGGGTTTGAATCTGAAATGTTGTCGGCAGTAGGGCACATATCACATGAACAGCACATGTCACCACACTACTGCCATTGCATTGACACATTTACTGTCATGCTTGCTGGCCAGTGTAGGGAAAGCGGATCACTGGTTGTGCTTTCTGTGCTCTGTTAATAAAAGTAAAGGACCAATGAATAAATATAATAAACACTTCAGTATTACTACTACGACTGCTGTGACTACTAATAATACGAACGCGAGGAGAAGAAGAAGAGAACTTGACTTGTCCTAAGAAACCACAGAATATTGTGACGTGGAATATCATTCGTATTCCTCACACATTAAAATAACAGCCTGTCCATGACGAATTTTTGCTGAATAAAGTTATACTTCATATGATTTATATGCTGCCTGAATTCCACAGGAAATCATGTGTTGGTTCATACATAATAATAATTGTATCCACAAAGATAGAGATTTACACCACTGTGTGGTTAGTAATTGTTCACGATGGGTGCTGGCAGAGAGAAGAGCTTCTAAAGCACATGGCCGATGCACTGCCCCACAATGAGGTGTAATTCACAAAGCCATGTAGCCACCCTGTAGTACAGAGTCTGCACCCCTGTCCACAACACCTACCCTACACTGTGGACCTGTCAAAGACTAGACCTAAAGACCTTGTTATAATTATAATCTTTATAAAGCATTTTTCACATTGGAACACCACCGCAAAGTGGTTTATAAGACTTTGCATTAGCTGCAGAGTCACTTACAACAACATCTCACCCAATAGATGGAGTACAAGTGACTTGCTTAGGGTCACACAATGAGTCAATGGCTGAGCTTGGATTTGAACTGGGGACCTCCTGGTTACAGGCTTGTTTCTTTAACCACTGGACCACACAGCCTCTTCACTAGTTATGCAAACTAATGAGGCCTTCATTTTGTCAGCTCCATTTCTAAAATAAAGGGTAAAGCATGCATATACACCAGCCTGGCACATTTACCCACAGCCCCAGTATGTATGCTTGCCCACTAAAGAGGTATTTAATATAGGAAAAATAAATGCTGAATTTAGGAGTACCTGTTTCTGTGGTTAATCTTTACCCTTGCAACAATAGGTACACAAATGTCATTATTAGTTTCTTGATATTATTTTTGTTGGTTATGGTTGGTTACTATTAATATTGTAATGTATGTAGGGTGCTGCAAACAAATATTGGCATATAGTAGCCTAAAAGTAAGGCAAACAGGGGTGTCTGCCTTTCACTGACCAACCTTTTTTGAAAAAATTTTTCAATATATATATATATATATATATATATATATATAATATATATATAGTATATATATATATATATAAAAATTTTTTCATAGAGTATGTTACCTTTAAAAAGGAGACTGACAGACATTTTTGTTGTCTACACTGTAGTACTTCAGCAATAATCAGGTGTATAGAATTTAGATGCATTTTTTTTTTAATTAGTTTCCTTATTTCTGGAATATTCAAGCAAATATAGCATCTGTAGGTGTTTTTCCCACAAAGAAACATACAAAATATATAATTAAAGAAGTAAATAAAGAAATTCACCATCTATTTGTCATTAGAGCTTACAGAATTGAACGTGACGCACCTCTTCTGGCATATACTGTCAGCAAAAATGAATGTAGACAGTGTTATGTTTATTTATTCTAGCCATAATTGCCTTTAAGACTGATGGAGTTTATTGGTCAGTTTGCCTTTAAGAGAGAATGGGATTATGGGAATGAAAGGAACGGTGGAGGACAACACAAATGTATGTATGTGGAGAGTACAGTGAAATAGACAACTACTCTTGACAGAGTTTGTACTAGGTGAAATAAAACTACTTGTTTGTTAATCACATCAGTGTTCAAGCCTGGTCAATATATAACAGACACACATTTAGACAAATAACAAATGTTTTATAGAAAAGGTCTGTTGTGGTTAAAATCGTTCATACAACTACTTTAAAAGTAATATTAATAACAAAAAAACAAAAAGGGTCCAACTGTACCAAATATAATTACAGTGTGTAACAAATTATTATTTTTTTTTGGTTCCTGGGTAGTAAGTGTTATTTCCTAATTGCTTATGCCTCAAAAGTATAGAAAATGGCTATTATTCTCCACAAACTTTGCTTTTGTGACCAGGACAGTGATATTTTGAAATTTACCTATTTTCCAGAACATTCCAGATAGATTCAGTGCTGAGTAAACTTGGAGTAAGTTCTAGAACTTTCTAGAACTTTCTAGTAATATAAATAATAGTATAAATACAGGGGCCTTAAGCCCACCAGTTCAGTTTAGTTCCAGCTGCCTAAGTGGATACATATCTGCATTTTTCTGAGATGGCATCAAGAGGCTGCAATGGTGGCATTCCTGATGGGTCTCCAAGGCAGTTTTATCAAGTTTCCCTGCTATCTTTGCCTTTGGGACAGCAGGGACACCAAGGCGCACTACCACAGGCGGGACTGGCCACAGTGGACCGAGTTCTCTGTGGGGAGGAACAACGTCAAGTGGGAGCCACTGGTGGACCCCCGGAAGGTGCTGATGCCACCACTGCACATCAAATTGGGCCTTATGAAACAATTTGTCAGAGCTCTAGATAAGGAGTTGGCAGCCTTCAAGTACCTTCAAGACTTCTTCCCTAAGCTGTCTGAGGCAAAGGTCAAAGCCGGTGTCTTCGTCGGACCACAGATAAAGAAGATCCTAGAGTGCAATGAATTCCCCAAGAAGCTCACTAGTAAGGAGAAAGCGGCTTGGAACAGCTTTGTCGCAGTGGTTCGGGGATTCCTGGACAATCACAAGGCCAAAAACGATGTGGAGCTGGTTGAGATTCTGGTGAAGAACTACGGCACAATGGGCTGTAGGATATCCCTCAAAGTCCATATCCTTGATGCTCATCTTGATAAATTCAAGGAGAACATGGGAGCGTACTCGGAGGAGCAAGGCGAGTGCTTCCACCAGGATATACTAGACTTTGAACGCCGCTACCAAGGACAGTATAACGAGAACATGGTGGGAGACTACATTTGGGGGCTGATTCGTAAAAGTGATTTACAGTATAATCGTAAATCTCGAAAAACTACTCACTTCTAAATCTTTTGTAGTCATTTTTGTATTACTTTAGTATAAATACATGTTAATTTAGATTCATATGTTGTTTTTTTCTGACTTTATGTGAACAAAAGGACACAAATTCGCCCGTTTTCTCATTGGAAATAGATAAATTTCAAAATATCACTGTCCTGGTCACAAAAGCAAAGTTTGTGGGGAATAATAGCCATTTTCTATACTTTTGAGGCATAAGCAATTAGAAAATAACACTTACTACCCAGGAACAAAAATTGTGTTACGTAGTGTTATCAGCCAGAGTGAACAGTAAATGGTCTCGTCTCGTCTCGTCTCTCTCTCTCTCTCTCTCTCTCTCTCTCTCTCTATATATATATATATATCGTAGACCGAAAGCCTACCTAAAGCTATGGATCGTTGATCAAAATCTATTCTTGCAAACAGTTAGTTATGTTGTCAGGCTAGATACAGGTAGTATTTGGCTAGCAGTTACTCGCTGAACCCTGGGTTACTTTGGCCTAATGTAAGTGCCTGCTAAGAGCTTGCTGTAATGACTGAAAGGCTACAGATATATGTGTCTGTCCGAGTCCCAGAGGTCGTTCTGTGGCTGCTGCTGGGCAGGCAATGGAACTCATTCCTTTCGTCTCCTGAGAAAAAAGAGACAAAGTGCACAGGCCTTGTTAATGTGAACCCTACTGAAGGGCAGGAGTATGCTGAGCAGGCTCAGTGTGTGTGTGTGTGTGTGTGTGTGTGTGTGTGTGTGTGTGTTTGACCGTGTGTGTGTGTGTGTGTGTGTGTGTGTGTGTGTGTGTGTGTGTGTGTTTGTGTGTGTGCTGGTATTGTATAATTCAGTCACTGGAGTTCTTTTACTGTGAACTGTGTTGGGATGCAGAAACTGATTTTTTTTGCACATACTTTAGTTACAGAGCAGTATCATATAAAGTCTCAGCTGTGATAAAAAGTTGAAGGTGATATGTAGTTTCCTTACAGGTACAGAATGTAATTACCGCATGGGTATTTACCTCTTAAATACCCAAAACCTGAATAAGATACATCAAAGCTGCTCGCCGAGCCTGTGATGCAGTCATGGCCCACTCCCGAGGACATAAAAACACTGAGATAGTGACTTCACACCGAGCAGGTGAGCCTCATTTGGAAGAGGTTTGGAAGAGCAGAGATAGATCTATTTGCCTCCCAGTAATCAACCCACTGTCCCCTTTGGTTTTCCATAATAGGAGGTGGGGACCCACTGACAGAAAACGGCTTGGCACACCAGTGGCCGAGGCAACTGTTATATGCCTTCTTACTGGGCCAAGGTGCTCTAAGTAGCCCCTTTTTGGTCAAAGAAACTTTCATTCCAGCTCCTGAGTGGCCAGCCATGGAGACTGTCCAAGCGCAGCGGCCTGCTCGGTTAGGCACTGGGGACCTTGTGGCATCCCGACCCATAGAGCCTGTAGCTCTGCGTCTGGCCACTGAACGGCTGGATTTGAGCAGTCTGGAGCTTTCTAATAAGGTCCTTGACATCCTGCAGAATGCCAGAGCACCACCCACATGTTCCCGTAGAGGTACAAGTGGGTGTTTTTTCAGACGTGGTGTCTGCCTTGTGGGTTATACTGCAATTTTTGCAGGACGTTTTTGACAAGGGGAAATCTCCCACGTTGAAGGTTTATCTGGCAGCCATTTCATCTTGCCATGTCAAATTTGATTGGGTCTCCCCAGGAGCTCACTTTCTGACAGGGCAATTTTTGAAAGGGACTCGGTGGCTGGCTCGAGGTTGAATGTGGTGCTTAATGGACTCATGAAGCCTCCATTTGAGCCAATATTTATCGCTCAAAGCATCTTTATTGCTTTCTATCACCCCTGCTAAGTCGGTGAGTGGGATGTAGGCACTCTCCATTGCAAAAGCCTGCTTAATTTTTACAGAGGCCAGGACAAAGGTTGCGCTCCATACCGGTCCTGCCTTTTTGCCGAAGACGATCTCGGCATTTCACGTCAACCAGTCTGTAGAATTGGAGGCTTTCCATCCACCTCCTTTCCAGTCTGACAGAGAGCAGCAGCTCCATATGCTGTGTTGGCTCACAGGCTCGTCAAGCAGCTTTGATATATTTTATTCAGGTGTGGGGTCTTTAACCCTTTGCGGTTACAATTTTCCCTTTCCAGTCTGATATCAAACTCTGTCCAACATCATCAAAAAGATGTAAAGCACAGGTCTGTAGTCATTTTTTTTTCCAGAAAAAGCAAAGAAAACCTTTCAATGGCCGAGTATGACTGATAGGAGCTGAATGAAGCTGAAAAAAAGGGCGTATCTGATAGCCCCATGCACCACAGAGATAGCATGGACACAAACAAAGGAGATAGTTGCTTCCGCATCCAGCACTCAAAGAATATTACAGACATTTGCATTGCTCTTTGAGATGTTGTAGTAATAAAATAATGACTTTGATTGCATTATTGAGGAGTTTGGTGATAAAACGAGTGGATTTATCAGTATGCAGGTCTATAAAGAGGTATGTGAAAAATACAGCGAACAAGGGGTGGGGCTTGGCTGGAGATGCAGTACTGAGTGTCCTTATTTGATTCAGTGCCTTTTAAACCTGTTTTACTCTAAAAAAATATTTTAAACAGCACGTGTAAAATAAACAGTGCGTGTGAAAATAAATTGGACCTGACAAGCCTGACAAGCACTGAATAAATGGACCGCTAAGGGTTAAGGGGTAAATATCAATGCAGTAATGGTTACATTTCTATTTCAGGTAACCAGGGTTATGAAAATAACATAACATTTATACTATATAGCTAACCATTACATGGGACAGCCCTATAACATACTGTAGTACTCCCCAACAAACATTCGGGCCTCTGTGTCCCTGTACATGTTAGGGGGCAGCAATAAAACTTATAGGCACCAACGAAAAGGCAAGAAAAATATTTGCCTCAATAAAGTTCATAAAGGGCTCTGTAGTTCGCAGGGACACACAACATCTATTGTAGTAATGGATAGCATCTAGAAAAACAAAAAGAAACTTAATAAATTCAACCACAAATGTTTCTCAATCTCTTCTGTGATCCGCTGCTTGAGAGGTGTTATAATTATCACCAATAATCGGGGTAAACAGAAGGATTTCTGTGGCATGGTAGTGAGAGCCTATGAACCCGCATTGGCTGCATTGAGCAATGTGTCTATCAAGCCAGTCTCCCAGGTGTTCTTGGAATGGCAGCGTTTGCAGAAAACCACCACCAACAAAGCACATCTCTGGTCGCAAGTGGGTCATGACGGATTGAGCCAGCAGACATGTGCAACATGTTGTGTCAAGCATCAGACATGCTAGTGTCCCACGTTGCAGAAACCTTCAATAATGGATAAGATACACCAGTTTTCATATGTGCCGAGAGCTACATATTGTGGACTAGTAAGTCCATTCTTATATCCTGGCCACATCCAGAGCATGCTTCACATATACATACACAAATATACATAAAGGGTACACACAGCGACCAGATAAGCTGCACACTGGGTGTTTTACGCATTGAAAAAAAAATCAGAATTACACCTGACATTTTAATTTAATGCATAAAGAATATGCATAGCAATTTTGCTGCACAGCTTCAGTTCACATGTTATAAAGCTTCTAGCGTTGGTTCCCAGCATCTCAATGGTCAATTGTTATTATACTGCAAGCGGTTGCTAGAGAATGGGTCATACAAATGCTGGGACAGCTAATTGTTGCCTGCCTGGGAATTGCCAGACACACGTGCCCAATAAGTCCTTTTAAAAATCAATTTAAAAAGTACGGCTTGCAATGCGTGTTTGTGACTGGTAAATAAGTGGCTGGATTCATGATTTCAGGATTCACCTGTCAACTGTTTTTGGAAGGTAAATTTATAATAAATACAATATTCTGTGTTTGCAGAGAGTCGGGATGCTTTTTATTGCTATAGTAGTTTGAATTTTATTATTATTTTTTTTACTTTTAGGGAGCATGTCTGTCAATTTGGAAAGGGGGAGCACAAGAGACTGAGAATGGAAGATTTACAGAAAACAAAAAAACTGTAACAGCCTTGTACTAGTGGGAGGAGAATCAATGAATGCAGTCGCAAACTACAATGAGAGTACCAGCTTCTCGGACTACAATATTATCAATATTATTAAGGCAGGACAAAATGGCTGTGAAAAAGACATTGCTGGATTTTTTTTCAGGTGGAAAATAAGAAAAGGGAGGTTTTTATTGTAAGACAAAGTTTTTGTACAGTAGTTCAAAGTAACATTACGATTACAATGTAAGGCTGTAGTTAATGCAAATCCCATAAGTTAGCATTAAAGTATATACTGTATTTATTGGAAGACCTTGCGACTTCAAGGTAATGTTGCATTTTACTCAACCAAAATACAGTTTACTCACATATATCCCTTTCTCCACTGGCACTCTCGACCCGTGAGGGTACGGTTCAGTATGGGTATGAGTGGTTCTCTGCTATTTGCTGAGCCGAGCAAGAGTCAAACTGTGAAACTCCGACCTCACAAGACTCCAGAAAGACAAACAACAAACAAACAACATGGCGGGCAGTGAGTGTGATGAGAGAAAAGTACAGTCTTGGGACACTGATGAAGTGCAGGCTCTAGTTTCTCTGTGGGCAGATAGAAGTGTTCAGGAAGATTGTGCGTCACAAATGAGAAAGTTTATGTAAGAATTTCTGACGATTTGAAGAAAATAGTAAACCGCATAAACCGCAGGTACAGTACACAACTGAAAACACTCAAAAACACAAAATTCTACCATATGTATTATCCTGGAGCTTTATTATATTAATATAAAAAAGCCTAAAATTCTAAACTTATTTACAAAAATAAAGTAAAATAAAATACAGCTGTACCATACATACAACTACAATTCTCGTTCAGCTTCTTTTCTTAAGCACTGTGACATGATGGCTTGTGTGATGTCAGGCCTGGAAATGCAGGACACAGAATGGTGAGTGAAATGCGTTGGTGTGCAGATGTAATTGCAAATAAACAAAACAAAAGGTTTGAACAAAACACCAACAAAATGGCAAGTTGGCCAAAATAAACAGAGAAAAAACCAAACAAGTGCCACGCTGGCATAAAACCAGCACGAATAGCAATTGGAATTTGTTTTTGTTTTACTTCACCTCCCAACTCTTGTTCCGCCTCTGAACACACCAGACTCGTACAACCCATGATCACACTATTTATGCACTTGTGGCTGGAGGCTTAATTAATTATTTAATCACTTACTCAATTCACGGCTCCAGCCACATTCCCACATATTTTTGCAGAGATGATTTTAACTGCCTCCCTGCCACCACTATTCTACACACACACAAACACACTTCCTTGTGCTCACACACCATTAAACCTTTCAATTCACCCATCCTACATAACCCACACTATACGCACAATAACCAAAACACACCCCGGGGCAGGGGTGACCCCGTCACAAGCACCCTAACAAAAAACAGTTCTAGAAAAAAAGACAACTATCCTTAAAACAGGATATCTTTGGCAATTCATATTTTTAAAACCTTATTTTTATACCTTCAACAGAACTAATTGAACTTTATTAAGTTAATATAATCAGTCAAAATTGTGGATTATAAAGAAATTCTTAAGTATATTTACAAAATGTAGCGATACAAGATACAACTTTACCGTTGGTCTGTTTTTGATCATCGTTCGTTTATACATCTTTTGGTAAACTGAGTTAATTAATAGCAATAATTAATAACAACTGTCTTTCGTTGCATGTGATGTCAGTAGCGCGGCTCAGCTCTGTAGTGGGAAAACAACCCAGGCTCCTCTTAACTGCACCATGAGGGCCCGGCACGGACCCATTGCAGCTCGGTTATACAGTGAAAAAGAGGCAATAGTGTCTAAATTGGAGAATAAATTACTCAATCACCCAAAACCTTGTCTGGAGCACTGGGTACATATATGGAACTTATTTTGGAGCAAGGACTAAAAGTTACATTTTAAAAGAGAAAAAACAACACTACCAACTACTTTTTACTATTGTCTTTTTCCTATCACAAAATTTCTCTTTGCCTTTACACTTACTTTCAATTAATTCCATATTGTATACAGCTCAGTATTTATATAGAAGAGTGATTACACTGTACAAATATATACTATTTTTTTCTTCATGAGTTGCTTAGTAAGTTAAAAGGGCCTCTAATGGCCTCCTTCTCCTCTTTTGTTGCTGTTTTATTGTACCCAGGTCATGACTTTTTGTCATATGATGTCTTGCGGCCCCGTTCATGCTCAGGCACAAACAGTGACAGTTTTGTGCTGCTGAGGTATGAGCAGCACACTGGAGGATGTCACATGAAGAAACCACTGATCTCTACTTTCTGCTCCAGGGAAGCTGGAGGGAAACACACTGTACAAGGCAAGGTCAATGTCATTGCAAGCCAGGAAATGAGTTAATATATTGCTTAAGAGGCTTGCGAAGGGTGGATGATGAGAAGGGGTTGGTCTCTTTTTGATGTCCCGGGGAATGATTATGGAGCACAAAATGCAGAACTGTGAAATCAATCACCAAATTGTAACGCCTAAAATTAGCAATAGGGCACATATTTGGCAGATGTTTCAAAAGTGACTGTCATTGTTACATATCTTCCTCCCAGTGGCCTGAATAAGCTGTCAAATTGTTGTCAAAAACAATAACACAATTTCAGTTCCAATGGTTTATAATACTACACAAGGAACTATTTGAACTAAAGACCTAAACAAATGGTTTGTGATTCCTAATGAGGCATTTCAGTGGCAGTTGTATTTAAGCTAAACAAGTATCTTTGGTGATCCAAAAGCTTCTTTGTTTGTGTAGTTTTACACAATGTTGCAGGTGTGCTGTGGAGGTCAGAGCACTGTTTGAAACTGGTTAATCAAATCAGGAGACTTTTAAGAAAATAATATAATGGAACTTAATCTTTAGTTGTTTTATTTTTGTTGTTTTTAAAAAATGTTTTCAACTCTTCATGTAACCAAATACGTTATTATGTACAGTTTAGTTTCTGGGTGCCAATTTTAGGCCTATGTTTAATTCTCAGGGAAGATGTGGTTTCAAGCATACTAATATTCATGTTGTTTTAGACTGAGGTGGCTGAAAACCACACAGAAAATGCAAAGGCCTTTATTGTTCTAAAAACTCAGCAGAGTGTAAATGTTGTGATGTTTGCTTATAATGATATTCTCTTCTCTTTTAGCTTTAATAGGTAAATAAATACACTTTTTTAAATTTAATTCTAATTCTGGTTCTACAAGAAACCTAATGACAAACATTTAGACTAGAAGTGAAGACACCGGGAAAGACTTGTCATTACTTTTTAAGCTTCTTTTAGTATTTTTAATTGTCTGTAATGCAGCTGTTTATGAATCACACTACATGAGCCCCAACTTCCATTGTGTTCAGAGCCTACTATTCTCACATCTGCACTCGGGTGCTGCCATTATGTTACATTGATTTCAAACCAAACAACCACCAGTCCTCTAAAGTAATGACAAGAAATATAGTCACGGACTTAAGAATGATGAATTCCTTATGCGTCTTACTGCCTTGCTGGTGGAAAAAGAAGATTTTTTCTTTCTTTCATAACTGTTCAGCATGTAGGCATGTTCAACCTTAAATGTTCTGTTGTGAATTGGCTCTGCGTTTGATTAAATGAAAGCTGTCCATTTATGCAGCATGTTATAATCCTCTCTCTTAACTCTCTCCCTCCTCTGGTTTCATGTGTTGACTGGGTCTGAGTCCACTTAGGTTGCATTTTGTCTAAAGGCTGCTAACTGGAAGCGGGGGGAGGGAGGCTAGACCCCGGGATGTATTAGCTAGTCAGCCTAATAATCCCTGTACAGAGTCTATTGATTTTTCAGGGTAGAGTTTATGAACTAAATAAACTTGGAGTTGGTGTCTTAATAAACTGCTCCGCACAGTCTGTCACATTTAGTTACAGGGGACGCGGTTTCAAAAAGAAAAGACGACAAGAGAGAAATTTAAAAAAAAAAGAAGAAAAGCTAATTCTGCTACAGATTGTTCACAGTAGGGCCTCCAAATGAGCCCCTTTGTTTCATAATGCCACCTCGCTAGGACTCTCTTTGAGAACATTTCTTCAGTTTTACCCTAATGAGTTGAAACACTGATAATGTGGCTGATGATCTTTCATTGATTTCACTATCACTTGCTTGTCTGGTAATTGATCCGTTGCTGAGCCTCTAGTTAATTATATCGGCTTTGACATGGCTTGGTCTAAGGGGAATTTCAAGTCTTGCAGAATAGTAGTTTTAATAAAGGAGTCTATGCTTCTGCTGCTGCTGCTGCATGGTGTCTGTTTTTTTTTTCTTCTAACTAGCAGTGGACTACAGGACAGAAAGAAAGATAAAGAGAGTGAGCAATGGTGATGGAGAGAAGGAAGGAGGGAGAAATAGAGGGGGAGAGGAAGTTTGCTTTTGGCTATGACCTTAAGCCTCCCACAAATAACAGCCATTAGTGGGATGGTCAGGAGCTGAGCAGGCAGCTTGACTGAAACACTGAGTGCCACTTCAGAAATCAAGAGATGAGTACATTTTAGAAAGGGAGAGCTTAAATGGGTAATAGTTGGCTTTAAAAGTATTGTCACCATTGACAATGTTGATGCTTTCCCGGTTAACCACAGGTGGATATTATGTGTGTGTGTGTGTGTACTTTAGACACTAATTCAGTGGCTTCCTACAAAGCTGATGTCTTTATATATATATATATATATATATATATATATATATATATATATATATATATATATATATATATATATATATATATATAATTTTCCTAGTGGCAGATTGAAAGCGAAAGCAAAAAAGTAAAGATTTTTACCAGTCGACATTTTGTCATTATTTGTCAGTTTGCACTAATGACACTGATCCTTCGTTAGACGCCTTTATTTATTTTTTTGTTCCAGCAAAAAAAAAAAAAAAAAAAAAAGCAAATAGAGAATAAGACTAGGAAACAATGAACTCCATAGGAATGCTTTAGTTATGGAGAAAGTGGCAGTGAAAGTGACACATTTTGTTATTTTATATAAAAGAATCTTGGTCACATTAGTGCTGTTTACATAATTTCTGGAAAGGTTAGTAGGAGCTGACATACCATACCAGGGCTCTTAAGAGACAGGAGCTGCTGTCTCCTGCAATCTTCAATCTGACTTGGTATATTTGTAATGGTTACAATCTATTTTAAGAATGCTAATTATTTTTTCTCTCCCACAATGAGAGAAGTAACTGGCACATCATTTTGTCCTAGGTAATGTCTGATCAGTCCAAGTTTTGCTACTGTCTTTTTTGTTTTCTTTGTAAAAATGAAAATTGGCTCATGACTCTAGGCACTTTAATGTAGTTTTTTTTCATGTTAAGGGGAGATGATTTTCTTTTCCATATTCCAAGAGGATTTCATAGTGGACTTTTGTTCCACAACTGTAAGAGGACTGAATTGTCTAAAGATGACTCTTTTTTTTCTTAATTAAAATCTGAAACCGTTCACATAGGGTTTCCTACAGCTGATGAAGCACAGTGTCCTGCTAAATGACTGTTCAGTATCTGTGTGCAGGTTTTCAGGCAGTGATGTCATTGCATGCTGTTGTGCCTTGTAGCCTCAGCAATAGAAAAAAGGCACAGCATTTCCTAGTAGACTGTTTGCAGGTTAATATGTTTGATTTTCATTTAACTTTTCACTTCTTAAGCACTTAAATATAGTTTCCTGATTCTTGTAAAATGTGATGAGTTTAGGGACAAATAATAATAATAATAATAATAATAATAATAATAATAATAATAATAATAATAATAATAATAATAATAATCTAGTTTCATTTATAAATATCTGCTGATCTTTAACAGTGTTAGCTGTTTTTTTCTTTTTTGTTTTGTTGCTAAAATAGACTTAAAGTATGATGGCTAAAGCATGTAGGAGATTTATTTTTATTTCACTGTGAACTTCAAGTTTTTTTCAGTGCTGGTGCTGATAAACAAAAGTACCCACATTCCAAGGGGCTGGCAGTGCGAGATGAGCCTGACAGCTGAGCCGTGCTCTTAATAAGGCAGGGACAGCCTTCCCCTCCCTTCATAGCTCATCCTGCTCAGCGGTTCTTAAGTGTATGAGTGTATCAGTGAGGGGTTAGTGTGGGATGTCCTTTGGTGCTTGAGAGAGGAGCAGTGCAGTTGACTCTGAGCTCAGTCTTACATTATCCTGTGACAAGGAAACCAGCAGCAGCAGCAGCAGCAGCAGCAGCAGCAGAGCAGTGCAGAGTGAGGCTGTCAGGCAAGCAGGCAGGCAGGCAGGCAGGCAGGCAGGCTGGTTGGTTCTTCTCTGGGCTCCTTGGTGATGCACATGCACACCTGACTGATTGATTGACTGGCAGATGCGGAAGCTAAACAGGGCGTGCTTGTGTGGTTGGTAGAGGGGTTTGGGTTGAGTTGCTTTGGGAGAGACAAGGCAGCATCCCATGCATAAACGACTGGGGTAACTAACTTACTGCTCGTGGCACAGCGAATGCATTCCCCCCCTCCTTCTTCTCCTCCTCCTCTTCTGCCCCCCTTCTACCATCACCCCACCTTCCTTGGTCTGCTCATCCTGCCCTTCCACCATCTACCCCTAAGGAAACCTACAGAGCTGCCTGCTTCTGAACTAAACAGAACACTCCTTGCTACTTGCCGCCAAGAGGTTTAAAAAAAAAAAATACAAATACACCTTTACTTTTCAGTCAGAAGAGGCAGAAGTGGATGTGAGAGACAGAGACACACGCAGAGACAGAGAGCTAGAAGGGGCAAAAGACTTCACTTTTAGAGACACAAGTACTGAGAAGTCCATGCAGTTCGGGACCAGAACTACAAGCGCTGAGCCTGGCTTCATGGGGACATGGCAGAACAGTGACAATAATCTACTCTTCAGAATGTCCCAACAGGTAAGTTCGCTTTCAAATAACTACACTTCATGTTCGTGATATTATTTTGTTTTCATGTATGCATCCAAATCACCACTGTTATTAGTATTGCTGTTTTTGTTATTGACATGCTTCTGGGTTCTATTTTTATTTGTATCCTTTTTTTTCAGTTTTTTGTGGTTTAAACTGTATTTAAGCGTTTTAGTTCCCTCTTTCACTTGACCCTCCTAATAATCATGTCATCAAATTATTTGTTACTTTAGTACAAAACAAGGAAGAAAAGCAGCTGTTGCAGATTTTTTACACTTTATTGTATGTATTTATTTTTCTTTAAAGACTAGCAAGGTATGCCTTACTTTTTAGGTTGCAATCTCTTCCCTTCTATTCAGACAAGACAGTGCTCCTAACTTTAAAGCACTGAGAGCAAGAGTTTTCAGAGGGGCCCCTCTGGGTTCTCCTAATTGACTTCATGTGGTAGAAGCAGGAAGCTTTATTCTGGGGTCTGGGCAGCCAAGAAGAGAGAGAGGGGGAGAGAGAGGAATTGTGGAGGAATTGCTGGCCAAGTTCATCAGAGGGGTCATTCGTGGAAACAGTTTCAGTTGTCGGGACTTTTATTTCTCTTCTGGAGTTTCCATGCACCGCATATGTGTATGAATGTCTCTCCTCCGCGGAGCTTCTTGTTGGTGTCTGCTTCTCCGGCACTGGGGGCCCCAGTTAAGTCATGCTGGTATGCTGGTGGTGTGCATTGCTTCGGAGAATGAGGGAGTAGGAGCGGCGATGCAGGGCCAGCAATGACTGATAATTAATCACAGGGGTCGGTGTATCTGTACCATGCGCTCGCTGATACGTGCCCTGGCTCTTACACAATTACTTGGCTCGGCTGAGTTTAAAGTTTTTTTGTTTGTTTGTTTTTTATTTTATTATTATTATTTGGATCGCCTATAGTCCAGGGGAGGGAAGTTTGAAAACTGATTTGTACATTAGAGTGCTTTCCTTTTTAAAAGTAATGCTTTCTCGTTCATCACTGCATTTTTATTACAGTTTTTTTTTTTTTTTTTTTTTAACCGTATTTTTTCATATATGTTTTCCATATTGTTTAGCAAAACCCTATGTCTTAAATTTGCCTGGTACGGGTATAAGTTCGTTCAGTTTATTTTCTGTTTTTGTTCTTCGTTGTGCAGTTGTGTCTTATGTAAATAAATATGAGCCTACCTTAGATAGTCTCACTTTATTTTCTTTAAATATTCCGTGGCATCGTTTGTATGTCCAGTAATTCCATACTAAAATGTTCTACTAATATGAAAAAGAGTATATTTTAAATTCACTATACTAAATACAGTAGGAGTGAGTGAATCGCGTCTGTTGATTAGGATGTAAGTATTTAAATCAGGTAAATGTTGATATCTCCTGTAGAGGGACCCTGATTACAGCTGACGTTGTGCTTGGTGTAACATTGCGATCAGCCAGGAGACTCTGTCTTAGTTACATTTCCTCAGAATCTTTTACTAAAAGATGTCTTACGTGTTTTGTAAGCTTGCCATAAAGTCTCACAAGGAGCACTTGACAAAATGCTTCTTTGTGGACTAACTGATGTTGTTTGCGGTCCTTTGCATCCTGGAATCCTTGTGTAGATGTTTTTTGTATTTTTTTTTTATTTGTATTATTATTATTTTTTTGTATGCACGACTGTTTTACACGCTTTAACAAATTAGAATGTATAAAATAAGAATCGTGCTCCAAAAAGTTATTATTTTCCAAAATATATCATTTAAAATCGTTATTAAAGCATTATGTATTAATAATAATAATAATAATAATAATAATAAATAATAATAATAATAATAATAATAATAATAATAAACAAAAAAAAAAAAAAAGAAAAAAGGTTTGTCAATCTCCCACTATACTTTCTACCACAAAAAAAGGTGAGGGTTAACACAATCAGACCATGGTAATGAGATCAATTGGTAAATGTCTATTGAACCACATAGATGGTGTTAGATTGCTTTTTGGCAGTAAACCATCCACAGATAGATTCTAACATAAGCAATTTCATTTGTACGGAACACGTTCAGCTTGCGAAAACATAATCACTACTTGTATAAGTCTTAAAAAAGTTTATTGAATTTCCATTCTGAGCTGAGAACCGAGAGGAACGCATTTTGCATTTTTCATGTATTTGTTTATTTAATATTATAGTAACTACACACATGGCAATTTATGGTGAGCTGTCTAATGTTAATATCACCATCACCTGAAAGAGGTTCATTATCTGGGAATTGATTTGCTCTGTCGAGGAATCTTTCTAATTTGAAGAATATATTAAACGTGATCAATAGCCTATACCGTAGTATTGTTGTAGTTGTTACAGGTACATTTATACCAAGACACATTTTGAGTAATTTAATAAACATGTTAAATTAGTTTGACTAAGAAAATATCGAAAAACCTACACTGCAACTAATACTTTCAAGTCCCGAGATATACGCACCTGGGCAATGCTTTTCACAAAGCTGTCATGTTTCTCATATCAAAATGTTATCGCTAATTATTATTATTTACACTGTCAGCAGCATACTTCGATTATCTTTTTTATTATTATTATTTATTGTGAGAACAGTTATACTTTATTAACAAATATCTTGCGAGAATATCTTTAAATCGTGCAGATAATCCTTATATATATATATATATATATATATATATATATATATATATATATATATATATATATATATAGAGCCTAAAGATGTGGTACTTTTCTTTCTACACAGCTGAAAAGGGGCTTTTGTCCAAAACGACCTGATAAAAAATATTTTTGACTAATTTAAACCTTTTGTCAACATGCATAGAAAAACACTTTCATATTTGTATATAGTGTCCGTTCACTCATTACACACTTCATTTCAATGTGCTGGCGTTATATTTAAAAAATGTTATGAAAAGATGTAGTCTACACTATCCCACCTGTGTAAACACATGCTATTTTAAAGCATCGAACGTACGTCCAAGTAAATACTTGTAATGACAATACTACATTTGGTAAAATATCGATTTTTAATTTAAGAGAAAAAGTGACATACGAATTATGATGTTAGACAAAACTACCTACATAAGTGGAATAACTAATTAGTTTAGACTAACATTATAAATAATGATGGACAACTGTTGACCTTAATATTCAATTTGAAGTAATATATATATATATATATATATATATATATATATATATATATATATATATATATATATATATATATAATGTCTTTTGGGGAAGGGAGGGGGGCATATGTCTTCAATTAGGCAAAATAAACTTTTTTTTTATGATTGGTCATAGTGGTTTGCATGTAGATCGCAGTCAGATGAAGACACGCGTGTATTTCTGGTTGTAGTTTAATTCATGCATACCCGTACATTCAGAAATCTTTAAATTAAAAAACAAAGAAACAATGTCAGAAAAAAATATTTTTCAAAAATACAAATAGTTTATTATCGTATAAATGCAAACAATCAAAAAGCAGGCTTGTTTTAGTGCTCGAACTACTAAAGAAAGCTGTTTTGTTTTATTTACAGCCAGTTCTAGTTGAAGGTCAGTTTTTTGCAAACAAGGGGTTTCCATGTAAATTAGCGTTCACGCCCTTTATTTGAGCTAGTAAAATATAACAAACAGCAAGCGATGGTGTGGTTTTAAGGGAGTCGAGGGTCGCCCTTCCAAATGACAGAAAGCGCTTATGTGCTTTTATTTATTTATTCATTTATGTATGTATTTAGTTGTGAGTAGCTGGTGGTGAAAGTTTATTTAGTTGTGAGGACCTGGTGGTGCAAAGTGTGCCGGTCTTTTTCAAAGAGGGTAATCGGACTGACACAGAAGACCGGCAGTTGATAACCCGGCTCAGGCAGACCCATGAGCGTAGTTGTTTTTTAAAAGACATTGTCTTTCTCTTTGAAGTGTGACAGCTCGAGAATGACCAGAGTCGCGCTCGAGGAACGATTCCCAACCTCTGTCGTCGCCCCCCCCCCCCCCCCCTTCCTTTTTTTTAACATCGTGGGATGAGGTGGTCTGGTTTTAATTTGTACAGTCTTCAGCAAACCCGGTGGCATTTGTTTTTACATAATGACCCACTTTATTTCATATGTGGTAATAATACAAAGATCCAAAGAAACCGGGATTATTTTACACTCATTAGAGTTAAGTAAAAAAAAAAAAAAAAATTAATGGTCTCCTTAACAATATTGGGTTTTAGGTAGATCTAGCGATATATATATTATATATATATATATATATATATATATATATATATATATATATATATATATATATATATATAGATAGATAGATAGATAGATAGATAGATAGATAGATAGATAGATTTGTGAAGAAAATTACAAACAACGTGTTTTTTTCTATTGTGTCTTAAATAGTAGGCTATATCAATAGTAGACTACATTGTAAATTATGTTCGTGTTAAAACGTGCCTACCTTTAGAAAGGACAGAAAACAATAAAATACAGATTTTGTCATTTATTTCAAGCATATTCATTTAGAAATGATTACATTGAGGTCAGAATTTGGATCCACAGATCTAATCAAATGATCTATATTAAGGAAATAGACAGGTGCACTTTGGACTAGTTTGTACATTCTGTTTTTGTGTCAAAGTCCTTAGATTATCAGATCTTTGTGGATTATATGGATCAGTTGTTAATGATATATATTTTAAGTGATGGTATTCTGTAGTTGCGTGTTGTTAGATTATATTGTGCGTTTTTACTATATCAGGGTATGCTGCCTACTAAAATATGAAACACATACTTCAAGTAAACTTTGTCTGTCGTGTAAATTGAATGCAATTTTAAATATTATTTTAAAACTATTCTCTATCACATTGCAGATTCTCTGTGTTGCAGAGCTTAATGCATGCAAGTTCACCTTTTTGAAATAATAGCATTTAACATTTAAATTGTAGTACTATCATAATCAAACTCAGCATGCACCAGTATATTTAACATTAATTCCATTGGAATTACACAGATGCAGTATTTGTTGTAAAATGTTAAAGTGTGTGTGTGTGTGTGTGTGTGTGTGTGTGTGTGTGTGTGTGTGTGTGTGTGTGTGTGTGACTATATATATATAGTAACTCTATAGACAGCATATTTCACAACATAAAATCCTCAATCATTGTGTGAGCAAATGTATGCCTGTTTGTCAGTCTCAGTGAGTGCTTGAAGCTGTGATGTTTATTTGCAAAAATGTGTAAACTCCCAGTGACACAGCAGAGGAGCTAATGGTGTTAGCTGTGATTGTACTCATATATTTATTTAGTCAACCTGTTTCTGTTTTTGTTATCTACTGTAGGTGAACAGCATTTCCTTTACACTAAAAACAACATTTCAAAATCAATTGCACTTTAGAAGTTGTCTGAAATTCTGTTTCAAATACAGGTGGACCTTTCAGGTTTAATATGCTTTGGTTGAATAGCAGCAATAGTTCAACAGGTTACAGCAATAGTGGCAGTAATGTTGAAGTGTGGATTGTGGTTTGGACACTTCGGACAGTGCACTTCTATGGAAAGCATTCCATTCAATGGAATGTGTCTTATGTGTTGTTATGCCAATAATTTTTAAAGAAGCAATGCTGTAGTATGTGCATTATGAGAGCTGCCATTCACAAAACAAACACGGCTGAAGCGGTCCTTTATGCAGAGAGAACATTTTCTTTTTAAGTAACCGCGTTTTTTTCATTTACTTAAAGGAGCTTAATCTTTCTTGCTTGAATTTATAAAAAGGGACATGACTGCACAGGCACAGTATATTTACTTTAAAAAAAATGACTCTTTGGGTCCATATGTTGTGGTCAGTTTGCAATTATTTAATCAATTAATCGCACATGACAAAGTATATATAAAGCTCACCCTTTAAAATAAGAGTATGAATGATGAAGTATGATTATTATAATAAATTTTAAAAAACAGCATGGGTTTCAGTGTACATATCATGGTGTCAGTGTTTTTACGTCAAAGTTTCAAAAATTAAATAAAGACTATATATATATATATATATATATATATATTATATATATATATATATATTATATATATATAGATATATATATCTATATATAATATATATAATATATCATGTACATAGTTCATTGTTTTATATCTATAAGAATGTATTAATTCTGGGAGAGAGTTCTTTTTTTTTGTTCTTTAGCTCTATAGAAATACAGGTGGAGAGTACTTTGAATTCCTGAAGTGTGATGATTAAAGAACAAAATAGAGTAGATGTGATGTGAAAGAGGATATCTGAGGAGATGCCCACCCCTTGTCAAGGTGAAAGCCAAGTCAAAACCTTGGTGACTAATTAGATATTGAGTAAGACATCTGTGAACTGAGCAGCAGCCAGAGGAAGTGGCTGTGTCACAGTCTGGCTGGATCATGTAAGGGGTCTGTGATAGTGAAAATAATCACACCGCCAACTCACGGTGACACAGTGGGGGGGGGGATGATTTCTTGGGAACAGGCTGTACTCTGATAATGAGTGGTGGTGGCGTCATGAAATTTAATGAGAAAAACCACTGGTGCACATTTTTTATACAAGCAGAAAGAATTTCATCTGGTTCTCTTTTTCGTTTCATTCAAAAATACGCTAAGTAGCAATTAGTTTATTATAAGTCTACAACAATCTTGTAGCGTGACACCCCTATGATCAGTTTGTTTGGAACTTGGGTACAAATTGAAAGTTAAGAAGCACCTTGGAATAGTTAAGAGGTGCTAATTATTATTCATGCTAATTAATAGGCTGCGCTAATCAGTGTAATTTACCTCATTGAGTAATGCTTATTTACCTAATTCCACCATACATGTGCACACAATTCTAATAACCTCTGCATAATCATATTAATAGAAATGTCTTTTTGGAGCAGCTGTTACTAACAAGGTTAAACACAACAGCCCTTTACATTACTTAATTGGCTTGTTATAGGAAAGCAAACTGTTTATTGTTGCACGGTTACACACGCTTTTTTGTTATTTGCAGATGTATGAGGAGCTGGACCAAACCCTGCAAGAACAAATTTAAATTGAGCCTTTGAAATCTCTTCGGTTTCTTCTGCAGGTATTGCGTAGCAAGATTGTTGTTAGCCACCATGCCAGCAGAGCTCAGGCTCTGGAGAGCGTGTATGTAGTGCGCAGTGCTGTATCTCATTTGCAGAATACCTTGCAGATTGCACCATGTGTAATGTGCTCTACATTACACATTTTTTTAATGTGTCTATCCTTTATTATAACATGAATACGTTTTCTATAAAGAGATAGATACAGCAGATAGATGAATAGATAGATATTGTCAGCTGGAATTTATTCAGAAGCTTAATTTTCCACTCATTGACAAGTTCATAAACAAATATATTCTGAGCATTAGTCTACTTTGTTTAACATGTCTTGATAGATCTGAAAATAATATTTTCACATAAACAGTATGTGCAATTGACACAGAACACAGTGTTTACTGTATGAGTGCTTCTGTGAAACACAAACATAAATACAGGCTATTTTTTTTTTTTTTTAAATGTCTGCACCATTCAACAATGGAGAAACTACAATACTAGTCAACACCATTATATAAGTTTAGCAAGCAGAAAACACCTTAAAACCAAAATACATTTGCCATATATAATGACAAGAGGTAACTGACTTGCCAGGGGTGTGAGTGCAAATTTAGTTGTTGACATGAAGTCAGCCCAATGTTTTGCTACGTAAGTGTGTCTGTAAATGTAGGCATGATAAAAATGTGTGACCATATGCCCTGGCTTATCATCCCTGAGTGCGGAAAGGCAGATGTGATTTCTCAAAAGTATCCCTTGCAATTTCTACATAAGGCTAACCCAAACAGCAGGCCTAAGACTTAGTAACGTTTTGATGGTGTATCAAACTGTTACTGGCTAATTTACGTTCTTGCTAGTGCCAGAATTAAGTTCAGGTGATCAGACAAGAACATTTGAGCTATGTTGCTATGCAGTGCCACAGTATGTATGATAGGGATGTAGGATACAATCAGTTGCAAGTTGTTGCCTTTTTTCTTTTATCCTTTTTCTAAAAACAATTACACTATACCAATAGCTCAAAGAAAAAAAAAACTAGCTCATAGGCAAAAGTTGAGCCTTGTTTTCTTTCTGATTAAGGCTCTTTTATTAAATTGACTGTGCTGTTTAAAACAGAGTTCCTTTTTGTTTAGAGTTTATTCAGGGGGTCTGGGATATACTAGATTAGCTCAGTGGCAAAAATCTAGATTTTGTTTTACCTTTCAAATAAGCCAGTCTCCTACTGAGTTAGAATTTGTTTGCTGTTTTTTTTCAGCAATTTGAAGAGAAGAATAATTTAGAAAAAATGTTTTCAATGGAAAGCTAAGAAATTATTGCTCAAGACTGACATGAGTAACATGTTTTTTTTTTTTTTAAGACAGGTACTTTTATCCTTTGTGAATTGTTTTCAAACATTATAACATGATATACAAAATCATGTTTTTATTTATATTATTTAGCAAGCTAAAAACAAAATGACGTATAACATATACATTTTCTGAAACACTAATCGGTTTTGTACAATCAAAAAAGAAAAAGAAAGAAAATGCAGCAAACCCCATTGTAATGTATTGTAACAATACAGAATATACTGCAGTTAAACATATGCACCTTGTCAGTGAATTAATTTATAAATGTTTTGAACATGTCGTTACCCTGCAGTTGACTAAATCTTTCTCTAATAAAGTAATGATTTTCTTCAATGTTTTTATTTTATTTTTTCTTGAACTGAAGGGAAGTCTACAGAAAAAAAGGGAAACTGCTGTTTCAATAGTGTGTGAATCAGGATGTCACCACCCCTTGTCAGGCGGTAACGAGGGGACATTACCACCATTCCTCCCCTTGTTAGTGCCCTGAACATTTGACATTGCTGGAAAGCTTCCTGCAGCTGCTGCTGGTGGCTTATGACAGTCATTTGCAGCAGTCCAAACAGCAAATACTTTAAAACAAAATATTTTACCTGCAAAATCTAAATTTATGGCCTCACCACAACCATTTCTTGTATTTATGCTACCGTATTTGTGCTTTCTTGTTAAAAAATAATATATATATATATATATATATATATATATATATATATATATATATATATATATATATATATATATATATATATATATACACACCTATGCATTAGTTATTCTTGGCAACTGTGGTCCAAACTATATTAACTCGGGGTGCGGTATGTATCAATGTAAAAACTATCAAGTGCTGCTAAAGCCCTCCTGTAAAAGAGGAATACAGGAGAGACTCCCTCATTGTACACTAAAAATGCGAGCAGTTAAGAGATTAGGGGAGCTTAGTTCCCTGCTATGGACGTGCACATTAGTCAAGGTGAAGGTGCTGTAGAAACTGAGCTTGGCTGCTTCTGTGCCAGTAGAAGCGACAGCTTTGTTTTCCAAGTTTTAACAAGCCAGAGAAATACAAATAATTAAAAAAAAGGAAAAGCAGGAGATTAGCAGGTTGCTTCAAAGCTAAGCCAGGTATTTGAGTAGGGACTGGTGCCGCTGCAGCCAACGGTGGTAAAAAGCATCTTCAAGTGTGTCACAGCAATGCTGGCATGCCACTTTCAAGAGGTTCAATGTCAACATAACTGAAACGTGTTGCTTTTAGCAACCTTTCAGATGAGAATTAGATGAACGCTGTCTCCTGATAACAGGGGTGCCATTTGTAAGACGCTGTATTCATTTCCATCAAACCATGCTTTTTTGCGTTTTTACTAGCCAGCAGGTTCACCCCCCAAACATTTTCATTCTGTAAGCTAATAACTATAATCCCGTGCTTCTGTTTTTCATTGCCTCACTGGTTTGCATGCTGTGAAAACAACAAATTGAAAGCTTATATGGACTGGATCATGGGTGGGGACCACACATTATCAAACAGAAATCATTTGCCCTGGAATGAGCTCTTTCATTGGTAGAACATGAGTGAGGGGAAGAGGCTATGTTTTAAGGAGTGGTGAAGTGTTTTATTCATGATTCAGGCAGCATGGAGAATAACATGTTGTTTGAAGTTCAATTTTGCAAAGAATTCAGAACCTGTTACCCTCTATATCACACTCTTTAACAAAGGTGGAACTTGCAAGCTTCCTTGGCTCTTCATTAAGAATGCTGTGCTGGGAGCCAATTATATTGAGCATGTTGTAAAGCAGCATGCATTAATAAAGATCTGAATGTTTATACATTTATTAAAATGGTAGAATTATAGATATCATTTGGGGACGAAGGGCTTAAAAATAAGAATAGGTTATGCTTTGCAGCAGTTTTTGACTAATATAAAAAAAAAATCAAGTATTTTTGACACATATGTGATATGTTTTACGGGAAACAAGCATGCATTAATTAGTTGCTGTAATTAGTTGCTTTAATTTTAAGAAGCACTGTATTTTTTTCTGTACTTACTTATTTTCTTATGCAATTGTTTTGTGAAAAAGAATCATCCAGTATTAATAACTACATTCATAACTTTTCTTCCTCTGTAATTTTAAAAGTGTAAATGTTTTGTGTTTTATCAAAAACAGAAGAAACATGCAAACTGATAAATGTTCACAAACTAGAAAAAATTAAGGAAGGCAATAATGTTGAAAGAGCAATTTGATGTAAATCATTGAATAACAAAACACATTGTTACCCTGGGAATCCATAGTATCCATTTGGCCACAAATTACCTCATTTGCCAGTCTGAAGGACTTAAAATGAACTGCCAGATTTAATTAAGAGGGCCAGTAGGTCAGTTATAAAGTTATTTGCTATCTCCCCTGCCCCCAGGGGAATCGAAGGTAAATAGTCTTTTCATGTTGCTGCCTCCCATGAGGCATTTCTTGATTTTTGTTACATCTCCGTACCCCCATCCCTCACTTTTTAGTTGGCAAGGTGTGCCTGTCTGTGGTTTCTTACAAAAGGTTGGGAGACTGTCTTACCTTGTGTGGTAAGACCCAAGAACAGTTGACTCAAACTAAATTGTCATAAAGTTTATTTATTATTATTATTATTATTATTTTTTTTTTTTTTTTTTTTTTTTAACAAAAAGATATAAGTGAAGGTTTTTTTTTGTTTTTTTTTTTTGTTTTTTTTTTAAACATCCATGTTTTGTTTTTGTTTTTTATTATTATTATTTGATTTAATTTATTTAACTAAGACATTGGACCCTGTTAGATATTCTTAGTAAATACACATTATACAGTATTGCATAGTTAGGAATTAGTTATTGATACTATAGACAATTCAATCCCTTTTGATAGCACTTCAAATGGACTGAACAAAAAACAGTGATAATAAGCAGAGTTGACTTTAACAGGATTTAAGCATTATAAGTATTAAAATGATGTTGATACAACAAATATGCTTGTTTTGCTGTGGAAATACTAGGTATTGCTTTACTTGCAATAATAATAATAATAATAATAATAATAATAATAATAATAATAATAATAATATAATTTAACATTTCTTTTCAATATAAAGTCTACTATACTGTACATGTACGACACCTTTCAATAGTTAAAACAGGTGTAAACTACACACTACTATTTTCTGTGTATTATATTGTTCTATTGTACTTTATCTGAGTATTTAATGTTGAACAGCAACTTACCCATGTGTCAAATCTATTTTATTTTTAATTATTTCTCAAAGTGATACTAGGTAGTGTGGAAATCAATAAATGTGAGTGATCTTAACCAGAGTGTGACAATAACTGAAGTGATTGTGTTGTGTGATTATATTCATGCCAGGGGATTTCAATGTAGTGATAACATTAACATGTGTGATATGAAGCGGCTGTTTGTTAACAGAGAGCCACATTGCCACACTACACATTACTGTATTTATGCATTTACCTGAGAACACAGTCTAGCTGTATGAATTAGTTTGATAGTCCAGCTTGAACTTTGCCCACCCATGCTTACAAGGAGAAAAGTGGCACTCGTGAAAGGATTATCAGTGCGAAAATAGAAATACGCTTAAATATTTAAGAGATGTTTCTTCCATTAGGTATCGCTGCAAAATCTTTTTGAAATTGCCAGAGGTGATTTTGCACCTTGTCGATTACAGTATCTGAGAAGTAGCAAAACTGTCTCCTGCAGTTATCTCATAAAACAAAATGTTTCTTTGCATACACTCACCATCCCACCTCCACCTCTCATATGAAATTACCAGGCCAGTCTTTCTCTCTTCAATCTTAGCAAAAGGACATACAATTATTATAAATAATGATTTTGTAATCTAGGATTCTACATAGAAACATGTTCATATTTTTCAATTGATTGGTATCTGTTATTAATTGTATCTCTACAAGATAGACTCTTTAAAAAGAAAGATATTGTGAACCTTAATATACAGTTTTTTACACATCCCTAATGTACTAAAGTATGTATGTTATGGGCAATAACTGATGCCTTCTGGGAAAAGAGTCCTCACTTTGGAAAATATCATAAATATGTGCAATCTTATTTGTGGAAGCACCTGCCAACCAAGACCCCATTATCAGCCATCAATCAAATATTATCTGATCTGCAAGATTTAGCTACAACATATTAAAAGTCAGTAATTAAATTTGCATAATGCGCTGGCCATTTGACGGACAGTCCATTTACAGAAAAGTGTTCACACTTTTTTTTGTCCAACTTATCAACTGGGATAACGGTAGGAAATGTCAAACGAACACCTTTAAAATACTTAAATAATGCAAATGCTAAGAAATAGCAAAATTCTCAGAAGATCTACCTGGTTTGTTTTGGCTTTTTCTTGCCAGACTGCTGTCACTACAGGGGGAAAGGATTGGTGGAAGCAGAGGAGGAGGAGGAGGTGGAGGAAGGAGGGGGGATTGGAGTTAAGGGAAGGAGGGAGCCCTGCTAAAATCGTGTCACGTAGCACTAATTCATCTGCTCTCATTAGAGCGAGCGAGGGACAGCCGTGATGGCCGAGAGCTGTACTCCACACATGACACATGAAGAGTCTGGGGAATAGAAAATTGCTTTCTCAGGAAGCCCAGCCAATTAAAGGCTTGACCATATTGAATGTCAAGTGTTAATTTAGGGTTTTCTTCATTTTCCCAGTAGTAATGCAGGTCATGTGATGAGCAAATATATGTCAAGTAAAAGTTGATTGCATGAAGGACCCCTGGTATTGTATGTCACTGGCACGTCACAAATGTGCACCAGTCCTTTAACCCCTTAGGTGAAAGCGTGAGGGTGGGGGGAGGATTTACTGTACTGGAATGATTAGAATAGATAGTTTACATTAGGGAAAACTGTAGCATAATCAATTCTGAAGCTAGGACAGACAAGGATAGAAATCACTCTGTCTTCCCAGGGTAGTTTTGTACTGATATTGGGCTGCAGATGTTATGTATTCTATTAACTACATGGATATAAATAATAATAATAATAATAATAATAATAATAATAATAATAATAATAATAATAATGAAACATTTCAGATTCAGATTCCTCTAAAATGAAGGCAATATATCGTGAAAATACATGTATTTGACATAATTTATTTAGTTAATTCTCTATTTTATATTAACTTAATTTTAATTTATATTTTAATTTAACTTGATTCATATCATTTAACACACACACATACATTTGTCTTCCGACTTTGTGCCTCTCCTTTATGAATCAATTTCACAATTAACAGTTTCTCTGTTTTAATTCAGAAACCAAAACACATTAAACAGTGCTCAGGGTCAAACACGACGAAAACACAGATGCTGGCGAGTAAAATGACTCCCGAGATTAATAGTATGTTAATTTAAGGTAGGACTAAGGAAAGGTCACGTGTGCACGACGAATCATACCATTTTGCTAATTTGCATACATTTTGCTTCATGTTTTGTATCATTTACGGCAGTTCTGACAGTGCATGAAGAAGATGCTAGCGAACACAGTGAAAGGAAAGTTTGATTCCAAATGTTTTTTAAATCTCATTCCATTTAGAAAAACGTGCTCGATCACACACGTACCAAGAGAGGATGTTGAATTGATTACAACGAGCGATCATACCCCGTATATAAGACACACTGAGGAAAAAAAACACCACTCTGCGGCAAGCAGTTCCCAGAAATCCTGCGTCAAAATGTGCTGCTTGTAAGTGTAAAAAGTGGTAAAAAAAAAAAGATGGACTGAATGGGCTGACAGTGCTTGTAAAACACAGCAGAACTACGAGGCGCACAGATGCTACAGAGAACATTTCTGAATTCCTAAAAAATGATTTCCGTGTGCTGACTGACTTACTCACCAGTGCTTTTTACTGCATATAATTCATTATATCTTAATACTTTGCCAAAAGACATGCATTTGTTTTTTGTTTTGTTTCAAAGAATAGATGTAAAGTAATGTTTTAAAGCTATAAAATTGAAAGGTCACCATATTACTTTTTTTTTTTTTTTTTTAATCTGTATGCCATAGAAGGCTAAAGAACAGACGAATTATATATTTAACAAAACTAAAAAGTTTATTAATAAAACAATGAGGTATGTCTTTGCTAAAGTTCACAAAACAAAATTCAATGTACAGTAATCTTTTTAAGAGAAAGAAAACACTGGTTAAGAACAAATGTGTAAATAGATATTGGTCTTGTTAAAATGCATTACCAGAAATGTAACCTTAGACATTTTCTTTTTTTTTTTGTTCTCAGAGTGCATATCAAATGACCCAATCTTAATTAGTTGTTAGTAATTTACTGTACATATCTTAAATAATAAACAGTGAGAGAAAAAAAAAAAAAATCTGTCTGTGTTATTTTTAAACCTTAACTCTCAGTTAGTGGTACACAGTAGCACAGAGGAGTCATCAATTAGGATGATGATATAATGTATTTGAAAGCCATAGGAAAGCACACTAAGCTGATCAAAAGGATAACAAGCTGGCTGTCCACAGATTCTTGGGCAATAACCTAGGTGTACAGACTACAGGAAGAGAAAGGCAGCGCGACGTTAAAGAACTCACACATTCAACCAACCAGGAGCCAAAGAAATATGGACCAGTAAGATACCTTATTACTAATTAGATTAAATAATGTTACTCCGTATTTCTTGACGTTCGTTTTTTTTTTTTGTAATTTACTCCTTCAAAGGATATGATTTCTGAGCATCTATATTTAAATAAAATTACGAACAGACGTTGGCAAAAGGGCAACTGGAAGGTATACCTAATATTTCACATTGTTTCAGAATGAAGAAAAAATGACTGCAACTTGCAACATTTGCTCATCTGTGCTTTCCTTTCGCTGCAGTACAGTTTTACTCTATAATATTAGTCAATGTATTTTTCATCTTATTTCCTTCAAATGGTATCATAAAGTTAACAGCTAATCCTAGTAAAATAGCACTCAGTAAGTTACCTTTTCTAGTCTGAAAATTGAAAGCTTACAGTATTCTACATAACCTTACAGTAATGTATAGGCTCTTGATTTATTTTATAATCTTTTCTTTTAGACATGACATTTGCCAGAAGGAATGCAAACAGGCAGTAAAGCTCAAAGAAAATTTCAGATTACATCACTAAAATGATTCTGTGGTTTCTGATTGGAACTGAACACAGCTATAGCAAAATGGATTGCAATGAACTCTCATCCCGTGTCTACTACGGAGAGATTGTTTTGCAAGTTGCAAGTGGGTGCTCAGGCTACATTCCACCTTGTCACCAGACCATATCTGATCTAATTCATTGCTTATATTAAGCACACAGGGTTGTAACTGTCTTTCAATACAATTTCATATCATTGGTAAATAGGAGCGTGTGGCGTAGTGGTGTTCGGTCAGGCTGGTCAGCAACAGAAATAGCAAACCCCAAACACAGAACTTTAGTTTAAAGCGTCCTGGCACACTTTTAATAACAACACGCAAATCAAAACAGGAAGAAACAAAAGGTTTAAACAAAAACCACACAAACTCTTCAAAACAAACACAATATAACACACAAGCTTCAGCTATCCCAGTGTTCTCTTCCCTCTGTTTCTTTCTTTCTCTCTGTTCAGGCTCAGCAACACACCTTAACTGAACTATCTTCGACACACTCTCATCAAACAATCACTCCTTTGTTCCTGTTATACCATGTGACCAGGAGCTTGATTGCTTCTATCAATCATCCAGTCACCACCTGGCCACATTTCACACTTTTCCATTCAAACTCAAATCACTCAATTAATCAGACAATCAAAAAATCAAACAATGCCATGTGGCTGTGCAAGGGTGGCCATTTTGGTTCCAGTTTCCTTCACCAAGATGGCCACCAGCCACCAAACTCACAAACCCATGCACCCACATGCAGAGCCTCTGCTTATTTTCTCAGTCTTCTCTTTACCTGTGCGATTATTTGGATAACAAGTCTCTATTTGAGAGGGTTGTAATTGTCTTTCAATACTATATATACAAGCGATAAGGCACGACAGGGTGTGGGATATACTCTTAATTTCCACACGAACTGGGTGCGTTATAAAGGCATGAGACGAGGCCTGGGGTTTGTGGATATTAGTTTATATCCCACACCCTAAACTGTCACAGAAGGGAAATGGTTACTGGGTAATTTAAGCCCTCAGGGAGTGTTGCACTTGGCATAGGTGAGTGTAAACAAGCATACGCTTTTTAAAAGGTGGAAATAGTGAAATAATGAAAGTGAATCATCATTCTATTTAGCAAAAATACGTAAACACATTTTACAACATTTTACACATGTTTCCTTATGTTTTAATTAGGAATCTGCTCTGTTGTACACATTCATTACAATATTAGCAAACCTCTTCACCATTTCAAGTTTATTGCAGATGTTGGTTGATGATAATATTTTATATTGAAGTGAAAATAGAGCATTGCGGTGTAAAGAAAAATTGAAGTTAAAATACTTAAAATCCAGCAGCCTTTTCAAACGATACCCGATAGTAATGCCGTTGTATTAGCAAACTGTTATTGCTGTTTCTTAGGGGTGGGTATTGGGACTGAGGATCTGTATTGCGATATATTGCAATACTAAAGACAATATTGCAAAGTGTATTGCAATACATATTGGAATTCAATGCCAAACAATGCTGATGTTACTTTTTTTCCTACCAAAATAAATCTACATTTATAAACTGTGCTTTTTGTCATTTTTTATGGAATTTATAGTAGACTGTAACATGACAAAATAAACTCTCATATGAAATGCCCAGCAACTCATTTGGTTGGATCCTCTGAAGTACACAGAAAAACAGTACTGCTTTGAAAGCTATTTAAAATTCTCTAAAAATATTGATTTTAAATGTAATGTTTAAATTTGTATTATAAATAATATATTTATTTTCATTTTATAATAAACATGTTTTTCAAATGTGCCTCCTATGACTGTGGCCATAAACACGGGTTTAAAGCTGCTTCATATATCTGTCAAATAGCCAAAAAATAACCACCAAAGACAACATTTACCCTCTAGATGCTTTCAAAACAAAACAATCTGGCAGCACTTATCAAGGGGGAGTAGCCTAAAAGTCGCACATGAGGCACATGCATTACCTATTAAATGTTACCCAAAGTTCCGTGTACAAATTTGTATAATTTGTTTTTTTTAAAAATCAATATTTTAACTGACGTTCCATTAGTTTCAGATGTAGGACTACACTGTATGTAAGTTGGTGGTACCGCCAGCATATTTTACTTCAGCCTTGCATAAACAGTGTACCCCGGTGTTTGATGCTATAAAGCCATCCTTTTTATTTATTTATTTTTATTAGGAAATGATTCCACACATGTGACTTTGCTTGGTAGAATTTAAGTAGCTCAAAATGTCTATGTGCTTCTGCCATATTTTCTTTTGTGTTAGCAGTGCTCGCATTAAGAGTTCTCAGAGGATGTGATTATCAGTGAATTTACATGACGTTGGTAACTTTTTTTAAAAATGTTATGTTGAAAAGAACATTTCACATATTACATGAACAACAAAAAAAACAATTGATACAATACATTCAGATTGTGTTAAAGATATAATCTAAAGACAAAAAAATAATATGAATGAATTGAAAAAACTGAATTACATATTAAATTATAATGAGTTTGGTTAATATGAGGTTGGTTACCCAATAAAGCCAGATTTGTACCCTCCAAGTTTTGTAATTTAGTGTAAATTATTATTATTATTTTTAAATCCTGATAGATCCCTTAATTAATGTAGCTATTATAAAACTAAATTTGACCTGATTATTTAACCAAAAATAAAACCTGAAAATAAGAAACCCTAATGTACTCATTGCTTATTCAACATGTTTCAGTTTGAGTATTTTCTGGTGTGTGTATGGTAAATACTGTATTATTTTCTGTGGTTTGGGTATACAGGTGAACAAGCACAAAAATAAAAACATATTTGTATTAGTTACATTGTATTTATTATGAAATATTTACCTTAAAGGTAGGTTTCCCTTATTAATTGTTGAATTAAATTTAAATGTTACATGTAAGGGTTTATTTAAATGTCAGTATCATAAGTATATTGACTTATACACACATATAGACAATTATTCAGTAGTAGAAATTAACTTAAAAAACCCCCCAAAACTTCTCATTATAATTGTTTCTTTTTACTCCTATTGATTATCTTATCCAACTTCCTTGGTGATTATAACAGCTGCATATTAAAAAAAAAAATTCTGAGTATTGAGTGTTTTGCCACACACACACACACACAGCCTGCACTCAGATGGGCATTGGATTCGTCAAGACCTTTTGAACTGAGATAGACTAGGTGAAGGCCTCATGATTCATTCACTTAGCGAAGGAGAGGCTGGTGCTTAGACCAAATGAAAGAAAGTCAAGAATTCATCTCCTTAAGTTTGCACTGCATTTCTGCAATTCATTTCATGAAAAGACTGGGTTCTTTTTTCTGATTTGTTACAATAGCATGAAAGAGAAGAAAGGGGTTAAAACACTTCACACCAACTTAAACAATGGAACAATGGCCCACAACAGGCACCATTTTACAGTGTGAGTGTCACTTTTTCTTTTGGGTAGTCTTCTCTTTGAGCTGAGGACTGTAAAACGACTCAGTCAAGCAGAGCGCTCTTTTTAATACACTGGGCCGTCCTGCTCAGAAACCTCTGCTGAAGAGTGACCGCAGGCCCTATTTTTTTGTTTCTCTCTTATCGGCTGAAGTCCTGACATTGGCTACCTGAATTTGGATTTGTGAGAGAGGGAGAGCCTGAACAAAATAAAAGGAGTAATGCAATGGGGGTTTCTTTTTAAATGTTTTAATTTTATTATCAGTTTATTAATCTGAAAAATAAAAACAAATTGGATATTATGTGTTCTAATGTAAAACAAACCAAAAAAAAAATAATATTTCTGCTGTTTAAACAAATGTTTTTGTAGCCACCAATTTGAGTACTTTTTGTGAAACCAAACACAATGCTAATATTACAACTTAGTATTACAACTGAAGTAGTTAAATTAACTTCTTTATTTGTTTCTCTGTAGCATTGTCAGTTTTTATTTTGCACATACTGGAATTAAGAGCTTAGATCCATGAGTTATTTGTTACAATACTAGTAAATTCTTAATGAACCTAGCCCATTTAAGTTTATAGTAACAACTGTTATTTTAGTCCTAAAATGTAGCTAAAATAAGATTTTGAATGCTAACTATATGAATCAGAATGGGGGTCGGCAACTCATTTGACCTGCTTTCACCCCTAGACTAGATACATGCATCTAAGAATAGCCTCTCTGGATAAACAGATGCTCATCCGGGACGTGGTACTTCAATAAGAATTAATAAGAAAAAAAAACTGGCATGTAATGAAGCAATGTAATGCTAAGGAGCTAAACCATGTGATGCATCATGTGATCACCTGCGTAGCACATAGGAGATTTGATCTCAGTATGAAAGGAGTATAATTGTACAAATCAAAAGTCACTGTGTCATTTAACAAATGAAGATGGAAGAAGGATTTTAAACACATACTAAGGGTGATAAACACCCAATTTCTAACAAAGTGCCCCACACCCTATACTGTATATTAAGAGTGTAGTAGGACACACATCGCTTGAGTGGAATACGCTAGTGTTTAAAAGTGTAGAAAAGCCACTTCATATGAGTTAAGATATGTTTATCTGGCTTAAATGGTTTTATGATGTCCTTTTGCTTCGGGAGGCAACCCTATTTACAATTGGAACATTGTGTTGGAGTTATGTAAGAACATTGGAAATGTTTTAACATGAGGATATGATGTGGACGTACAACATATTTGACTAACCCCACATCAGCTTGAATTGAGTCCCTATAGAAACAGAGCAATGTCATTTTCTGAATTCTTGTGAAACACTGTGATAATGCCATTTATTACCATAGTCACCAAATATGATTTCAGTACACCATCAGTATTTCCCAGGAGGTATCTACAAGTTCAAACATCTTAAATCTTCCCTTGTACAAACTGGCCCGCTTCTGTGTCGTAGGTTCACATGAAAAGTTACTCTCATGACCTGTCGTTGCGTTATCTGAAAGATCTTTTAGAAACAGTGCTGATGCATCAGACTGGGGGTGTGTTAATAGACATAGCTTTGTAGTTTAACCCTTTGGGCTCTGAATATGTACTACACACTAACTCACATTTTAATGACCATTCATACATTTTATTGCAGAGTAGTGGGACTGACATTATACAACTGATATTTGCATACAGAGGATGTCAAATTAGAAACACACATGTTACAGAAGTGGAATACCTGACATGCATTTTGTATGCTGTGTGTCCTTGTTGCAGGTCAGTTCCAGTCACAATGGGTAAGAGAGTTGATCTGACAGGCTTTAATAGAGGGCAGATAATACTGTACCACACAGAACAACAACAAAAAAGCTCTTGGTAACAGAGCACCCCAATAGATTGGACTGGACACTAGGTCTTGTCATGTAAAAGACTTGAACGACTCTAATTTAAGCCTAAACCAAGACACACACACACACACATAACTAACACAACCATTTTTAGGAATGGGTCCAGATTTTATTGTAAATCTAAACTGAGCCTTAATTATTCAGGGCATTGAGACCATAAAGAATGTAAATTTAGAGGCAATCCAGCAGTTTTCTCTGTTCCAGCTGAAAGTGTTCAGTAAGGAATTGTTGGCTCGCACTTCAGCCCAAATGAACACGCCCTTATTTGTTAAGGCAAAGCAAATGTCAAATATAGAGTAATGTAAAGTGAAAATAATGTTTTGTTGTTTTTATATATTAAACAAGCTTGCATTGAATATGAAACGAGAGAGGCCTTCGTGGCTGTTTGCCTTTTAGTCTATTCTGATTTAGCTGGAAATTGATAGTGAGATGTTGATGTCTGCATGTGCAGTCCGTAAAACACAATTAGAGAATGTTTGGACTGTAGTAAAAGTAAAAGCTGAACTAGATTTGGTCTAGCCTTCAAGACTTTCCTGATGGCATCAGCTGAAATGTAGGTCTACTTAGTTTCATAAGTTTTACTTCAGATTTTCTGATTGAGCATTTGAAGTTTGAAAAGATTTAGGGCATTTGAAAACATTTTGCAACATATTATTCCAGCAATACGTTAGTTAGCGTGTTGTTAAGTTTACTGTTTATAGTAAGGCCTGGTTTACTCTTGTTTCTTTTGGTCACCAAATTGCAAACATAAACTTAAAAAGACCTGGCAGACATGGATGGGAAGGCACTGTCCAATTTCACATATACAGTAGAGTCAGTTATTCGATCTTTGATCAACAATTCTGTCTTATGTTGCAATCCCTTATGGTAAATTCAGCTCCTGAACCCCGATTTCAGGATTGTATCAAGGAAACTCTGATTCTGTTTTTACTCATGATTATCCCTGGTTTTGTTATGTGTGCTACTCTGCTGTACTTAGTGACTAGACAACCAACCCCTGCCGCTAAAATTATGTGGCGTTTTAACGCGGTTTGATGTTTCTTTTTTTTTCAATTTTTGAACTGTAGATGAAAAAACAAAAAAAATTAAAAGAACAATGTTTTCAGTTTTCCAATTTCTGAAAACGATAAAAAAAAGTCTGCCATTTACACTTGATTTTGCTTAAGTTTACAATTATTGTACCTACAAATAAATATAAATTGTGGAAATGATGAGCGGCTCACTTTTACTAACTCCAGCCTATCTCATCAGCCTGTCGCTGAGGCTGCAGACTGTGCAGCCCCCTGATCAGCCACTGACAGCTTGTACCACTGTTTCCACACTAGACCTACTGACTGACTGCACAAGATTTGAGGGCACCAGTAAACTATTCATTACCTGCAGCGCCCTATCAGAAAAAAAGTAGAGATACTAGGATAATAATATAAAAATTATATAATATATTATCCTTGATCCAGGGGAGGCTTTGCGGTTTCGACCCTGTCCACATCACCACTGGAACGCGGTTCCGCTCGGGGTATTTACATTGCCTACTTCCTGACCATCTTGCTAGTTGTTTCCCCAGCTTGCTATTCATTGCTGTGCCACCTATAGGGGTGCTGCAGTGAATAGTGAACTGAAAAGCTTTTTCACTTCCTGACCATCTAGGAACACCCAACTTTATATGTGAGATGAACTTGAGGTGACCGTTTATATTGGTGTGGCACCTATAGGGGTGCTGCAGCAAATAGCCAACTGAATAGCTAAATGTTTTTTTTTTTTTTTTTTCTGTCAGAATGCGAAACTTGTGACTATTATTTAAAAGTTGTTACATTAAGATCCACTATCAAATCGTAATATACCAGCATCTCTATGCTGTTTTTTTCATTCTTATATCAGAATACTGTGCCAGAGTCCTGGGGGGTGGGGTATTGCAACAGTAACACAGGGACCCAGTTATCACGTGCATTACACACACTCGCAAGTATGCAAACCTTAGTAACTGTCAGCCCAATTTGGAATTACACATAAGAACATCAGAAATTCTAGAACGAGAAAAGGCCATTCAGAACACCTATGCTCACTCGTTTAATCCATTAACACTCAGGAGAGGAAAAACTAAACCTCCCCTAACCATTTAATTAGTAGGATAAATGAAACCTCTGGGAATCCATGGCTAAATGGACCGAACTTCCTCCAGGCGCTTAGATAAAGGTCTTATTATGGTCACTGAGAAGGTTATACAGTATTGTTCATGACAGCGTCTAGTCTATTCTTGAAGAATCCAATAGTCTCTGCTTCAATACTGATCCCTGTGGTACCCCACTTGTTACCTTACTCCAGTTTGATGTCTGGCCTCTAATACTCTCTGCTTCCTATCTTGTAACCAGTTATGAATCCATACTGCTATTTTACCTTTTATTACCTACTGATTTAATCTTGAGATATAGCCTTTCGTGTGGTACTTTGTCAAATACTTTATGAAAATCTAAATAGATGATCTCATATACACTATCCTTGTCCACTCTAGTAGTCACCTCCACAACGAAATCTAGTAAATTAGTTAAACAAGATGTACCCTTCCTAAAACTATGTTGGCTGTCACTTATAATGTTGTTATAATAAAAAAATATTCCTCCACTTTGGTCCTTATTGTAGTTTCCATGATTTTACATATGATTGATGTTAAACTTATAGGTCTGTAGTTCCCAGTGTCAAATTTGTCTCCCTTCTTAAATATAGGAACAACATTGCCAATTTTCCAGTGCAGTGGAATGGCTCCTTTTATTTATAGATTGATTGAATATATAACTGTGGCAAAGTGGTTAACAGTGTGCAGTTGCAGGAATGCTGTGGTGATCAATAAACAGACAATGATAATCCAGGTGCACTATTGTTTTATTTGTACAATCCAAAAGTCTGATGACAAACGGCAGTAAATAATAACAATGAGAACAAGCAATACAGCGGAGTGTATTGCTCTATTTTAATACATTGGTCCCAAAATAATAACAGTCCCATTCCTAAACACCCAGACATAACACAAAACACAAAGTCCAGGGTGAGTGCTATAGTTCTCTTGGTGTAAATGCAGTTATTCATGAACAAGGTGTGGTGTTGTTTGAGTTTAGTGCTGGCCTTTAGCGACAGCTTCGGATCGTGTTAGTCGTTTAATAACAACAAGCAAACAGTTTTTTAGACAGGACAAACAAACAAAACACTCACGACTACAACACAGGTCTCCTTCCAGTTCAGTGTTTAACCATAACAAGGAATAGATCACTTCGCTACAACCCCTTTTGTACCGTCAATCATGGCACGTTGGTTAACTAGTGCAACCACTCCTCCAATCCACGGCTGCCACGTCGTTTCCCTTCCAGTTAGATGATTTAGTGTATCGTAGCTCCGCCCCCTTTCAAGATGACTGACTTCTGTCTAACCCTGGGAATTAATTATCTGGCCATCCAGTCCAGGGCACTCTGTTCCCTTTACATAGCGCCCTCATAGGTCGGGAGAGAGATTTATCACCAAGAATCATTCTGTATGTCAGAATAACATATTGGTTTAAAAATCTGTTCTCTGTCTCCTAGACAGATTCCATCGGGCCCTGAGGATTTGTTTATTTTAAGTGCTGCTTGCTCCCTTAGTACTTCATTCTCTTCTGTAACAAACTGGTAAGATGTTTGTGTACATTCTGTTAACCTTGATATATTGTATAAATACTCCTTTGTAAATACTTGTACAAAGTATTGATGAAGTACATCTGCGATTTGGTAGTCTTTAGTCACTAAATTACCATTGCTGTCACGTAAACTACTGACTTCCTCTTTCAGTTTCCTTTTAGCATTAACATATTGAAAAACCCTTTTGGATTAAGTTTACTATCTTCCACTACTTGTCTTTTAATTCTCTTTTCACTCTCCCAGTCTGCTTTTTAAGATCTCTACACTCCTCTCTTTATTTGTTTTTGAGGTTGCTCCCTCTGATTTAGTAGAAAGATATAATTTATTTTATTTTTAATACCCAGCTTAATAGATCAATTTACTCATCGTGATTTCTTTTTCCTAAGTTTACCTTTTCTCATTTTTCTCATGAACTTATCCTGCATTTCTAGCATTATATCCCACAATGTAATCCAATTGTTTTCAACTTCATTATATATTAGTATTCTATCCTAGTCTATGTGTATAAGCTCCTGTTGCATTCCTTTGTAATCTGCTCTCCTGAAATTGTAAACCATTGTCTTTGATTTATTTACTGCCCTTGATTTACTTGCCACACACTCATATTATGGTCACTTATTTCTAGTGGTTCTGTCAGTTGTGTATCCTTGCTTTATTGTTTGTTAATACCAAATCTGGACATGAATTGTATCTAGTTGGGGCACTCACCATTTGTGATAAGAAACGGTAATGCGCTCTATCATTCCCATGTCTGAAGTGTTGTCTGAGGTCATGTGAGCCCAGTTTATGTTTGGGAAGTTAAAGTCTACCATAATTAGTGTGTCAACTTCTTTACTTTTGTTTGGTGCTTGCATATACGAACTTGGGGGCCTGTAATAGACTCCAACTATTAAACCTTTAGATTTGATTTAATTTGATTTATTCCATATTGATTGATTGTTGTTACCATTACTTTCCAGTATTTCCCATTCTAAGTCATTTTTAATGTATATTGTGACCCCTCCCCCTCTTTTATTGTGTCTGTCTTTTCGAACTAACCTATATCCTTCCATGCTAACCTTGTCTCCATCGTTTGGTTAACCAGGATTATAACCTATAATGACATGGCTTTCCACATTGACTATGCCTTCTAATTCTAAACATTTATTTCTAATGCTTCTTGCATTTAAATATAGACATTTCGGTTTATGAACATGTGCAACAATTTGGTTGCACTTTGTTGTTTGCTGTGTAGTTTATAATGTAACTTCCCTTGGCTCTAGCCTCCCTGCCCCACCTATGTAATATACTGATTCCATGAATGTAACAGGTAAAATTGCGCACGTTTTTAGTCATTATGATCTTTCATGTAATTGAAGCTCATTTTTTTAAGTTATTATTATTATTATTATTATTATTATTATTATTATTATTATTATTATTATGTATTCATTTAGCTGGCCAGATAGATATGGTATTAACATAATTATTCTTAACATTTATTTGCACACATTTTTTTTCTGTTGTATGCAAACAGGTTTTAAAGTATTTACCTTCCTGAAGACTTTGAACATGTGAATAAAGGTTCATTGAAAATGTAACTGGCTTTATGTATAGAATTTGCAGTAATATTTGCATAACATTCGGTTGACCTCAATGGTTTGAAATATTATTATTATTATTATTATTATTATTATTATTATTATTATTATTATTATTTGGCTGACGCCTTTGTCCAAGGCAACTTACAAGGGCAATACAAGAACAATATTCAAATGCAGTAAGTTTACATGGAGTGCAAGGCATAAACTATTTATAAAAACAAAGACATAATAGGAGTCTGTGTGGTCCAGTGGGTAAAGAAAAGGGCTTATAATCACCAGTGACCAGTTCAAATCATGCCTTAGCCTTGGTGTTAGCATTATTTTTTTTTTTTTCTGAAAGCTATAAACGTCCACATAAGCTGGAACATTTAAGAAGAATGACAGCATCTATAAAATAAACCACAAGCACTGTGATTTATTATATTTTATCTTTCATTTGTATTTTATTATTAATAGCAAATTTATGTTAAACCCTTTGTGAACATGGCCCTCGGGTGAGACGTTGCTTTGGATAAAGGCATCTGCTAAATAAACAGATAATCAAAAAGACCAGTTAGCTGTTCAGTTAGTTATTTGCTGTAGCACCCCTATAGGTGGTACACCAGTATGAATGGTACCAAATCGTAGGTCATGTCAAGTACATCCCACTTATAAATTTTGGTGGTCCTAGGTAGTCGGGAAGCAGGTCCAAAAAGCCAGTCCGCTATTCAGTTCGCTATTCACTGCAGCGCCCCTATAGGTACACAGCAATAAGTAGCAAGCTGGAAAAACAAATAGCAAGCTGGAAAAATGAATAGCGAGTTTAAAGAATGAATAGCAAGCTGGAAAAATGAATAGCAAACTGGAAAAACGAATAGCAAGCTGGAAGAATGAATAGGAAGCTGTAAAAATGAATAGCCAGCCGAAAAACGAATAGTAAGTAGGAAAAACAAATAGCAAGCTGGAAGAATGAATAGCAAGCTGGAAAAATGAACAGCAAGCTGGAAGATTGAATAGTGAGCTGGAAGAATGAATATCAAACAGTAAGAATGAATAGCAAGCAGAAAGAATGAATAGCAAGCTGGAAGAATGAATAGCAAGCCGGAAACATGAATATCAAGCTGGAAAAACAAATAGCAAGCTGGTCAGGAAGTAAGTCAAAAAAGCAACAAAAAAACAAACACAAAAAAACGAATAGCAAGCTGGAAAGACTAATAGTAAGCTGGAAAAATGAACAGCAATCTGGAAAAACAAACAGCAAGCTGGGAAAATGAATGACAAGCTTGAAAAGGGAATAGCAAGCTTGAAAAATGAATAGCAAGCTGGTCCAGAAGTAAGTTAAAAAAGCAAAACAAAATTAATAGCAAGCTGGAAAAAAAGTTTTAGTAAGCTAGAATAGTGAACTGTGAACTGCGAACTGAAAGCTGGAATAGCGAGCTGGATTGTAGTGAGCTAGAATAAGTTTATCTGTTTTCAATCTGCCTACTTAACAATCCTATTGCTGTGTGATGATACTAACAGAAAAAATTATTATTATTATTATTATTATTATTATTATTATTATTATTATTATTATTATTATTATTATTAAATTCAAGTGTTAATAAGGTAAGGGGACAGTTTTAAACAACTCTATTCTTGTCGCAGTTAAGCAAATTAAAACAGTAACCTCGGTTTTGATTTTTGGCCGGACTCACTGGAGAATGTGACGGTGAGTCAGCATTTGGAACTTTGTTTCCTTCAAGAACTTGTTGGGGAATCTTAGGTCTAAGATGGGGCGACAGGCGGCATCCTTCTTGGGTACCAGCAAATATCTCGAGTAGAGGTGGGGTCTATGAGACGAATGGCTCGCTTCCTTTATGAGTACCGAGACTTGAAGAGTGTCCGACACGGATGTGTGCATGACTTCTCGGAAGGGGAGAGGTCCCAAACAATACTGCAGCGTATAACTTTTGTGCACGGTAGTGAGCACCCAGATGTCCGAGGTGCAAGCGCTCCAGTATTGCAGCTGTTGTGCGGTGAAAGAAGGGCCCTGGAATTGCCTCCTGTAACTCTGTTGCGTGGACGCACCATGCCCTGCGTTCCTTGTGCTCTGTGGTGGGGCTTGGTTTCCCATCACCACTGTGGCCTGTAGGCGATGCCTCAGGTCACCCAGCGGGGCCGTGGGCACTGGGATTGTCCTTGTGACGATACATGCCATGGGGGCCCTTTACCTACCCTTCACCGAAGCACAGAGAAGGAGCAGCACGGCCATCTGCCGAGATGTTTTGCACTGTCGAAGTGAGCGTTGTAAAATCTCCTTCATAGCCGGCTCGAATGTATGTCCTGGGGATATCGGCGCGTCCAGCAACACCACCTTATCTGCACCGGGTAACCTTGCTTGCGACAGCCATAGCTGTCTGCAAGCCACCCTCAGGCTTGCCAGGCTCAGTCATGCATCCTCATGAGGTTTTTAAAATGTAAACAATACAAAACAAGAAAAAATGATATTGGCTTAATATAAATAAATATACATATAAGTCATAATATAAATAAATAATAAAAAAAGAGGCTGGACACTCCACCACACTCCTCCATAAAATCAGGGAATGGTGGAAAGGACTGCACTGTGGGAGCCACTGCCTGTGTCAATAACATGGACCAGCTGGGCTCTGCTGGTGTTGCCCAGGGGATCTGCAAAAAGTTTGCAGCGCCCCATCAATGCCGGCATGGAGTTGGGCAATGGTGGCAAACTAGTCTCTGAGACAATCTCAGAGCTAGGTTCCACCACAGTTGATGGCTTCTCTTCTTCTTCCATATCTGAGGGGAAGGAGTCCTCATCCCAGGAGGCCGCTATAGATAGTGTGTCCTCCGGCTGAGGCTCCGGCTCAGCCTGGGCTCCCATGGGAGACCCAGGGGCTGAAGCCAGTGCTGGTGGTAGCGGGGTCAGGACCTCTACCGGTGCCTCAGGAGCTTGCTGCCACAACAGTAGCTCAAGGACCTGGGCCATCTGCTCCTTGAGATAAATTATATCCCTCACCTGCCTTGAGTGCTTCATCCTTCTCGTCTGGGGAGATGGGGAGCAACTGCAAGGTTTTGCCACAGGAGCCTGAGTGCAGAGGATCTCCTGCAAGGGGCTCTGTGAGAGCTGGAGGAGCGGCATGGGGCCCCAATGGCTGTTAACGGCTCTGCCGTGGGAGACTGAATGTCTATCCCCATGGCCCTTCTGAGCCTATTGAGACATACCCTGAGCTGAAAAGCCACACGTAAGTCGTAGAAGTCCTCTTGGCCCATGGCCTCCGTGGCATGTTGGAGCCCTAGGCACCACACGCAGTGGCATATTCGCCTTACAATATGTGCAGGTGTGGAACCATGGGATGCTCATCATGGCTGCCATTACTGAGTGTACCAAGCACTGTGTGCACTAATTGGTCCAAGTGCACCAAGCACCAAAGCACTATGCGCTCTGAGTGCACCAAGTTCTGTGAGCACCTAGTGTACTAAGCACCGTGCTCACCGAGCAGACCTAGTGCCATGTGCGACAAGTACCATGTGCACTGAGCAATGGATACCATGCTCACTGGGGTGCTATGGGTATCAAGCGTACCGAGTGGGGTAAGCACCATGCGCACCGAGCACTGTATGCACCGAATGCACCGAATACACAGAAGCGATATACACCGAGCACCGTGCGCACTGAGTACACTAAGCACCGGGTGCACTGAGCACAGTGTGCACTGAATGCACAAAGACGCTATGCACCGAGCACTGTGCGCATTGAGTACACTAAGCACCATGCACACTGAGCACAGTGTGCACTGAATGCACAAAGACGCTATGCACCGAGCACTGTGCGCATTGAGTACACTAAGCACCGGGTGCACTGAGCACAGTGTGCACTGAATGCACAGAGACGCTATGCACCGAGTACCGTGCGCACTGAGTACACTAAGCACCGTGTGCACTGAATGCACAGAGACGCTATGCACCGAGCACCATGCGCACCGAGTGCACCAAGCACTGTATGCACAGGGCAGCCGGCGAGGTCTACTCTACAGCGGAAGAAAGAAAGAAAAAGGATAAATCAGGAGTCACTGATTCCGTGAAAGCGTCAAGCCAGCTTTCAGCACGAAAGGCAAGGGAACTGCAGTAGACTCAAAGCTCTTTTTCACAATAAGTTCAGATACCAACACAGAGGGTCTTACCTTACCATCTTGAGAGGCAAAAAGAAATGGCTTCCATGGTATGATGGTTTTAATCCCTCGGTAGGCAGGACAGAGGGCGTCATCGGCAGCTCTGGTATAGAGAGCTCAGAAAATACCTACTAATAGGCAGGCATATCCCTTACGTAATGTTGTTGGTGGTCGTCTTTGAATTGAAAGGGAACTTTTATTTTATTAATTTCAATTGCACATTATCACAATGCCTTAATAGCAAGTATCAAAGTATAGAAACATTTTACTGCATTTTTGAAGTTTAATGATTCCATAAGTTCTGTAATGTGTCAAAGTTATACTGAGTGGTATTCTTTGATTTTCAAGTTTAGTATTAAACTTTGACATTTGGTATATGATACGTTTAATTACAGTATTTAACTACCTTAACTGTAGGTGTTTAAAGGTTTACTGAATTGCATTCATTTAATGATTTGTGAAGCTTGGTAATTTTGTATGCTTAATGTGATAGAATAGGTTCCTAGCTATATATCATCATCAGTAGGTACTTGTGTACTAAGTACTTGTATGTGTTAACTTTATTCTATACATTATTAAAGGTACAGTAATTGTTATTAATACCTGATCCATACAAATCGATTAGGCAAACTAATATTGGTCCCAGTTAGTTTGGATAATTGACTCTACTGTATGAGCATTAAAATGGCACAAGCTGGACTCATTATTTCATTTTCTTTTTACCTGCCATCAGAAAAATAAGCTAATTAAAGCCTATTAAAGTTGTTTATTAACTATCTTACTAGCATGTTAATAAATTTTTTTTTTTTTTTTTTTTTTTTTTGACAGTGCTTAGTTAATATATAGCAACCTTTGTATTAAGCAATTAAACAATGCTAACTAAAACTGTTCAGAAAACATAAAATGCCTACTTCAGGATTATCAGTTCAAGGCAGTCATATCATTGAAATTGCATTAAACCTTTTATTAGACATTTTTATTAGTTTATATATAGGCGCAAATAAAGTAACTTACTATTAATACAAACAGTTAACAACATTGGTTGGCTAACTGTTGACAGTTAAATAAAAAATAAAGTGCAAGCTAAAGTATGAATAAATAATATAGATGTTTTTTATTTGTCTGATTTAATTGACAAGAACTTGAAAAACAATCAGCTAATATAAAATATTCCAATATCTAATACATACAATATATCTTTTATTTTGAAAAATCTTTTATTCTACTAAAATACTCCTAGGCTCTTATTGTTTTGATCACTTATTCTTTCCAAACGCCAATTTTTTTTGTCATATTAATAGGGTGAAATGACAATATTTATGTATACACAGTATGTATATCTATTATTCTCTGTGTATTTGTCTGTTCTTTGTACATGTCTAAATCATGTATAAATAAATCTAAAGAGGTGAAAATGTGCATACTTATGGTTAACCGTGAGGCACATTACTTGAGTTTTGTATATTATTGGAATCAGTTTAATTAAAAGAAGACATTAAATATGTGCATTAAATATGTAGTGCATAATTAGTTAACCACTCACAGAACCCCAGTATTTTAACATTATTTCTTGGTTCTAATTTTTGTGGACCAGGTGTGTCTGTGAATCTTGCCTTTAGTGTGTGTGGAGAAATGAAACACAGATACACTTCCTGTGAAATCTTCTCTACATTACACAACACTTTTTTTTTTCAAATAAATAAAAAAATATACAGAATATGCTTTTAAGCTGGATATTTCATATGAAAGCAAAATACACTTAGATACACTGTAATTTTAAACATCCACGTAACTTTTAAAAAGGTTATTATTTTATCATGCTGTTATTAAAAGTCTTGCTAAAATGACATAAAAACATGAACATGTGCATTACAAATTAGTCTATGAAAATAATGTAAAATAAAATAAAATAATTAAAAAAAACAAGTAATAAAAATCATTCCTCTCCTCATAAAAAAGATTTTTCTGTAGCTATGATTTTCTGTTTAAAAAAAAAAAAAAGCTATTAATAAGAAAAATTGGCAGATTACCAGAAAGCCTGTTGAGAGCAGCGCTAACAGCAAATTAGCCCAACACACTGTCCGGTCTATGTGTTTGTCTAAAGTGGGGTGACTCGGCAGATCATGCAACTGGAGTAATAAGAAGTAGTGACATATGAATCACAAGGCTGTCACATTACTGGGTGTAACTGGGGACAGTGGAAGAGGAAGCAAAGGTGGCCCCAGAGTCTTCTGCGTGTGTGGGTCTTTGTATACTTTTTTTTCCCGTCAGAGGCAGCCAAACACAGCCAGAGAGGCAGTTCTTTGGCAGGCCTTAATGGCAGTATGATGTAGTCTGTTGTGACTAGTGCATTCCTTTCAGGTTAAACTAGGGAAATTGCATTGTGTTCAAATTCCATGTTTTATTGTCACAAGTGCGTTTATTCCTCAAGAGGATTCGAGCAGCAGAGGTGGGGAGGGTTGGTTTGTGTGTGTGTTAGAGAGAGAGAGAGGAGAGAGAGAGAGAGAGAGAGAGAGAGAGAGAGAGAGAGAGAGAGAGAATGGGAGAGAAGACAGACAGGAACCATAAGAAGAAGAAACACTCTCTTAGAAAAAAACTCCATCAGTCTGAAGCTGATCCGCTGTGACAGTCACTTAGAAGGATTCCACTTTTCTTAAACTGTGACTGTTTAAAAAATCACATAGTCCAGAAAATTAGTAGCTGAAGAAAATATGACAAGACACACGCAAAATGGGGTTGGGAGGTAGAAAGAGTGAGAGAGGAGAGAGAGGAGAAAAAAGGAATGTGCCAGAGCCGAGTTGAAGCTGCCTCCTGCTTGTGTAAACTGCCAGATTTCCCCAGAGCTGTGTTTTTGTGCAGTCTGCTTGAAGGCCAGGAGTGATCTGTTAACTGTACACTACTGACTGGGAGGCCAAAGCAGCTCATGGTACTGTATGTTACCACTATTACTCCCTCATTCCTTTGTCATGGCTTGTTTCTTTAAGAGAGCAGGGCTAGCTCATAGCCAAAACAACAACAGTAAAAATGAAGGTATATCGAGGACTTTACATTTGATTTAGATTTGTTGTTATAGATAATCCCTTTCATTTAAACTGTTAGAAATTTAGAAGTCTAGAACTGTTTTAATTTTTTTCTTGTAGGTGCTGTGAAATAGACAGTTTGACTGCTTTTTTTTTCTTCTACTGTTGTTTTAAGAGCCGTTGCAATTTTCAGTTGTTTTGGACCTGTCTTGTTGAAATTTGTATTTTGTATGAATGTATTTTGATTTCAGTTCTGTCTATCAGTACAGCTCTAGCTTATGCAACTGAATGGCATATGAGTTAAGACAGTCTTTAAATACAGTACTGATAATACAAAAAAGAATGTTCATCTGTAAACTGTTTGGCAAACAAACAGTGAAGGAAATTTGCAGATGACTTTTTAAAGCAATTGAAAATAAATATTGCCTTGTGCCATAATACTTTAATGTTTGTGTTCATGACTGCTGAACTATACTACTAATACATTGTTAAATAGACTGTTGATGATGGTACATAAGTATGAAGGCTTACCATGGTGTAGTAAAGCGTAGTGGTAAAGTAAAGGACTGTGGTCAATGCAGTAGCAAAAGTATGGAAAGCATGGTCACCAAGGTATATTTTTATAAGGGCAATGGGTAAGCTACAGTGCTTTGCAGAAGTTTGCATACAACATGTGAATTTACTTTTAAGTATATCCATAGGAACTTTACATAACAGTTTTGCAGTGCCTTGTAGCCTGTGTTGGTTTGCTATGAATATGCTAAACAGTGAAAAATATGTACTATATACAGTATATGTAGCAGCTGGGTGACTAGTGGGATTTTTATCTGTTCTTTGCATAAATATTTTTTGAACAATTTGTCATGAACACACTATAAATTTTGAACAAGCGTAAGAGAGATTACACAGATTACTGCTCCTGCAAAATTCTGCAGAGGAGGTGAAGTACCGTGGTGATTCATTTCCAGGTCTGATTTCTTATGCTGTCTATATGTTTTTGTATTTCAGCATGAAATGCTGTTTTTAACTTTCGAGAGGCCATCATTCTGAGAAGCAAGTGCCTATTAGTGATTCGTTTGTGTCAAGCAAATAATAATAATAAACAAAAAAAGTTATTTGGGGTTGATTTGTTATTACTGATTAGTGAACAAAAAAAAAACCCTATTGTTTAGTAAATTAAACTAACTTGATAAACTTTATGATTTAAGTTTGCCTGACAGACTATTAATAATTGTACGCCACTCAGTTTGGGTAGTATGACATCGTATAGGTTTAGAGAATAATACTGACTTCTTGTTCATTTATGTGTTTTATTAATTTTATATGAAAAATTTAGTTTGCGTGTTTAAAAGTTATTTTGTAGTTTCTTCCACTTAGATCTGATGATATACATCTCACATACTCTGTATCAGTGATCTAGATCACATAGACATTTTCCTTGCAGTGGAGGACACTGCTAGACTAATTAAATTAATTCAGATCACTCTATTGATTGCCTGCCATCTATTTTTAATAGGAATGCATTTCAAAGAGCTGTAAAATACTCATGCCTCTTAAGTTCTGTAATATAGCATGATAATATAACAACGCCTGTGGCATGTGTGGGGGTTATCATTGCCATTAAGCATTATACTTGGCACCATATTGTAGTTAGTATGTATTGAATGAGTGGTTGTCTTTCTTATTTCTGTTATGAACCACACTGATACTCTCAGGCTGCAGTAATGTTCTACATACAAACAACCAGAAACCAATCATAAATTTTTCTTTCTGTATTACCGTAAAAATATACACTTCAGAATACATGTAGTTACACTGTAGTTACCACTTGCAACCTCTATGATTGTGGGGATGGAACTCCACACATTCAGACATTCACGGTGATATAGATGTGTTATAAGTGCATGTATTACACAATGAAACAAAAGTGTATGTACAGTGCTGTTAATGTGGCTGTATTTTGTAAAATGATCTAGACCAAAAACGTGTTGCTTTCAAAAAGTAAATTACAGGACTAGCACTGGACATATTGTTCTTGCTAGTGTAGTTTTTGTTTTCGTACATTTTATTTAATGGATTATAATTATTAGCAGTCTGTGGTTTTGTTTATATCACACAGAAACAAATAATCGTTGGCATATTTAGTACATCATTTACAGTATTTAATCCAATGCTCTGGTTGACTGGTATTTTTGACAAAAATGTTTGGTATAGTACATCTGTCCATACTGTAACTTTCTAATTCTTACGCTTATACCAATTAACACATCTTGCAAGATCATAGTCCTTGAGAGAGCATACAGTTGATAAATGTAACCTCTTTTTTGCGTTTGGAATTCTTCATCATATTTAATAAATAGATCATAGCTTCAACTTAGCTTTTCTTGTACTTGTAAAGAAGTCATTAATATTTCATCAGGTTCTTTCTGATATTAGAAAGGCATTTAGTTGTTACACATGGAAATACAGAACCGCAATCCGAGTTCTACACAGACATGCCAGCATGCCAGACAACCAGTCACTGTGTACACCTGTTATTGTGAGGGCTGATTAATCAACTGAGCTTTAATTACTTAATGAGTGTCAAACAGCGGCTGTAATTCAAACATTTTTTTCTCCCTTAATGGGTTCTCTCGTGTACTTTCCCACAGTATAGTTTTGTATTTTCTTTTAAAGCTAAATTCTGCAATATCAGAGTCTATCGAGGTCACAGCTCACATCTTCATCCCTGTTTTTTTTTTTGTTTTTTGTATTTTCCGAGCTATTGTGAAGTGGAAATTATAATTCACCACCTTCATTGAAACTGCTGTCCTTGGGTGTTCTAACAAGGGCCTCATTTCAGATTTAAATGTGGATGGGGAGCCAAGTTACTGCAGCTTCCATATTGAGTGTACTCAGCAAGCCTCATAATTAGCGTGTGTGTGTGTGTGTGTGTGTGTGTGTGTGTGTGTGTGTGTATATATATATATACACAATTTATTTTTTGTGCTTTTTGTGATTCAAACTAAGTTAGATAATATAGCAACATTATAGCATTTCTATCTTTAAAACTTAAGTATGGTACACGTTCAGTGATGACTTGAATGTAATGTGGAAAGTTACACATTATATTTACTCTTTAGCCAAAACCCTCCTACTATGACGGATTGTCTACCCAGCATGGAGCTTTCTCATTGGCACCCTGCTCTGTCTCATCAGAAACGTGTACAGGAATAAAAAAAAAAAGTTACATATTTTTATTTGAAAATAGTACATTTATAATGCAGTTCAAGTTTTAAAAAAGAAACATTTCTCTTATTAATATCAAATAGTTACAGTGTATTTCTGTATGTGTTCCTGCCTTTTCCATGTGTTGTTCAGAAAGGCTAGCACTATCTTTTTGTTCTATCGTGCTTGTCTTTCTTGTGTCAGGCTTACTGCGGTGCGAGTGTAAATTGCCATAAAATTTAAATGAGGTGTTTCCTGTAATTAATGAACAATTGAGTCTTCTCTCTGGTCTGCATTGTAATTAACCGTGATCAGGCTTGTTTAGTGATGACAGTGTTCCTATAATGCTTTGACAAGCTGCTGCAATTGAACCAGGATAGCTGACAACCTGGGGCGCTCTCCACGAGTTTTACATTCAGTCCTCTCAGACACCGCATTCTGCTCTCTCACACATCCTCATCCAACATGACCATGCAGGTCTAAACTCTCCTATTTAAGAACAGCAAACCCAGTTGCTTAAGAGTCACTATTATAATTATGTTGTGACTAGAAACACTAGTTGCCAACATTTTCCTTAAATTCCCCCAAGGTTGTTTTAGCCATAGAGCTACATGCTACATCTCCCACCCTAAATCTCCTTGCCACTTCTGGTTGTCATACCGAACAACCTTTTTTTCCCCTCTATTACATCCAGCAGTATTTTCAACCAGGTTAAAGCTCAGCAAGCATCGTGTTGTTTGTCTGTTTGTTTGTTTATTTTTTTTAAAAGGTCTTATCCTTCGTCACAGGATACAGCAATCACATCAAATGTGAACAATTTAAACCTTGTGGGACATCAGCAACTTTAACATCTATGTATACTGGGTTGTGTTCTGAGCAGTCTAAGTCTTTAGCGAAGCAGATTTGTATGTCATAGAATAACCTTCACGGTTAAGTTCTGATTGATGTTATGCCAAATGCATAGACAGACTTGCCCCCTGACTGTTTCCCACTAACCCTATATGTTTATTTGAAAGGAGTGTCATTTACAAATGCACTTCTTTTCCTTATTGAGTTATAGTATTTCTTACAAAAATAGCTGCTCTTTCCAGTCAGTTGTAATATCTAATGCTTCTAAATGTAAAACTATATACAATATACATTGATAGCACCTGTTACACGGGACTGCAGTTTTCTCAAACAAAAAGTTACTCAAAATATCAATTGAGAAACTGGCCCCCTTAAAATGTAATTAAAACTTTGCTGATGAAATAGCTTCAACCAGTACGATGATAATATGTTAAATGGCTTTGCCTTTTGGCCATAGAGTGGCTTTACTGATCAAAGACCAGCAGCATGCAAAGTAAAGGATTAGGTCTTGACGGCAGATCTGGTGGTGCTGCAAAGCAAACCCCTATCCGCTTTCATTGTGAAGTTTAGAAAATTTGACTTTTATACGTCTCCACCAAACTCATGGGTTCCAAGATCCTGAGAGATGCACTGAGCTCGGAAGGAAGCTGGCTGAAAGACAAGAGGAGGGACACTGCAAAGCGTTACCATGTACCACAGCTGTAAACACGGCACAGAGCCTAGAAAGACTAATCCATATTAGATATTGAACCAGCTACGAATATGTGCGACACACACACACACACACACACACACACACACACACACACACACACACACACACATATATATTGCTTTGTCTTTTCATCTTCCACCGCAGCCAGAATGTTTCCTGCTGCTTTTTTTTCCAGCTTTTGACAAATGATTACCAGATGTGAAATCTTTGCGGTGCTCCTTCTCCCCTCAGCAAACCTACATTGACAGGAGAGCCCGTTGTCCCATTTCCATTTCATCTCCTTCACACATCTGCCAGGGATACACAAGCAGCACAATCCCTGCGTGGGGGCGCAAAGTTTATTCATCTCTTTCTACTCTGATTCAGCCCAGGGACTGTCCAGCAAAGCCCACGACCCACAGCTCTGAACTAAGCAATGTTTGTGATTGGGCTTCCGGGTCTAATTATCTCTAAATAACTTTATGGGGTTTTTTTTTTTTTTTTTAATTATTTAACAAATTTAATAAGCTATTGCTAGTGCACTTTTCCCACTATTTTTATTTTACTAAATGGACCATTAATGAAACAAAGAAATCTGTACCCGACTATACATAATACACAAGAAACATGGCATTCCATTGGGTGAATATATTTTTAGGATATTTTATTTGTATACAAAGTAACCATGTAGAATTATTAACGTTCATTAAAGTATTTTTAGGTTAACATTGCAAAATTGAACATTTGCAGTTCTGGTGTAAAATTGTTCAAAACTGATACTAAATGATTATAATTTTTGCTTTCCTAACGGTTTGTATTTTAATGATATGCAAAACTAGACAGGAGAGCAATATAAAACTAGGCCGTACTATCCACTGAAACTTTTTGTAAGTGAAGTATCGTTTTAAAGGTTGTTAAGGTTAAACACATAAACATTATCAACAAACACAAGATTCACATAAAAAGTGGTCTTTGAAAAGGTTAATGGACCACCAGTTAACTATTTCTGAGAAATCATTGATGTAGTACAGCAACTCCACTCAAGCAGAAAGAGAAACAGGACTGGACAGTTGTGGAAATAAAATTGGAAAATGAAGTTTAGAAAACATATTTTTTCATAAAAGGTAAATAAACTAATTAATTATGATTGTAATACAGTGAAAAATGTTAATGCTTAATTGATTGAATGTCATATTGTGATAAAAAAAAACTATGCTGTTCACTCATAGCAAAAACATTGCTTCATTGAAACAACTTCTCCCTGTGAACAAAGTGAAGAAAATAAACATTCTTATATGAATAGATTCTCTCTGAGTATTGTAGCCTAATTTGAAAGTGAATTAGAAGACAAAGGACAATTATTATAACATTATTAAACTGGCAAGAAACAACTTAGTTGCAAGAATGGGTGCAAGTTTTCTTTTTGTTATCTCCCAATAAAAACTAAACGACATGCTTTAAATCTCAGAAGATACAATAAGCCTGCAGCAATACTTGCCTGTGCCTGCTGTGCCATAGACAAAGTCTTGTGATAAAGACAAATATGTTAAAAAAAAAAAAAATACTAACCTATCTGCCATATACCTAACATTATAATGGAATTCAATATAGCACTCGTTTTATGAGTGTGATCATTTAACTCATTTTTAAATTCAATTTAAAATAAAACAACAGCATACATAGTCATTGCATTTTGCCAGAGGTGGTACTTGTCACAAACATAGTACCAGATTATCAGTTCATCAGATCAATAAATCAATCACTGACTAATATAGTAAGAATATAGACTAATTTAAGCAAAGGGGCTGAAATAGGGTGCCTGCGGGTCTGGGAAGAGTCAATATTTTCATTTGTACTGCAATAAATTTAATGACCTAATCTTTTCAATTACCAAGCTTATTTTAAAACATAATCCTCCCCAGCTTCTGGCAAAGGAGGACACAATGTAGGAAATCCAAACTTGACAAACGCATTCCTTCGATTTGATGTCTATCCAGATCTCATAAATAATGTAACCTTCTTAATACCAAAGCGTATTAATCAATCACCCTTCTATAAAAGAAAATGTAACATAAATAACATATAATAATAATATAATAATAATAATAATAATAATAATATAATAATAATAATAATAATAATAATGTTTAACTGAAATGAATGTTGTTGTTTTTGTGTGTAGGCCCCAAATAATCGCGAGAGCAACCACAAACAAATTAGTCTCCACTCAAATCTCCAGTTTAATTGAACATAAGAACTGTCACTTACATATTTCAATAGGTCAGGTTGATTCAAACAAACATGTTTAATTCCAAACAGATTATTTTGATTTTATCTGTCATCTGTGGGAATCACATTTGGTCATTGGTGCTCAGTGCAATGGATTTACTTTCAGTTCTATCACCAGTGAAAGTTGCAAAACCAAATCAGACTTAAAGTGGTTGTAGCTAATGAATGATGGGACACCACTTCTCTCTTGAATAGACCCTTTAATCATTTCTACACCACAAGCTGTGTCATTAAGGTTAATGACACATATAAGTTTTTGGTACTTTAATTTAAAAAAATGTACAATGTACACAGCATATGAAAAAAAAAATATTACATAGGCCTGGAAGTGATGACAGGCCTATGTCTCCTGGTACTTAGGGGTGTAAAACTACACTAAATAAATCAAAGAGCTCATTAAAAAATTGGCTGCAAAGTTGATGTCACTTCAATCAGGTGCAGGGAGAATACTTCAGGGAATGACTTTAATAATAATTAATGTTAGCCCTTTTTTTTTTTTTTTTTTTTTTACAAAGTATGTGTCCCCCTATAGCGAAAATTTAAAATATCTAAATTACTTGCGGTCTGCAAAATGTGTGTGTGTGTGTGTGTGTGTGTGTGTGTGTGTGTGTGTGTGTGTGTGTGTGTGTGTGTGTGTGTGTGTGTATTGCATTTTATATTAGCAAGTTGATTGAACAGTGTAGCCCACATTAGTGTCTACTGACGAAGAGTTTTAAAAAATACATTTGTGTAAATATAATATCATTTTTGTGATACACAGCCTGTGTGATTTATATAATATTGTCCTCAGAGCTTGTGGATCTTTTTTTCTTTTTTTTGTTCCACCTGCTTTCCTGCTCCGTTTTTCACTCGGCTAGGCTACCAGGGGAGGCAGAGAGGTGCTAAGCAGAGGAGGTGTCATCCGGCTCGCTCACCTAGGGGAATGTCCTTCAGAGGACGACTTGTCACCAGCCATCAAGCAGGAAAGTGGCTCTGTGGTCTCGGAACATCTGGCAGCACGGCACAGGAAGCTGAGGGGGTGTCATTAATTGTGATGAAATAATTTAAACCATCAGGAATAAATGAGGCTGTTAAACTAAGTTCAAATTCCATTTGCCGTGCGCACATGTGTTGAGCAGAAATGCGTGCAGTGAAAATAGGACCCATAATCCCGTTAAATAAAATCACTGCATGGAGAACAGTAATAACAGTGTTTTTTTTGTTTTTTGGTTTTTTTTACAATAATAAAATAATATAAGCAGAGAAATGTGAAAACAGCTACAATAACGGGAGTGACTGTGTATCTCCAAAGGAATGCAAGGAGAAGTCTTTGCTGATAAGAGACAGCTGCTAAGGGAATACAAAGTTGACTTTTATGTTGAAAAAGAAGTGGCTCAGAATCTTGTCCCTGTTGTACATAGTCATATGATAAAGCACACTGCTTCACATTATTGTTGCCATGACTGTGCAAATTGTGGTGTTTTTAAAGGTATTTTGAATAAGCGCTGCACAGTTACTGGAATATGATATCTCATCTGCTAACTGCAGGGCTGTGTTTGACTATCAGGTAGAGTACCCTAATGTAAGAAACTGAAGTCAAACTGTATTTGTAAGCTTAAAGTCAGCATGAAACACATGCAAACAGTCAGAGACACTTTCTAAAGTTGCAGGATATGTACATGGCCAGATGAACTGACCCATTTTTTTAATGTCGAAGAAATACTGTTTTTTCACAGTTTCAAGCATTTCAAGTAGTTTATTTTTGTATTTTTGTAAATCATTCTTTTGGCTTGGCGGTGACGGTTCGTTGGGCTGTTTTATGACTTGTGTTATGTTCCTTTGTGAATGTGTTTGTTCCTTTCAATTACTGTGTGCCCACTACAGTGACAAAATAATACTTAAGTGTGCAAGAATAGTCTTTGAATCTTGTGTCTACAATAAAAAAAGCAATAAGCAAGATTAACTTTAGGGTCTTCCCTGCAGATGTGGGAATGGTGTGTGTATGTGTGGTGGTGGTGGTGGTGGTGGGGGGGGGGTGTATTTGCTTTTGTGGGCATATCACTAAGGTATCCTCTATTTATGTATCAAAAGATTAAAGCAAAGAGGTCGCTGATCACAAGGGAGGAGTAAAATTCCTTCCCCCGACAAGAAATAAGTTATTGGTATGCTGCAGTTTACAAGAGATATCTAGTCATTAAAGATGTAGTTTGTATAAAATGAAACCACTGGGTAAATCGCCCATGAAATACTATACTGAAGCAATAAATCTGAGCATCTGTACAAAACTCAAAACAGATGACAGTAAAGAATCTTTGTTTGAGTCTGTGCACAGGAGAATACTGTCCATCAGTAGGAGTAGTCTAGAGGGCAAACCCTGCCAGAACTTCAGCTCTGCTGGCAATGTTGTGTTGCCCCAGCAACACAATGGCAACACTTGAAAAGCAGTGGGGGACTGGGGTTACAGTGACATTCAGTGTGAAACTACCCACTGTTTTTTACACATACAGTATAAGGCCCAGAGCAAAAACAGTGCAAACTTTCACAGCTAAATACAATAGAGCAGCTCAAATATTGTTCTCAGAAGTTTTTCTTTTACTTTTACTCTTTGTACTCTTAAAATGGTTTAATTCAGTTCTAAAAATGTGCACAAAAAATAGGGCCTAGTCATGAGTAGCTCAGTGGTTTCTCTGTAAAACCAACTGCAATGACATTTTCTAAAACATTTTGCTCTTTGTAAATAAACTGTTGTACTAGTGGAAAATTGGCACAGAACCACACAATTAGACAATATAGGGAGTAGGTATCATATTATGCTAACCGGCCTGGTTGTTTTCAGTTGGATTAAATCAGTTTCATTAATTAATTTATTTAGTAACCAGCATAAAAAATAAATATATAGAATATTTACAATAGCACCATGGCAACAGTGGCTGCATCTTGCAGACGTATTATTTTTATTCCGTTGTGATAAAAACAAACAAAAACAGCTGACTGTCCATCAGAACATCAAACATAACCTTTTCCTTTTTATTTTTGAAAGTTACATTTTCGTTACAATATTTCCAAGAACACACCATATTATACAAGTTGCCCAATATATTCCCTGATGTTTGTGGGCTGCCCATCCAAGTGTACATCTGTAAAATGTGCAGTCCATTTACTCCCCTGTCTCAGAGCTGGCAGCTGTGATATGTGGCTATATATGGATCCAGATGCGTTTTGTTAACTCAAGAAAATGTATTGACAGAGGACTACATTTCTCAACATATTAGAGGATTAAGTTTCAATGTTAAGCAATAGGAAAATCAATGATTTCCTCTTTCATTCATGTAAAAGCTGGATATTGCTAAAACTCAAAGATGGGAGTGTGCAGGCTGTCATTCCTAAGAGGAGTCAGCACTATAAGAAAGAGTCATTTTATTTTCAAACAAATCAGGAAACTAACCAGAAATCATTACCCAGCTGTCTGCTTGTTAAATAATTATGAAATAAATTTGGGACTATGATAAACAAGTGCCCTTTTTGTCATATGTCTTAAGGAATTGATAACAAGATTAGTGCCTCAGTGTCAAGTAGAAGCCCTCAAACATTTTTGATTTTCTTCCTTAACAATCACACAGGTCTTTATTGTGGTTAAAATAACTGCTTTTTAGTTTTTAAGCATTCATCGCTTCAGAAGTCAGTAAAAGCAAGTACGTGGTAGCCCTAACATATGTATAATTTCATTCTTGCCAATTCTCCTGCATTTTTCTGGGAGATACTAAATTTCATACATACACACACCCACGCACACTCGAAGCTGTAAATTATACAAAATTCAACAGAATTCCTCAATTCTGACCACCAACTTGATTAGGTAACATGAGGGAGCTCTTCAGATTTCTACAAATTGAAAGGGACTGACAGAGTGATCTTAATCACACTGGCCATTATAAGTAACTACCCAATTGTAGGTCACATAACCTAAGCTTTAAAAAATATTGACAAACCATTCAAATTTGCTCCTCTTGCCTGCTTTAAGTTATAATGTGAAAAATCCTGTGCCGCCTTCTGCGCAGTGTTACGCTTTAGAGTCTTGTTAGCAGTGTGATCGAAATCTCCTTTCCTGAGGAAGCATTGCTTATTATTCATTTTGCATGCATGTATGTATTTTTTTTTTTTTTTTTTTGAGAGGGGCTGTGCATTGAGGGATCCCTGTGACTGCACATAAAAAAAAAAAAAAAAAAAACACTGTGTGCTTCCACTGAGACTTCACTCCGGTGTTTAATTGCACAAGGATCAATGTCGAGTAACAAAATGAACACACTATACCGAAGAGCTCTGGGAGTAGGCACTGCAGCCTGTAACTTGGCGCATCTCTTAAAGACAAATTTATGAGCAGTAAAATACATAGACAAGTAAACTAGGAAGAACTGGACTGACTTCAGCTTTAAAAGGAAAATGGAGGTGCAATGCAAGGTTAACAACAGACAGTAGTCTCTTACACTGTAGGAAAAGTATTTGCTTCTATGCCTGGGGAAAGTGACGTTGCATCTTAGAGGAAACTAGATCAGAGGGGCATGTTTAGGCTGCAGACAACAAGAGTAAAGCATTACAAAATCATTTCCTCTGGCACTACTTTTGCCCCATGCTCTCTTTGGCCATACGTCTCTTCACACGCCTGAGTGTTTTTGTTGTGTTGCAATTACAGCATCTCTTTTGCCTGCACTCTGTCCCCTCTGATCCATTTCTAAAGCCCAGATCAGTGTTTTTTTTTTTCTGGCTGTGTGTTCGTTAGGTGTGATTTATTGACTAGTGACTAGTAGTTATGGGGGAAAAACACACACTGCCTCTGTACCTGAGCAGCAGCAGCAGCAGAAATCTTTCAGCTCTGTGAGAGAGTGAAGACAGTGGGGAAGTAAGCTGCTCTTGGATGCAGATCAGATGGGAGGCTCTGCTACAAAACGGCTCGAAGCATGTCAGGGACCGCAAGTTTGTTGTTCTACACTGAGGGCACAGCCACAGTCCGAAAGTATTGATTCCTTGCTTGTATAAAGACAGAAACTGTCAACCATAGCAGGCTGACCTTGGTAGAGTGAAGACAACTATTCCCCACCCAGGCAAAGAGATGAAGCCCATAGGAACAAAGCATATGCCAATGTCCATCTCACACAAACACACAGGAAGCAACTAAGCTTCTTGGAAAAAAAAAATCTTGAGCTCTGCCGACAGAGAAAGTTTGGAGGGAGGCGGTAGTCAGGTCTCCACTATGTTCTAAGTGACAGGGATTTTATTGTTTTTTTTAAAGACAATAGCTTTTTTTCTGCTGAAAGAGAGTCGATCTAACCTGAATTGTGTGTCTTCTCGTGGTCATAAAATAGTATGGCGTAGTGTTCAGTTTAAAAAAAAACTAAACAAAAAAACATAAATTTAGGTTTAAAATGAGCAAATAAGCAACTGCATTATAGAAACAGCATATACAGCAGTCCTGGGGCCAGACTTCTATAATCTATTACTTATGACACCCCTAGCCTCAGACTTCCACACACGTATATATAAATTTGAAGTCAGTCTGTGAGTGTGATATTCTGCAGCATTTCTAAAAGAAATCATGTTCATAAACCCTACTGCCTTTCCAAATACAGAAGTGTTAACTGACAGTTTTACACCAAAGTGTAGCTTTTGAAATAAAGACCGGATTTCACTTTTGTAGACCACTACTGAGATGCCATGCATATTAAATTTGAAGAGAATACGGGACGTTAGGTGCATGGAACACCCGTCTGTTGATGGAACACCCGTCTGAAGCTTCAATTCTAATTAACTCTCCAAAGGAAAACAAAGTTTATAATGACAGTTAGAGGGTAACTTAATTGGCATTAAAAACCCGTAACAAATGTTTAATATACTATCTTATATTACTTTTTTTTTTTTTATAAATATATATATATAAATATATAATATATATAGATAATATATATATATATAATATATATATATATACACGTGCAGTCTTTTCAGTTTTTACAAAACCATACGCAATAAGCGAAACAGCATAGACAATTTATGATAAAAAAGAAAGTGTGTTTGCAGCCCACTTTTCAAAGGTAAAATCAGCAACAAAGGAAAGGGTCTGCCTGGTTTTTAATTTCATTGCATGGCCAACTCCTTCCTCTGTTGTAAGTTGATTCTTATCTTGTTGAAAGTTTCAAGCTCTGCTGATCACCGCTGAGTCACTCCTTTTCTGTGGATGGCTGCCTGCCACTTGCATTTTTATACAAGATGGAGTTATAACAATCACAAGATCAACAAACACCTTGCAACAGATCAAAACCACTAGGCTTGGACCCGTACCTTTTTAGTATACTCCTATAACTCACACAATGAGTTCCTTTAATGCATTTTCAAAAAGTTTTTTTTTTTTTTTTTTTTTTATTAAGTAAAACCATATATCTACCAGTTTTCTATCTTATGTGCCTGTCTGTCTTCTTATCTGCCTGGTTAAAACCTTTAAATCCTAAAATTATTCTGACATTTAAATCACATACCTAAACCGGACACACTGTGCTAATTATAATGATTAGTGTCAACTAAATATTCTATCAGAGTATTAATGAAGTAAGTTTCAGGTATGTCAGTAATAGCAGTGACCAAGAGTGTACTGCAGAAGAAGTAACCCTCAATGCAGGCTACAGCTTGAGAGTTAAAGTGTAATATACAGTATAAAACTATGGATGTTGAAAGATAGAGTTACTTTCTAAAGTGATATACGCTTCAGCCCTAATCTTTTGAATGAAGTGAAAACACATGAGTAACCACATTTGTGGCCCTGAGGGTGTTCATAAAATAAAGGAATAAAGAAAGTCTAAACAACCTCAAATCATTTTTGTAAAGGCAGCTTTGAGTTCAGTCAATCCATTTACATGGCAAACAGCTCTTAAGACTAGGTCAGAAGATACAATCTGCTATCAAGTGTGTGGCTTTCTTTTCCAAGTCATAAACATGCACGGTGACAGGTTTAGTTTGATGTACTTGGAGTTCATTGGGACAAGAGTGGCTTATCTCGGAGTCCTCTAGCAGGCTTAGCTCAGCATTGTCACCGCCCTGCTATCACTCAGGAGATTAGAGCAGGGGAAATTTTAAAGAGACAGTCCTCACCGGTTGGGCTAAGTCTGGGATTTAAAGCTTGGGTGTGCATATAACACTATTAAATCACAAATCCCTACACTGATTAATTTGAAAACTTTCCCTTCCCGTTCATTTGAAGTGAGGTGCTTTATTCTACCAGCTAATATCTTTAAATGCAATAGTCGACAGTTAGGTGAGAGACCCTGCTTTTGAAGTTGTGGAACTGGAGTGACTAAGGGCTATATAGGTTGAGTGTAGAATTAATTAAAGCTGTCCCGACTCAGTCTTTAATGCAGATGAGTGCACATCACAGAGCTCCTCCAAGCTGGCACTAATTAGTGTGCCGGAGCTCAGATAGGATCTCACTGTGGTCACTAGGGAAGGAGGTGTTTTAAACATATTGTGGAGGAGTTTCTCTCTCTCTCTCTCTCTCTCTCTCTCTCTCTCTCTCTCTCTCTCTCTCTCTCTCTCTCTCTCTCTCTCTCTCACAGAACTTTTTTCAACAGTCTTCATTATCATTTTGTGTGGACTTAATACATAAACCTGAGTATGAAGCTATTCAGTCTTTTTTGATAGGGAAATAGTGGTTATAGAATGCTAATCTTCCATATTCAGCAATGTAGGGGGGGTAAGAAAAAACAAACACAAATGCTTTATTGATACTAACAAATGAATACACTTGAATAATATATATTCTGTTTAAAAGTCACACACTGGGTTTTTTTTTCAGCGTGTGGGGGTTATGACCTTTTATGCAGGGAACATTTATAGCCTCTATAGAATCTAAAAACTCTCTCTGCACAACTCAGTCCCTCCTGGTTTTTGTTCTAACCATACTAACCTAACCTAAATAGTTAATTGGACCAATTAAGCTTCTAATAAGGTCTAATAAAGTACTGTAGGGTGCAGTTGGAATAAAAACCTGCAGGGACGCTCTAACACTTGAAAAGGGTTTCACAAACTTAACAGTATTAATTCAAACTGGGGATACAATTCTTTAAATCAGTCTGTAAAGTTTTGTGAATGGAGCCCTATATAAGATTGTGTAAGACATAGCTCTTATAAACTGTCCCTGCATAATACCAGGGTGAACTAGCCTGGTAAATCACACGAGTATGGTTATGAATGTATGAGAAAATGTATGCACAATTATTGTGCAAATTTACTATATTAAACGTGTAATCTTTTCTTGTTTTTTTTTTTCAAAAGGAACATTCAAAGGGTGCACGTTTGCATATATTTCTCTGGACTCTGGTACAGTCCTTTGAAATGTAGGAAAGAAAAGGAGTAATGTGCCTTTAACATTGCATTAAATACAATAAAACCCTAGACATGGACAACAATTTATTCTTGATTCCTAAGTTCTACCATCCATGAAGTGGATGGTTTAAATAAATACAGCACAGCCCAAGCTGTTTATTTAGCTTTTTTTTCCTTCTCATTAAAACAATGTAGAATCAACACGACTATCAACCGGCAAGAGCTAGCAAGAGTGTGTGTGTGTGTGTGTGTGTGTGTGTGTGTGTGTGTGTGTGTGTGCAATAAACACCTGGCAAAGTAGTCAATGTATCTTCCCCTAACGATCTGTGAAAACAGTGCAATAAAACCCAGGCCAGTGTTTGTCTTGGCCAAAATAACATTTTGATAAGACTTGTTGCTGATTAGTAGGTAGGAGCCAAGTCGGTAGTGTAGCTGAGCTCCAGCCAATAGGCTCTCGCAGCACAGATAGAAAGGAACACCACAGATAAGAGTGAGCCTTTCCTTTCCAGAGCCCTCGTTATGTTAAAAGCACTGTCAATGACTGCAACTCAGCATTGGAGGGAAACTGATTTGATGTTTTGCAGCAGCGCAGCACAACAAGCTCCAGAGTGACATACTTTATCAAATTTGAAGGACTTTTGTTTTAGAAAGTCTCATGCTAGCGCAGACACCGGGGTTATGTGCTTGAATGGATTCCATGTTGAAATTGGGAGTTACCAGTGCTGTTGAAACCTAGGAGGAACTTTGACATGTAAGGCCTGTAGCTTAAAATGGCTTTGATTTAAGAACTGCAACATTGGGGTTATTGCAGTAGTTTTGTTCTATGCTTTCAATACCTACTGTAAATACAATTGTGTGTGTTCAAAGCATAGGTATGCAGGAACTTTACATCAAAAATGTGGATTCGTCTACTTGTGCATTATTTTTGTTAAACAAAATGTTGTTAAGGAGATACAATGTCTAGGTACAGTAAGCAAAAAAATAAATAAAAAAAACATACAGCAATATATGTATGTTGGCATCCAAATAAGTTTCACTATTTATATTTTGTAAAAAATTAAAAATAAAGTTGTCAGTATAGGTTAGTACAGTAGTTAACTTTAAATCCTTAAAAAAAGATGAATGATGGAAAATCATAATTTGCTTCCAGTGAAAACTTACTTCCAAGAGCAAACCTTTTTGTTTTGAGTATAAAAACAATTCTTCCCCATTAAAAAGTAATGTGTCCTTTGTTTTGCTTCCTTCCAAGTGTGTTGGATTTATGTTATGAAAAATCCATTAGCTGCACCCCAAAATAAATTTCAGACAGCTAAGTGAGTTGTTTAAAAAAAAAAAAAAAAAAAAAAAAAAACATTTTACAATCATAATTATTTTAACTTAAATTATTCTGCTATAAACACACTGCAGATTTAACTAATGTCAATGTCATTATCTGTCTAGCTATTTATAAAATATTTAGGGCCTGTTTGTCAAAGCTTGGTAATTATATTGAGTAAATCTCTGAGCAAAACAGAATAACAAATTGAGAATTAAAAAGCTAAATCAAAGCAGATTTTGATAAAAGAGACTAAATACACTCAAAATGCTCTTACCTGATTTTGAAAAACAGGCCCTTAATGCAGAATGCTACAGCTTGACAGAGGGAACTTTTTATACAATGAAACCTATAATTTAACTCAAGGTAACTTGCTGAGAAATTACTGGTGTCACTGAATATGTATTTTTATTTTCCAACTTTCACACAGGCAAGATGTTTATTTATCTTCTGCATCTGATTATATTAATTTGCGCTGTCATCACAAGACTGTTCTCATTAAAAGCAGTCATCTGAATCAAATGTTACCAGAAAAATACAAACTAAATTATTTGAGTATAAAGAGGGCATTAAAGTTGGGTGTCCTTTTTACTGCTCAAAAAAGGTGATCCTTTTTCACTATAGGTTTTATTTTTTTTCCTTGTACTGAAACACTTGCAGTGTGACTGCACCTAATTTGTTTCCCTTTTCTAACAATCTCTAAACCCAATGAGACTGTTGAAATCTGGCAAAGTTTATGCGTGAATCTTTCAAGGTCCAGCAGCATGGATCCCATTAGGTCAGTCAGAGGACAGGCTGTCAGGTCAGGTGTTTACAGGAGCCAGAGCTGCACAAATTCACTGACGCACACACATACTCACTCACACAGAGGCCTTTCTACACACCCACAGAAAACAAACAGGCACAGAATCCTAATGAGTTTTGTGGTATCTTCGGTTTATTTGTTGTTTTTGTTTTTCTTGACAAAGTTGTTCTACTTTTCTTTATTTAGTTTATACCCTGACTCCATGGTTGCACTCTGAGAAATTCAGAGATATTATTGAAAAGCATCACCTTGCTGCTGAAAGGTGACTGGGTGTCACTAAGGGTGTCGTTTTATACAGGAAAAGGTTGCCCCAGGGAGTGGGAACATCAGTAAGACTCTGACAGTGATGGAGGGCTAGCAATAATAATTTGACCTCTTTTGCAGGTTAAGTCAGAGGAGATATGTTGCTACAATGCCCACACAACACAGCTGTTCAAGACCAGGCTTATGGCTTTGGTTCCTGTTACACTGTATTTTCGATACCTTAAACCGGTTCTGCTGGTTCTCAGACCAGACCGGGTCCAGACTAGTGTGTAGCTCAGTTTCCCCAGTGAAAAAAGGACACTGGTCTCATTTAATTGATTAATTGTACACAAATTTTAACTAAAAGTGGCTGTGTGGCTTTGAAGAGGCAGATGTATTGTTTATTAATGAATCCACAGTTTGTGCTACAAATCAACAGAAAACTGTGATTTGTCAACAAAACCAGAGCCAGAACAATTCAACAGAGAAGCAAATACCATTTTATTAGGCAACAATCATTTCAACAATTAGTTTATTATAGTATTACACATTTAAAATATAACACATAGAAAAGGGCTTATGATTTAATGTTATCATTTCATATTGTTATACACAGTACAAGTGTACATTGACATAATGTAAAAATGAACTTTCCACATAATCACCCCCGCCTTCTAACTTGAATTTCACATTTCTTCTGGACAGATTCAGGAACAACAGTAATTTCACCATAACCTAGTAAATCTCTGTCAACTTCACATACACAGTTGGATGCAAACTCAGCTTTTTCATTTCTTTCGTTTAACATATTTAAAAAAAAAAAAAAAAAAAATTACATGAGCTCCTGGTTAATAAACAGAAAAATAAATTTTGCAAACATTTCCCCAGAGTGAAATAAAAAATTAAAATAGCTGGAGTCTGTTTCCAACATATATTGCTAATTAGTTTTAAATCAGCTAAATGGAGCAAACTGACGGATGTGTATTAGATTAAAGTCAAAATATACATAAGGATAAAGTAAAAAAAAAATGTTGGTAAACAATGTATTTATTATGTACTTATGTATTATGTAAAATGTTTCTGACATTTTGTAGATATAAGTAATTCATTTAGTCTTTCTATTGGTAAATTCCAAAGAGCCCAATTATAGTCTGTAACGTTGCTGCACAGTGTAAAATACATATTATATTTAATGCTGTGGGAATATTCAAAATTACTTGCCTTCATTATACAAATATCTAAGCAAAGTCATCACAGGGGGCTGACGAGATAGGAATCAAGCCACCATCAAAAACAAATTAACTGTATTAAGATTTGCATTCTAAAATGTGTTTGTTAGGAATGGGAGTACAGCACAGGTTTGGAAACCTCACAGCTTGCTATACTTTATAGAAGGTATTTAACAGTTTTTCTATCAGAGACATAATAAAATAAACATTTGTTTAAGGTAATGGAAGAAAGTGAACAGGCGAATAAAGTCAGTTTTCTCTCAGAATAGGGATAGTCACAAGACAAGAACCCATATTAGCACATTCTGCTTATTACAGCTTGTCAACACCCATGGCTGAGGGGAGTAAGATAAGAATGAGGGTTATTACTAATGTAATAATATTTATGAAATTTGGGTCAACATTATGTATGTCAGGTCAGAGGTGCAAATCGTTTTAAAAACTGGTGCTAAACTGCTTTCAAAGTTTAGCACCAGCGAGCTCACTGGTGCGAAATTATCAAGCCCCCCTCACAAATTCCCACACGTCACAATTCTCTCCTGTCTATGTGGATGAATGTGGATGGATCATGTGATTAGTCCAGACCCAATGAGAAACGACTGATCATCATCTGTGGTTGCTAAGGAATACAAATTTAAAAAAATGTAAAAACAATTAAACATGTCTACTTGTGCCATAGCACCAAATTTGCACCCCTGCAGGTGTGTAATGGCAGTAAGATTGAGGTTAACTTTCAGAGAAAACTTAAAATTGCCACTGAAGATTAACTTTATGACAAAAAGAATGTTCCCCATGGTAGACAGATAAAGTATAGGACCCATGCATGGTGGTGTGCTGCTGATGGAAACAGTGTTCAGTATGCATATCACAAAACCTTTGCTGCCGCTGATTTGGTTGTAAACAGACAGGCGCAAAGTCTAATTTAAGACATTATCAGAGAAAGTATAGACACTGATTTTATAGTCTGAAAGTGTTTATTATTATTATTATTATTATTATTATTATTATTATTATTATTATGCCCTGCGATGGACTGGCGACTCGTCCAGGGTACTAGTCCCAATGGATGGATTTATTTATTTATTTATTTATTTGTTTGTTTTTAATAACGCCACAATTTGTTGCATGACTTTGGCAGTGAACTTGGTTATGGATTTCATTTGAGCAGTTGGCCAGTGGTGTTCAGGGAGTTTATGTGCAATTTGTAATATGTTTTTATAGATCTGTATTGTCTGAGCAGATTTTATTGTTTCATGCCTTGATTGTATTTGTATTTTTTAATGAAGGCAGTGTGGCCTCATCGTTTATCTAGCTTTTTGGCTGAGTGACCTTGTTCAGATACGTTTATAAACTAAACTCAATTTTATGAGAAAATGAAACAATAATAATGTAAAAAAAAAAAAAAAAAAAAGATTTATGAAAGTATGTATGAAATGCATTTTTGGCAATACATCTCAGCATGGGGGTACTGTTTCTGTCGGGCAAAATTGCTGTGTATCTACATTTTTCAAGACAAAACCTGTTACCGCCATTAGAGTGAATGTTTCTGATTTTCCCCTTAGTTAAGCACATCTGAATGTTCTGGAACTTTGGAGCCCTGTCAAAACAAAGATGGCTAAACTGTTTAAAAGGGACAGGGCCTAAACGGAGGCAGAGAAAAATGAGCCCCTGAGAAGGCAGCTAGAAATACATAGTTTGTGGTTTCCCAGTACAGCAGGTTTCAGATGTGTCGGCCTTGTTCTGCACCCCTTGCACTGCCAAGGCGAGAGTGTCACAGCTGGTAATACTTACTGTGTTTGCGGTAAAGTGTGTGATTCATTAGCTAGAACTGCGTGTTTTGCACAAGTTCTGGTCATGTTATTGTTAGGATGTGGTAAAATCATAAATATGGGATGCAGAAGGGGGAAATATGTGACTCGTTAACTATGGGCCACTACTAGTTTCTTAAGATAGTGTGCAATAAAAATATATCTGTCACAATCTGTAGCGCTAACGATTTAATCCTGTGATATCTGGATGAGTTGTACACATCAGTGATTTTATTATTATAATGCCATATCTTTCACATACAGACTCTATACAGTGGTGAGAATTATAAGTACATTTTAAAACAATTATTGTGAACAAATAACAATGACAGGTTACAACCAAAGCCTTTCAGATTTTACTGATTTTTTCCATTTTTTTCGATTTATTTTTTATTTTTACTGATTTTCAGATGCATTTGTAGACACATTTAAATATCTGTTTTGTGTAATATGAGGCTATAGTTCTCACTGACCGCTAAGTAGCGTGCAACTGTAATTTTTGCCTCCCCTGTTACTGTGGCAACTGTTTGTGTACTTAAATGCAAAACCAAAAAGGACATTTGTTAGTAGGTGTGGTAAATAGTGACAAAAGCAGAAAAAGCCATTGAAAATTATAGAAAACTTATGTAATAAGATATAACATGTAAGAAATACATATTTAAAGAATGTAGAGTGTATACAGTATACCATTAAATATTATTTTAAAAGTTTATAAGCTTTTAACCTCCATACATTTTTGACAGCAACACAAATAAAAGGTTATTGCGTCAAACCAACTGCACCAAGTTGTGTACAGATGAAAACTGCACTAACTAATACGTGCCATACAATAAAGAGGCACATTACTGTGGCTGCTTTGCTTCACAGTAGGCCTGTTTAAGGATATATTGAATTGAGCATAGCTGAGTATTGCGTGCCTGTCGAATATAAAAGTGGCCTTCTTGTCCCCACTCCAGTTATCAGCTGCAAACCTGCCAAGACTGCAGTGCAAACAACTGGCAGGTATATAACTCAGGCTGAGTAAGTGCTGAGCGGTGTCATTAACAGCACTATCTGAAACACGCCACCGTGTCACAACTCGTCCCTCCAGTATTCTGCATGATGGTGATGACCTGTGGCACTCAACTGCCTTGTCTCCCTTCAGCCCGGTATCTGTGAACTTTGTCAGTCAGATAAAGAGAGCACAGGAGTGGACTTGTTGTCTGAATGCAACCGTCACAAACGAAAATGCGAATTTCCCCCACCCCTCACAGCCAGAGAGTGCTTGCAAAGTGACACAATATTGTTTGTACCGCCCAAGGAAGTGAGCAGAGATAGTCTGAAGTTCAGCTTGTGCTAGAATCCACTACTAATGCAGTCTGAGGTAAATATCATTTCAACTTATTCAGTTAGCTTTAACCACAGGCATCTATCACTTTTATATGTTCCTAAATCTGTTTATTAAACAAATGGGATTTGGAGTGGTATTTTCACAAGCTGTTGTTCTGATCTCGCTATGTTGTTGCTTGTAAATATCATAAACTTTTCTGATAAGTTTTTATATACAACTGAAGGCAACCATGAGCAGATCCACATAGCTGTCAGCAACGTTAGCCCATTCTCTTTTATTTCCCGCAGTGTCTATCAGGAGACAAGAAATCACCTATTTAGTTTTTTTCACTCAAGTAAATTTAATGTCAAAGTATAAAAATCCAGACCTGTTAACATATTGATAAATCGCTTGTAGAGATTAGAGGGATTGCATATCTAGGTCATGGTGACTGAACATTTATAGCCTGGGGGGAAAACAGGAAAGGATGCGAGCTGGAAGAAAAATAGGTTAGCAATCGTATTTTTTGGCACTGTGAAAGTATACAGGTATATTGAGGGGTCAGTTTAGGAGTCTTTGAAGATATTTTGAAGTATTTTCATGGTTGAGCTTCTGCCTGCAGTGTGATTATGGTTGTGGGGAAGTGTAGTCTCTGCTCTTCTCAGTAGTGGTCACTATAGGCAGCATTGTATAAGATTGCCATATTTCATGGTCTTTGGTTGTATTCTGAGGCAATAGTAGTACTGTTACTGTTAACTGTTTGTCATGTTTTTTTTATTATTATTTATTTATTGTTTATTTTTTTATTTCACAATATGCAGCATCGCATTCTAAATGCTAAGCAAAGACCTTATGCCAGGAATTGTTTAAAAAAAAATTAAAAATTACATTTTCACGAGGGAGATAAATATGACTAAAGTACCCTCATTAAAAAGCAAATTTGGGCTTTCCTAAAAAATGTGGTAAGAAAAAAATACGTTTATATATTATTTTCAGTTTTAACCAATAAAAAACGATACCCCCCCCCCCAAAAAAAAAAAAGTTTATAGATATAAAACACTGGAAAACACAGGAAAAAAAACCCACAGGAAATGTTTACTTAATTCAGGTTGACTTCACCCTTTTCCCAATTAAAAAAACACTACTATGACTACAAAATAAAAGAAAAAATACCTTTCCCACTGTAGCTGGGCAATGTCCCTCCTTCCTGACTTGTATCTACAATTGATTTGATCTGAATACTTTAAACCCAACCCAACTACTGTGTGGCAGAAAATCTTACATTTCTTGAGAGATTTCAAACGTGATTACAATAAGTAATGGGGGCTTGTTCACAGGATTTAAACCTGTATTACAGTTAAGATACAGAGGATTTAAAACAGAATTGCAAAACAGCTAACAAAATAAACACAGAAAAATGTAATTTATAAACATTGAGAAACAGAAGCCCTAATTATATTTAACTGTTTAGAATCAACATTAGGTAAACTATTGTTTGGGGTCTTGTCATATGGGATGGTGACAGGCCATCAGGGTGCGAATTAGTTTGAACAAAAATAAAAATAGTAGGCTATAATGAGCGTGCTTGTTGAACAGTAGTTTCAAAGATATGTAAGTTTTATCATAGTATTAGCAAATGTATTCTTGCTAATTGGAAGATGTGCTACAGTTCTCTTTGCAGCTCAGAAGTGATGCAGTCCTCAAGTTGCTATGCTACTCAGTGGGATGGGAAGACATTCAATAAAAAATTGGTGTTGTCAAAGATATGGTGAAATTCAGAAGTTTAGGAGGTTGCCAAATCCAGGATTCGGTTTCAGATTAGGCCTGAATACCTACTTTTTGAACAGGGTTCAGATTCGGACGAATACTTAGGATTCGGTGAACTGAATCTGAATCCTACATCCCAGATGCACATCCATTTTAATACATCCCTTCATTGTGTGCAGTTCTTATTTAAATAAAAGACACGAATCTGGTATTGAACATAACTGTTGTATTTAATAACAAGAACACCTTCGATGAACTCTGTCGCAGCTCTCAACTCCCTATTACTGGTGGTGCACGCACTAAACAGTCACGCAGCTCCTGAATACAAACATACCCTGTATGCAACAGCATCAGATCACTTTTCATGAAGTTATGCAGGACACCTGTAATATACAGTAACAGCAAACTGTTGTAGAATTGCTTTGTCTATGTTCTTTGAAAAAATAAATAAATAAAAAATTGGTGCAAAGAAATATATATTTTATGTAACTTTACAACTGTCAGATAGACGTTATTGAACAATATGCTTTAGTAAATTAAATTATGTTATTGTAATGTGCCAATTCAAGTTGATTTATTTGGGAACTGTTGTGTTTTATTAAAATATTTTCAAAACTATTTCGTAGCCTATTAGATACTGCAGACACGGTGTATTTAAATCAACATGGGTTTCATTTAATTGTATTGCGGGTCTGTTTTTTTTTAAATTGTTTGTTTTTTTATTGTAATGTGCCAATCGACAAGTTAAAGTGAGTGAGAACTGCTTCAGCAGTTTAGTAAATGTATTTAATTTTTTGTGGTGTCGATTCTATCCGGAGAGCCTCTTAACAACAATTAATTGTATTGCTTGATTTGATTTTTTTTTTTTTATACATAAACAATATATATCAAAACATGGGTTTCATTATTATTATCATTATCATCTTTTTTTTATTATTAGCTCTATTATTAACTTTACACTTTAACCTTGTGACAGCAGATAATGTTTCTATTTGTTTAATATTTCTTGCTTGACACAGTCCCGCGCAGTCAGACTCAGAAAGCCGAACAGCTGCTGTATAGGTCTGATTGATGGAAACGATTCTCACAGACGTGTGTGCTTTTAGTAACCACTTAGTAAAATAATTCAATTAATTTAGCGACAGTTCGCACAATTCACACTCACTTTATTGAATACATTGCAGTTTAGAGAGGTGAGTTACAAAGCCTGACTTTCCTTTGTGTTCCGAGATTCTGGAGCCTGTTGGCAACCCTACTTTCTGATCAGGTGACACAGGTTGAAACGTCATTAAAGAAAATAGTGGGTTACGGTGTTACGACGAATTCAGTGCCCCATAGGATTCATGTGTCCCTGATGGATGCGCGCATGCGCTTGCCGCAAACCTTGCTATCTGCCATCGGGAGCGCGTGATTCCTCCTCGCTCACGACGCATCATTTGTCATTGCAGTCCATTAGACTAGAGCAGCGCCTGCTGCAAACGGGAGCGAGTTTAAGTTGAATACTTCTGCAGTTTAGAGACTGTTACAAAACCTGTCCTTTGTGTAGATTCTGGAGCCTGTTGGCAACCCTACTCTCAGATCAGGTGACACAGGTTGAAACGTCATTAAAGAAAATAGAACAGATTGTTTAAAAACTGTAACAAAACAAAAAAAAAACCATAGGATTCATGTGTCCCTGATGGATGCGCGCATGCGCTTGCCGCAAACCTTGCTATCTGCCATCGGGAGCGCGTGATTCCTCCTCGCTCACGACGCATCATTTGTCATTGCAGTCCATTAGACTAGAGCAGCGCCTGCTGCAAACGGGAGCGAGTTTAAGTTGCTTCTGGACTGCAAGGTGTTTGTGTAAACTTGTGATTTCGGCGATTTTACATCCAGAACAGATTGTTTAAAAACTGTAACAAAACAAAACAAACAAAAAAAAAAAAAAATCGCAACGGATTCAGGTGGGTAATTAAATGAAGTCTTCTGACGATTTATACGTGTATTTTTCTCAGCGCAGACCGCAATAACCAATTTGAGACCCTGTCGTTTATATTTATTTATTTATTATTACTACACAAGCAGTATACCACGTGTAACTGAATGCAGTTATTGTATAATTCAGTTAAATGCAGTACAATCTTCTAAACGTTTATTTACTTATTTATTTGTAAGTAATTTCATTCATGTCAGTTTTTCAGAACTCACACACAGATAAACAGAAACGCTAAACTTGAAAGGAGATTACAATTATTATTTATTTGCCATCTGAAAAAAGAATCATAGTGGGTTTTGCCCTGTAGTGCATTTACAGTTGTCAGCCATGCATTTGCAGATGAAAAAACAAGGGGACACTGAAATGTAGTGTCCCTTCTGGAAATCAAGCAGCAGCTATCCAAAAAGTACCAAACTTAGACAGTGTGTGTGTCTCTCAACTGTATACTCAGTAAGGTTTGTCACTCTGGTGTGCATTTGCACTCAATAAATAAACATTTTTCAAGGGGCACCATTCTTTTACATTCACCCTGGATAATAAGTTTGGTAGTTTTTGGAAAGGTCCTGCTTGATTTACAGAGGGGACACCAAATTTTCCAAGGCGACTGTAAAAAATGGTGCCCCCTTGTTTATTGAGTGCAAATGCATCAGCAGGGCTGGTAGGTGACGTAGTCACATACAAAGACCTAATTTAGCCCGACATACGCTCCTTGTAAAGGAGTCGGCTCTTTTGTACAGCGGTATTTGACGCTACGTTTTAGTGCGAGAGGTCTCAGTTTCGCGCCAGTGGATTGCCTCGTCCTGTTTAATGCGCCTGCCGGCGGGAACCGAGATCGATAAAATACTTTATGCTAGACATATATAAATGTTTTTTTTTTCTTTATTTATTTTTTTTTTTTTTTGTGAAGCTAATCAAAAAAAGGAGTGACAGGAAGGTAACATTTATTTGTCGTTTGTAATGGCAGGTTTATTGATTTCTAAAATCTAAAAGAAAGATGTGGCAGGCTCTTGTTTTTATTGGTGGCTGTATGTTTGAAGATGTTTGGAAGTTAAAGAAACTCTAAAAAGCAAAAAGAAGTGTAATGTACTGTCCTGCTAACATCACCATTCTTATCTTCCAATTGCGCAAACACAGAAACTTTCTAAAATGGTAAGTTTACTTTATCTGCATGAACAGCCTATTAGCGCAGATCGTTGTGGTTGAGGTGCTGCCCAGACAGAATCCATAATGTTTCTGAATGTTTGCTCTTTGAGTAATGCATTTACAGTAAAATTTAATAGAGCAGCTGTGTCTGTGATCAAAATCCACCGACCTCTCATTATTCCCTTGACTTTAGCCTTCCCTGCTATAAGTGTTCTCCTCCCTGTGATCTCTGCTTATCTCCCAGGGAGGTTCAGAGCGGGAAAAAAAAAAAAAAAAGCCACGTCTTGTTACACTGACTGGGGGAAAAAAAAATACAATTAATGATCACTCAGCTCATTTTCTAAGTCTGGGTATGGGGTGTGGGGTGTCGGTTGTGGGTTGGGGGGGAGCAATCAGTGAAGGTGGCCTTGTCAATCGGGAGTTGTCTCTGTGTCATTAGGAAAACAGAAAGAGAAAGAGAATGACTGAATAAAGGCAAGTAGGAATCATTTATGGCTGCTCAGTAAGATGCCTGACAAACTAAATCTTTTTCTTCAAATTGAGGGTTTACACACTTTTTATTTCTTCAGCAAGAATTTAAAAAGCAAATTGTTTTAGAAAAAAAAAAAAACCTATAAAAGTGGAAATTATTCAGGCCTATATTTGCATTGTCATAGTGTGAATGTAGCTGTAAACCACACAGTGGTTAGTGGTTTATATTGCTTCCAACTCATCAAATAACCTTAAAAAACACTCTTCACAGTCTTATTTATTTCTGATGTCAATTCAAACATACACTATAAAACCAGGTGGCCGGAAGACTAAGGGATCTGTTGTTGTTATTATATCTTTTTGGTATGTCTAAGTTTTACACCTGGCAAACACAAACATGGTCATTTTTTGCCTTTGAGTAATTTCAGGCAAAATATTCTAATTCTGTTTGTCAAAGCATTACTCACATCAGTCAGATGAAGCGGGCCACAGGTAAATCAGTTTCTTGTGTTTTTACCGTTCTTATATAATACATTTCAGACTTCTTTACCATTCCTCGATCCTCTTCAGCATGGCAATGCTTTATCTTTTTTTTTTTTTTTTTTTTTTTTTTTTTTTTTTTTTTTTTTTAAACTGTGGTAGGTTTTGAGAGCAGGGAAGCATGGAAGAAGTCAAGTAGTTCCTCAAATCCAATGCTGTCTGATTTAAGCATAAGCTTTATGACTTTGTTTCATATCAGCAGTTAGTGAAACGTATGTGTTTCTTTGACTTTGTTCCTGTACATTAAAGCAACTTATATGTATAATAAACCTTGCACATGTGCAGTGATTTGTAAACTGCAGTGTGTGTGGTAATTGTCTGTTCTCTTGTGGATACACAAAACAAATTAGAAAAAGAGAAAAAAAAAATAACCATAACTTTATGCAATAAAAAAAAAAAAGTACTCATTGGCAGGTGAGCAGTATGCCCCCGCTCTGCTAATTTTATGAGAATTATTTTCTGCCGACTCGGTTCATTTTTCTCTGATACTTTCTTTGCCAGTGTGAGGTACTATAAAACACCCAGTGTGACTGCCAAGCCTTAGAAAAACTGCACCTTTGTACAAAAAAAAAATAATTGAGACAGCACGAACGTTCAGAAAATAAGAGGCATGCAAATCCAATTTGATCACTTCTTATTTTCCTCCCAGGTTCTGGAATCCAGACTCCTGGTATTCAAACAGAGTTTCCCTGTGATTTTGTGACATATTGAACCCTCTATTTTTTCAATCAAGACCATCCTGCCGTAATCCCTTAATTACAGCATTTAAGGTCCCTCGCATTCTGGAGAGGATAAGTCTCATAGGTGAGGGTAATTGAGCCTGGCGTTGTCCAGGTTGTGGCTGTCCACCATCTGTGTTAGGAATGCACAATCCCAGACAAAAGGATTGGCAAAGTCTTCTTTCTGTCTGAACTCCAGCGCCTCAAGATAGCAGTAAAACACCTGGACAAAATCAGCAGGTGACTGCAGGGGAAGGGAAAGATCAGTCACAGCCCCTCTCCCTGAATGCTTTGAACATTACTCCGGACACTCCTGGCTGTCACAAGCCCCAGTTTGATCCCTGGGAGCAAGATGTTTCCTGGAATAGCTGGGAATCTCTGGCCACATTAAAAAAGGGGAAAGTGTTTTTAATGTTTGTTTTTTTTGTGTGTGTGTGTGTGCCTGTGTGTATTATAATGCAGTATTCTGTACATTTTAATGCAGTTCTACTGCAGTACAATTACCATACTGCAAAATTAATTATTATTATATTATAGTTATTTGTATTTTTTATGTAGCCCTGAATCTAGTGTGCAATTGTACAGTTTTGGCAGATGCCATGAGCCCTCTCTTGTAGTCTACATTATTTATGACCTGAACACCATTTGTTATGAAGTCATGAGCAAGACGGGTGGTGAATTTGTGATATGGAGTAATGTTTCACAATTGGTGAAAAGCATGGAAAGCTAGTGGGCTATCCCAATGGATATGTTGTAAGGAATGTTTTGATCATATAACAGATATTTACAGTCTTCATTTTGTTTAAGAGGGCATCCTAATCTGTTAGTAATGTATTTTTCTCTAAGTGTGGAACTTGATGTCTGATGCTTTTTTCCAATCAACATGCACTAAATATGGAAAACAGCCATTGAATATTGGTCTGTTAAAACAGACCATCACAAATCTGAAATTAATCTGTTAAGGACAGCTGCAGAGTATTGTCCTTGCTGGTTGTGCCTGTGAGTGTTATATTTTGGTATCTAAGCTGTGTTGGTTTGCAGTGAAAAGTTAGGGGCCTTGTTTAGCATTTAAAATATTTTGTTTCTGACATGAAAATCAGATTTATTAAAGGCAAATAGTTTTACTAGTCCCACAGCTTTTTGTTCTTGTACAGTGTCCTGTATTAGCTCTTTCCTAGTTTAAAACTAGAGAAATCAAGGCATCTGCTTACAGCACAGAACGATTGAAAAAAAACTTTAGCAATCAGTAAATCTTGTTGCTGCAGGCTCAGAATTGCATTGATAGCTGGAAGTTTGTTTTTTTAATTTTTTTTTTATATACTTTTCCTAGATGGAAGCAGGTTTTGTCACCTTGGCCTCTTATACAACCAAACATTCCCACTCAAACACGTGGAGAAGTAATTTTTTAATTTGCATGGGAATCTGCCTGTGCTGATAACTTTGTGAGAACCATCAGAAGTCGCAGCCCTCGGTTGATTTGTAGGCTGTCAAAAAATCTTGCTCAGTTTCCTTTAAAATAAGATGAGGATGAAAAGAACAGTAACCTTTATTACTCAAGGAAGTGTTGAGCTTTCACTGCTGTTGATTCCAACAGAGGGCAACACTTGATGCAAAATGAATGATGGAATAGCTTTCACTTGCATTTCCCTACATATGCAGTGAGGATGTGAGCAAGGGTTGCATTTAATGATGCTGCTGTTCAGGAATGTATTCTGCAACCACATGTTCACCTTTGCAGTGACTTTTGACACCTTAGGCAGTCACCAACAATGATGAATTACTGTACAGCTCCTGACATCCTCACAAGGCAACCCCTACAGGCAGCATTTAACAGCTCCTTGAGAGCAGGCCACAGTCAAAAGCTGGTGTACCTATTTCTTGTAGTGACCAGGTTTGAAACCCTGGTTTTCAAGTCAAATTTAGATGCTCAAGCAGTAATGATCTTGGTTTAAGTCTATTTTCCAGTGCACACAAGACAGCAATCCCAGCCAGTCTTTGACACTTTTTAAATAGTCGTTCTCTACAAAAACAGAAATAAAAAGAAAACTGGTTCTAACAAAGATGTGTACTCTTGTAGTGTTAAACAGTGTTAGTGAAAAAAACTGAACTGTTCCAAGACAATATCCCAATGTTCTCCTTTCTCCTTGTTACACATGGGACATATTTACAGTTTGTTGCCCATTAACCAATGATAATTACTCTGCATCACATTATAGAATATTATTAGCATATTAACCTCAAGAAAATGAAGCCAGGTTTCTACATCTTGTTTCCACTAATTATTTTTACTAATGATAACTATAACTATATATGTATGTGTATATATATGTATGTATATATATATATATATATATATATATATATATATATATATATATATATATATATATATATATATATATATATATATATATATATATATATATATATATGTATATATATATATATATATATATATATATATATATATATATATATATATATATATATATATATATATACGTGTGTGTGTGTGTGTGTGTGTGTGTATGTGTTTTTTTTTATGTTAATGTAGGGCCACCCAAAATGTTTTGGTTTGCTGTAAACTGATTAAATGTATTTGGGGATTTATGTATTAAAACTGTACCAAAAATTCTGTGGATGGTGTAATGATTATTAGAATAGAATGTTAATTCCCAGAGGTTCCAAAGTTCCCAGGTATGAAAAACTCTCGTTCCTTTTTGTTCCGAGCAACATTTATTCCATAGCACTGATTGATCACACAGACTGTGATGTCTTCAGCAGTGTGATCATCACTGTTGAAGTGACGGGCTACTGGAAATGCAGTGGTGTTAATGCAGATGCTTCTTAAATGTTCTACAAACCGGTCTGCTAAATGCCTTTTAGTTTCCCCAATATACAATTTGTTGCATTTCTTGCAGATAGTGCAGTAGACTATTCCTTTAGAGGTACATGTAAAATGTTCATGAATGTTGAATGAAGATTTAGTGCTTCTAATCTTTGTTTCAGAATGAATGTATTTATAGGTATTACATCATAGTCTATTACATGGATATGTGCCTTTCAAAGGTTCCCCAGAAGGATGAATATCACTGTATGTTATTGTCTCTTCTATAGGACATCAAGGGGGAGTCTGGAAAATAGGTGCTGTAGATGGGTCTTTTTTTTCCACAATTGTCTGTAACTTTCTGTTGGTAGGGTGGTAAGTGAGGAACAGAGGGATTCTATCATTTCTATGTTGTATGTTGTTATTATATAAAGCATTTTTTCTATTTATATTTAAAATGCCGGATTTAGCTTTAGTGGTTCTCTTGACTGGAAAGCCTTCTGTGACACATTTTTATTACATTTCTGTAAACTCTATGGAGTTTGAGAAATTGCCCTACTATAACTTTGTAAAAAAAAAAAAAAAAAAAAAAAAAAAAATTTCATTTTTCGGTTTTTATTTTGAGCTATTTCTTGAGTTTTATGTAAATTGTTTTTTTGTTTTTTTTTCAGACTTTCACTTTTTATGTACTGTATGAAATTGTTGTTTTCGGTTACTTTCCAAAATGCTTGGGTGTTTTTTTCTATCACAATAGTCATAACTCGACAGTATTTGCACACTTAGTTGTACCTTCTTTCCTTTGCTGTCTTCCACAATGAAATCCTTATGGTCACGGGCACATTCCTCTTGTTATTATGTGTGTCTAGCTATTATTTTACATTTTGCCACAATTTTCAGTTGTGTTTTAAATTGTCACTATCTAACTGTAATATAGTTGGGATGGGTTTAAAGAATTCAGAACGAATCAATGATAGATAAAAACCAGGAAGGCGGGACATTGCTCAGAAAGGTAGTTTGTTTTTGTATTTTTTTTTTTTTTTTTTTTTTTTTGTTTTTGTATTTTTTTTGTTTTGTTTTTTTTTTTTTTTTTTATGAAAAATGAAAAATCTGAAAATCTGAAAATGAAAAAATGAAAAATCTTTTTTCTGGAATATATATGTAATACTGTAACAGTAGGGTTGGGTTACATTTTCTAGCCAACTTCAACATTTGGAATATGATGTTTAATATTTTTTTGTCCAAAAAAAAAAAAAAAAAAAGGCACGAAGGCATTCATTAGGAGCATCTAGAAAGTCAGCAGTAGTTTTCCTACAGCAGTTCAATCTTCCTTTCAGGGGACCCTGCTGCAGTTTGAACCAGCTCAGCTAACTCTATTATGGTTCTGAAGATCGCTGATAGCAGAATGCCCCCTTTTTCCGCTCCCTCAGGAAAGAGCTCTGAGCCTCTGCCCCACTTTCCTTTGAGCTGTAGCGGAAACTCTGGCTAGACACGTTAGTGACTAATTCGAAGTATCTGGCAAGACAATTGATAACAACCTTCATCTCTGCGTTGACAAATATGTTTGACTGCTCTTTAATAATATAATCCAGCCGGACCACAGACATATTGTCCATATTATATCTTTGGAATTAGAAACACTTCCACATACAGCATCAGGGGCCCCTGTGTTTACTCCTTTCTTTTATTCGTTCTTTCTTCCTTTTGACAGGGATGTGGGTAATTGCCTCAGCAAATGAACGGTCTGTGTTCGGTCTGTTTCTATTATTTCAGTAATTGTACATATTAATTCTCATAAACCAAGCAGGATTTCCACCTCGTTAATAAAAACGAGAAGTATAATTACAGGAAAAAAAAAAAAGTTATTAGAAGGTTCTTGACATGGATGTCAGCAGAACAGACAGCTTTGTTTTAATTGCTTTATTAGACAGTTAAGTAGCTCATCAGCTGTCAGGCCAGCCTGTAAACAGTGGGAAAGCACAATTGTTGGTAATATTTTGATGTTGGCATATCATTTTAGAAGCAGTAAACCCTGTTGCTGTGAACCAGGAATGTGAGCTTGGATAATTCAGCAGTTTGTATAGATAACACCTTCAGTTTCTGGGGTTTAAAGGTACATTTCACCAGAAGCATACAGATTGTAATGTATTGTATCAGCTTAGTTTTCACAAAAAAAAAAGAAAAAGCTACTTTAATTGTGCTTGTTTAGTTTGAATTTGATCTCATCAGTTTGATATTCATGAAAGTGTTCAAGACTTTGCTGGCTAGAAGTTTAATCTCAGTTTTCAAAACATTGTTGTTTATAAACCCTCTTCAAAAAAACAGTCCTTAAGAAAACACTCCTTACAACAGTAATTAAAGCTTTTTGGCAAGGGCCCTGTTTCAAAACTCAATTTAGAAGCCATTTAAAGCTGTAGTATTTTATAAGCAGGCTTCTTTGGTGAAGGGACTTTGTCTAAGGCCTATTGTTGTTTAAGTCATATCGGAAAAAGGCAATACAGAACATAAATAATCAACTGTAATAGCTCTAAATGACGAGTAGAAAAGTAAATGAAACAAGCTTCAAGGCAGCAGTATGAATCAAAGCAGGTTAAATACTGCACAGAAACTCGAAGATAAAAAGGTGTTTTATTTATTAAACAAGAAAGAACTGAACACCATCCTAGGAAAATGAGAAGACTTGCATTTTTTTAGCATCATTACTATTCCTTTATAAATAAAGATGACATTACTGAAGTGTTTATTCTGCAGTGCTTGCATTAACAGCCATTTGACTCCCCAAATCTTTTTTTTTTTTTTTTTTTTTTTGCATGAAAAATGAATTCCAATTTATAAACAAGGAGCCCAAGCTGTTAGGGTGAACCTTATCTACCCAGGACCATAACAAAGTTTGCTATTCATAATCTTGTTACACCATGTCTCAGTGGCACAAATCAGTCATGAAATCACAATTAATCAGACAAAATCTCAGCTCCCCATAGAAAAACAACCAATTCAGAAACTGGCATTTCAATGGTGAGAATGCTTTATTTAATAGCACAAGCAGGGGTGAAATTCTGTCAGTACTCACTGGTACTTCATAGTGGGACTTATTTTGATGCCGATACTGGGTATCGGGACTTACTTAATCTGCTTTTCATCCAACGCGGATGCATTCCATCTACTCACACATTCCACTAGCGCAATGTTTCTCAAATGTGCTTTTATTCAGCACAGTTCATGCTGCTTGCATTATGTTTGCTCATACTGCTTCTGTTTTTCTTAGCTGCTATTGGCCACCATTAACGTCAGTATAATAACTGCATGTTGATTGGCTGAGCTTTCATTCTGATAAGATTTCATTTTGGCATGTGTCACAAATCTCTGCCCATTTCACTTTGTGTCAGTGCTCATTCATTGATCAACGAGAGAAGACCTTAGCAGTGCAACATGAAAACAGTGGTGTGGATTAATTATGATTGTTATGAAGTAATAATTATTTTCTTTAGTGCGGCAGAGAAACTGTCTGAATATTCTAACGACCATTGCTGCACATGAATTTGAAGACAAAAATCCATACCAGTGTTTGCCATAAATTACATAGTTGATAAATATTAGAAATAATTATCATAACGTGTTTTGCCTTGCACCGATTTACCACATTGCCAGAATTTGCGTGAAATTTTCTAAAATGGCAAGTGATGTGTAGGGCAGTAGGGAGTAACATTAAAAAAACAGGATCAACAAAGTGCAGTTTGAGATTTGGTAAGCCAGTCAGAATCGGGATACAGATAGAGGTGTCCCTCTCACTTTCCAAACACCGGCATGCTCCCAAGTGGCGCATCCAGTAAAGGCGCTCTGTGTGAGTGCAGGATGTGCCCTATAGCCTGGACGTCGCCAGTTCGAGTCTGGGCTATTCCACAGCCGACCGTGGATGGGAGTTGGCTGAGCGTTGCTGGGGGAGGAGGGGTCTAGGTCGGCCAGGGTGTCCTCGGCTCAGCACGCACCAGCGACCCCTGTAGTCTGGCCAGGCGCCTGTGGGCTTGCCTGTCCTCCTATGCTGTAGCTCCTGGGTGGCTGCATGGTGAATCCGCAGTGTGTAAAGAAGCAGTCGGCTGACGGCAGACGCTTCGGAGGACAGCTCCCGAGTCAGCTCAGGGGTGGTAGCGGTGAGCCGAGCCTAAATAATAATTGGCCATTTTCAAATTGGGAGAAAATAATTGGCAATGACTAAATTTATAAACAAAAAAAACAAAACACTGGCACAACTTGCAAGGTACATGTTAATCATAATGATCAATGGTTTGTTTTGTTGTGATCCTAGTATTTTCTGTTATGAGAATTGTAATAAACGATTAATTGTACCATGTTGTACCAACATGGTACAAATTTAAGTTAAATGTGAGTAACTTAAAAAGGCAGAAGTAAACTACAATAATGATATTACTTTATGAAAATGTGTCTTTTGCCACTTTGTTTCTTGTGCAGAAACCACAATACCAGGGAAAAAAAAAAAAAAAAGTATTTGTATACTGTTTCTGCTTGAAAAATCTTTTTCTGGAATATATCATGGTAAATAATCTACACAGAAACACAACAGAGAAGCACACACAACATATTATTGGAAGATAGTAGTGGCAGTTAAATTTGAGGAGTATTTTAGCCCCTATTGCACATTGTTTGACTTAGACCTTTTTGTATAATTTTTTCATAGCACTTTTTTTTATATACAATTTTTTATAATATCATCCCTTTTTTTAGGATATCTTGAAACAAAACCCTCTACAGCAGTTACTGCATAGTGTAATATTTCTTAATGCTTGCGATTAAATGATTAACTTAAGTGTTATATTACAGAACATGACTGAGTGATTCATGCAGAGGGTACAAAGCTTTCAGCTTCCTTGTTCATGGTCAATTGGTTATAATTTATAAGTTATTTAAGGCTTATTTTATATTTATAAATGTATCGTGTACCAATATGTATACATTTTAAAAGTATTTGTCCATTGTCACTCAAATTGTCTCAATTTTTTTATGTTTACACCCGGCTGTGCATATGAGTACCTTGACTTTTTTTGTTGAGAACTTCACCCCTGGGTACAAGTATTTAGACTGTAAACCAAGACCACTGTATTACTTTATGCTGTTCTGGGAATCATGGTTCTTGATGGGCAGTTTGGCATAGTAGTGTCAGATAAGGAAACAATAGACTCTACAGTACAACACTGCAGATCACTGTAAAGGTGTAGTTATTTAATAACCCCAGGTGCTATTTTTTAAAGGACTATTCAGGATATATAAACTAGCCAAACCAGACTGACAGGCAGAGCTGTCAGAGGGCGTTCTCCAAAGCTGTTGCTTGTGTTTTGTGATAATATAATTTTTTTGTTGGTTTCTTTTAAACAGCTTTTTCGACACTGGCATTGGACAGATCATGTTGGACCATTTAAATGGAAATTGAAAACAATAGGAGACGACAAGGATTGTCACTAAGGAAAAGGACATTTTCCGTTTAAAAAATAAAAAAATAAATAAAATGGAGAAATTATTTGTTTTTCTTTGATACACATTTCAAAGTTTAAAACCTCCAGTAATAACTTCAACAAGCCTGTCTTCATGTACAGGGTTTTGTAGCACGGAGATGTGAAATGCGCTATTATACACCCTCATAAAAAGACATGTTTTTACCTAAAATGCTGTGTAACTAATCTGGCTCTGGCTGTGTTTTTGAAGTGCACTTCAGCTGTGTGCTGTTATGATGACCTCTGTGGTTTAAGTAGTGCTTTCTGCTTACTCTAAAATAAATGTATTTCTGTAAAGGAAGATTATTATTTTTTTTTATTTAACTTTTTTTGTATACAATGTTTTAGTTGCCCAAATCAAAATGGGGATAATAGATGGCTTCTGCCTATCTTGAACATGTTTTAGAAAAAAGCAAGCCTTCTGTAATTACACATTCCTTTAGGGTTTGTACTTTCCCTATTAGCAGAAGAGATACGTTGAAATGTATTAAAATTTAACAATGCAACAGGGAGTATTTACTAACAGTAAATGTGTTAATGTTTCTTCCATGCTTGAGTTTGTGTTTAAATTTGGGCAGGTTGCCCATTTAAGACTGAATTAGTGTTTCTATTGTAGTTTACTGTATCTACAATAGAAACATACTTCACAGAGGAACCTTACATGTATTGTTTAATCAGTTAAAAGTATTTCACTCTGTAATAAAAAATAAAACCTATCCTGTTCATTGCTTAATTACTGTACAGACCATTTGTAATTTTAACCTTATATTGTACCTGGTGCATGTGAATCCTGGTAAAATGAAGTATTTTTTTTATTATAGCATTGGTTTCCTGACCCTGGGTTATAATTTTAGTAAATCTTGCTTTTAGTGGGATATAATGGGAATAATGTGCAGTTAAACATAGCCACAAATAACATGTTTTCAGGTACAATCAGATCACCTAGTGAAACACATACAAATATTGTTAATGTATAACTCTGGATTATTCCTGGTGTTAATAATAATAATAATAATAATAATAATAATAGTGTATTACTTTACAAAAAATAAATGTTAGTTCAAGTGTTTGCTCCTAGGCTTTGGAAAGCATGCAATATAGTTTGATCCTTCCTTCTAAAATAGAATACTATGTATACTATGCATCCATGTATTCTATTTCCTAAAATAAAAAGCACAAAAATGCTTTGCCTCGGGAATAAAAGCCTTTCGAGAGAGGTTCTCTCACCATTTCAAGTGAATTTAAGTCTGAGATATAACTAGTGTTACAATAATGCATAACATAACTTATCAAAATATTTTGTGCTAAAATATTTGGATTATGACGTTCTTTTGTTGAAGTTCACTGCAATGCCTGTAAGTAAGCTGCTGTGCTATTCATTGGCTTTAAGAGCAATTAATGCTATACATTTTAATGTAAAAAAAGAAAAAAAAACCTTCGTCACTTCATAAAATATGTATGCACTGTGAGAGATGCCCCTTATGAACCTTCTGGTAGAAGCGACACATTCTCTGTAGCTTGTGACTATAAGTTGTGGCTTCCCAAACTGAGTCCTTACACCATGAGAGAAGCATCTCTCATGATAATCATTATAATCATGGGTTCAGATAACTGGTACACAGGTACAGTACATAAAACACAGTGAAAAACAATACATGATGCATATTCATGTGTAAGATGATCGCTGAAACCTTTGATCCTGAACCCACCATCATTGACAGGGGGGCAAAACGTTTTTTAAAAATGGTGCTAGACTGTTTTGAAAAATCATCAAATTATGAAATACCGCTCTAATCAAGACCCCTCCTTACAACTTCTCACGACATGAACCTTTTCTCCCGTGTATGTGGATGTGTGTGGGTGGGTCACTTGAGTAGTCCAGACCCAATGAGAAACTATCCTCATCTATGGTTGCAAATTAATAATAATAAAAATAAATAAATAACAATAAATTGAACATGTCTGCTGGCACCAGTATTTAATGTCGTTCACGCCATATGAGGTACCCTGGCACTAGAATCTAGCTCCAAAATTGGCATCCCAATTATTTGAACTGTCGTAGGAGGAGGAGGAGGAGCTAGAGAGCGACTTGGATAATGACCCCTAATTTTGGTGAGCACCAAGCCATGTCTGCTGATACTCATGTGAGAACCTAAAGTTACAAGTTACGTGAACCCATGATTAAAAATTCATGTAGTCGGTGCTAACACAAAAATGACACTCCTCACTCTTAATTAACCTTTAATCGGTCAAATAGTGTAAAGGAATGCCCTTAACGCCAGTCACGTCATGAAATGCAATGGGACGTTTAGGCATTTCATGTAATTACCGAGTGAAACAGATATTTTACACAAAACCTTTAATTGGTCAAATAGTGTAATAGAATGCCTATAACGGCAGTCGTTTCGCAAACTGCCTGAAATATTTAGGCATTTCGCGAAATGGCTGAGTAAAACAGGCAAATCATGTAATGGGATGCTCCTAAAATCAGTCATTTAACAAAATGCCTGATTTCACAGTACACACCTGTAAAAAATATATATATATATATATATATATATATATATATATATATATATATATATATAGACACACACACACACGCAGTGCTCCCACGCTGTAAGGCTCTCTGTTGTAATACACATCGGATATAGCACTCCTACAGCATGTCCCCCAATTCCCTATACTAGTAATTCATGCAATATTTGTACAGTACAGTGTTGTTCAAACTGTAAACAACTTCTCAGTCTAACTTCCGTTTCTGTCTCTCCCTTTTGATACAGTATCTAAACTGAAGAAAACCTGCTCAGCAGTTTATAACACAGACGTGTTATTTATTTATTTATTTTTTTAATATAGGGTTGTTTAAATTGTGCTTTATGCATGGTTAATTCAAGAAACGTTAAATTTTTGCTTTATTATATGTGCATTATAGAGAGGGAGTTATTTTATTTTGTATTTTAGTCAAATGTGTGTTGTTATGTGTCCCGCGGCGCCCCTGAACCCTTCCCCCGTTTATAACGCTCTTCGGTTGTAACAGTCATATTGTGTGTCCCCCGATACCTGCATTCTAGTGAGGGAGCAGTGTGTGTATATATATTTTATATCTAATTTTGTATATATAATTTTAGTAATTGGTGCATTTGAATGTATACACCTATTTAAATACAGGGTTAGTAAAGTGTTATCTTGATTTCGTATTTATTCTTTAGTTTCTTATCAGACGCCCTTATCCAATATTTTTTTCCAATATAATGTGATCAGTGCCTTTGTTAAAGTAAAGTGATAAATAAAATATACTTAAAATCTAAACAACCTTTCAATCTAATAGTGATCTGTTACATTCTAACTGTTGTTGCCTAGGTACATTTCTTTTTAAACACAACCAGAATTGTTTTAATTCAAGAAGCAACTGTATTATTCTCCCAAATTCAATGGCATTTTCTCACCACTTGTTTTTTGTTTTGTTTTTTGACTAAAATCAGTTTAGCCGTGTGAACGAATTCAAACTCAATGCAAATCCCTCTCTTCAGAACATATCCTTTAACCCATGTTATGACTCCTACCTGCTTTAGTTTATTGGTTGTTCCTGGTCCCCTTGCCGGCCCTGGTTTTGAAGTATGCTCCCACAACACCTCTCTTGCACTGCAGAGGGCCTTTCATGACCTGTCAATGCAGTTTCCTAATTGGTCACTTGAGGGGCTTCCTGGGGATTTTCTTTCTCTCATGAGCAGAGAGGCAGTCTGAATCTTTTATTCAAACTTCATACTCAAGCATTTTGTTTTCTTAATCACATCAAAAAATACATTGGGACCAATATACACGTTTACAACAACATTATTTAAATATCTGGCCTTTTTATTTAAATGTTTTTATTACTGTGAATTATCAGTTTAATTATAGTAATTAAAATACATAGTAAATGGCAGTACAGTTTCCAGTCATTATATACCTGTCCTCTTCTTCCTCCTTTTTTTTTCTTTATTTCCCCTAAAGTCACAGCCTTAATATAGAATATGTTATATATCAATCACCCTCTTATACACACATTGACTGAAAATGTTTGTATAGACATGTTTGTTTTACATAGCACAAGTAGGAAACATTGGCATGCACTGTGTGCAATACACATTCCAGATTGCTTTGTAATGATTACATTGAGAGGCATGGAACAGTATTTGCAGGGCAATTACAAAATAAAAGGCAGTTGTTTATTTTGTTTATCTGTCATGTTAGCTTTACAGATCCTGTATGATTACAGCTAACTGTGGGACTCTAAACAGCTATCAGCATGTCACATACTTTGATGTTGATTCTCCTGTAAGTTAAAATAAATTTAAAAAACAGCAGCATTATCACAGTCAGTAAATAGATGACACCTATGTGTTACTCCTAGACTCGGTTTGCCTTTTGCTTTCCAGTTTGATACAAATCGTTCCACTTGGTATGTGGAGAAGTCTTGTGGGAGCATGCTTATGAAAATCCTCATCTCTCACTACAGCTATATCTGCTGAAAAAAATACAACAGAGCCTTATTCTGAATGTACAGTACATCCTCAGCTAAACTAAAATCAGCAAGGCTTGCAATTCTACATACTAAATGCATTTTTTGTTTCATATTAGGTCTACATAGGCTGTAATAATAATAATAATAATAATAATAATAATAATAATAATAATAATAATAATACATATTTTCAAATAGCAACACATAACTTGTTCTTTTTTTTTCAAATAGTTTGTTTAATGTGTGAAGTGGAAAATGAAATATTGCTCTTTAAAAATACAGCAGTGAACCAGTTACTAGTACATTTCTGTAAAATTGTCAGTTAGCGAGAATGTATAGACATTTACAGCCACAAAAAAAGAAGTCTGCTATGGTACACTGCTGCATTTTTACAGTATTTTACTGGTTTCTTTAAGTGTGTTCTTTAAGTTATATTTTTTTTTTTAAGAAACTCATATGACATAATAGCAAAGGGGAAACAAGAGGGATACTCTACATTAAACGTTTTCTGAAACACATTTTTTTAACAAATTTGAGAAGAGGGTGTTCCTCTTCAAAATAAGCATTGAGTTGTATGATTTGCTTATAGTTTTAACTCAACTGGTAAAAAAAAAAAAAAAATCCAATGTATCATTTCAAATATACAACTTAACAGAGATCCTTAATTGAAAGTGATTGCACTGCAGATAGTGCAGTTACATTCAATTAAAACGGCCTGTGAAATAGGCAGACACATTCAATTAGATGCTGTCTTAAAGAATGTAAAAAAAGAGAAGCTGCACCATTTCATATAGCTGACAATATTAAACATAACAAGGTGCACAACAAGACAAAAACAATAAAATTAACACCCTTGCATTTTCTTTTTTATGCTATCTGAACTCACTTTGTGCTGGAGTAAAAGCTTAGTAAATTGGTCTCAGACGACCTTTAATTAAGGTCCTTTTGGTTCTCTGCATTATCATAATTCTATAACATAAACCAATATTGTGCTTTAGTCGATTTGTATAATGTAATGGTAGTCAAAAAAAGTATGCATATTCCACATAGGAATGTGAATTAATTATCAAATAGCTAATTATTTAATGAACTTATTAGTTGAAACCAATGTTAGTGACAAGGACAGCTATGATGTATTATCTGGTCAATATCTATTGATTTTAAGCAGGAGCTTTCTTCATTGGGTTAGTGTAAATTATAAACAAAATCTGTATTCTCTCTCGCACACATCTGAGGAATCATGCGTTTGGGTTACTGCAGGGCATGTACCTACACCAATCTATACAGGGAACCCGATTTAAAGTCTGTGTTAATTGCATTTTGTTTTGTAGACATTTTTTGGTAATTAAAAAAAGAACTAATCAACAGCTTCAGGTCTCCAAAGCTTTCTGCCAGAAGAGTTCATTCTTTGTGTCTAACCTGCCATGCTACAAAGAGCATACCCAACAGACAGCAACTAACTGAACGAGCTTTGTACTGACGCTTGGAACCCGAGACTAGCATTACCTGAAAGGGTACATGTCAAAAGGGATCATCTCTTTGTAGAGACCAGCATCTCCATAAAATAAAACAAAGTTCCAAATAGGCTCATAAGTCAAGCACTGATGTTAGAGTTGTACTTGCCCATTGCATTGCTACAGTGTCTTCTTCAATAAATGAAAATGTAAAATGTGGCAATTACTTGGCAATTACCAATTACTTGACTGAGGTCAGGCTTATTAAGTACACCACACTTACAAATAAACTAATTATAATCAACAAAAGCAGCATATTTCTGTGATAAACATGCTTTAGTAAAATATGAAACATTAAACGTATAGGCTGTCAGGATAGGGTGATAACTAGCTTTTGAAACTGAGTGGAAATTGAATTAACCTGTCACTAACAGGGCATAAAAACAGCTTTTTGCTGCATTCATAGTTATTATTAATTACTGTAATTAGTGAAGAAACCTTATCCTATACTCTGAGCTTATCTTTCTGTGTTTACTGTGAGGTTCCAGCAGTCACTTAATTCTATGTCCTTGCTTTATTGCTAGTTATAGGCATCCAATTCCTAGATCAATAGAGGCTTCAGTTTTCTATATGTACAGTAAGATGTATGTTCAAAACAAATGGATGCAGCCCAAATGTAGGTCCCTGCTACTTGTCCTGTATTTGCAGGATACAGTCTTTTATGTATTTATTTGTTTATGTATTTATTTATAAAGCAATGTTATTTGTGAATGTAATGCTCATGTTTAAGGCATGTTCGACAAGTTTGGTTGTCAATCTCCCTCACAAAGTTCAAACAATGCATTTCAATCTTGGTCTGACAGAACCACATGCAGTTCAGTCTCGACTCAAACTGGGCTGTCAGAATGGGTTGGGACTAAATGTGTGGTGGATTTGTGAACAGCTATTCACTAAATACGAGGCCAAACTGATTCCACTTGCTTCCAATTCAAATCCAGGACTGTAGAATATGTTGGTGTAAATTGTGCAACCTTGCCTCAAGGGTTCCTTGGAGGACACTTACAGTGTGTTCAGAAAGGTCTCCTTTTCTGTACATTTTGAGACCATGGTGTTTCCTTGTATTTCTGCAGGCCATCCGCTGCACACTGGTAAACTGCACATGTGAATGTTTCCAGCCTGGGAAGATTAATCTGCGCACCTGTGACCAGTGTAAACATGGCTGGGTGGCACATGGTAAGACACCAAAAAAGTGTATTTTTATTATTATTATTAGTAGTAGTAGTAGTAGTAGTAGTAATAATATAATCATCATCATCATCATCATTCATATTTGTTGTTGTTTTACACAAACAACGACACATATATATATAATGATAAAGACAATATATATATATTGTGTGTGTGCTATTTGTTGCATCCATACATCTACAAAATAAGTGTTGATTCAAATCAAATACAGTATTCCTGTTTAGCTGACAGTGTATTGGGTGCTTTGGGTATTTATTTCCAAACAAATCACCTGGATTTTCAAAGAAGGGCCACACATAGGTTTTCATTACATATTGATGGGAACAAGATTCAAGAACAACTTCTACAGACTGTAAAAAACCCTTCAGCATTTGTGCTACATATGGAAATGATAGCCGCAGGTAAGGGCTCCAACATTAATAAAACTTGATCACACAGGACCACGCAACATCTTTGGCATATGATAAGATTGATAAGATTAGGAATGTTTTTTTTTTTTTTTTTTTTTTTTTCTCAAATACAGTGCAAGGTGTCTGACTGACTTTGTATATAACATAGGAGTAACAGCTGTAAAAATTGGGACAATGTAAATATGGGTACTGTAAAAGAAAAGTAAAAAAAACACATGGTTATGGAGACCAAAGTTCAATGAAATTCCTACATCTGAAATCTGTTACTACTGTTTTACATTGCATAGCATGATCTGAGGGAATTTAAGATGATCTTGAGATAGCTGTGTGGTAAGTAATATTGTGCTGACTGCTAGTTTCCCAGGGAAAGTCTAGCCAACTATTGATGAGAAAACACAGAATACGTCTGCTGCCATAGCCAAAGCACTATATAGCCATGTAAGATTCACAACCCTCACACAAGGAGCCCGGTTTAGGACAGCTGCACTTCTTGTTTGGCTTTATCTCATGTACTTCCTCTTTACCAACCCACGACAGACAGTTATAGGCCCAATTAAACTGCCTTACTAGCACTGTGTCATCAAGCCAAGACCTGCTAGTCTGACAGATCTGTCCCATTGTCTTTGTATTTGGAGAGCATAAATGAAAGAATAATATAAATGTATTGGCAAAGTATAATTTGCCACAGCAATATATAGAAGAAAAGAAATAAATATGGATAAATCAGCCTGACCCTCTGCCTCATGTTTTTTTTTCCTGTGGTCTGGCCAGGTGCCTGCGGGTTTGCCTGTAGGCTGCTCAGAGCTGCGTTGTCCTCCGACGCTGTAGCTCTGGGTGCTGGCATGGTGAGTCTGCAGCGTGTAAAAAAAGCGGGAGGCTAAAGGCACACGCTTCGGAGGACAGCATGTGTTCGTCTTCATCCCTCCAGAGTCAGCGCAGGGGTGGCAGCAGTAAAATAATTGTACACTACTAAACTGGGGTGAAAACAGCAAAAAACTAATTGGCGACTACTACAATTAAAAAATAATAAATAAATAAATAAATAGCAATACATATTAGAAATATGTTGATGATGTAAACTCTCTTTAATGCAACCAACAAAGCAAATACTTGGTTACTGTATAGAAAACTCAAATCAAGAAACCATCTAATGCCTTTATCAGCGTAATGGTTCTACAGTATAACACTGGCTCAAGCAAAAGCCTGACAAGAGCCCTAGATACTTAACTTTCAGTGAGAGTAGCTGTGTTTGAGCACGGTGTACCTGATTCTACCTGTTTCACAAAACAATATTTCAACACTGATCTGTAGATTTGTAATCCAGGTGATTACAAGATAAACATTTGCTTTTCTTTCAGTTTATTTCCTTTCTGTAATATTAAACAGATCATTTCTTAAAAGTGGTTTGTAAAACTGTCCCCTGGCCTTTGAGTGATCTGAGAGCTGCACAGTGGAAGCAAGTGCAGTACACAGAGACCCAGGGGCAGGAGGAAGAGTCTCTGTTCTGCTGCCTTATTCCACACTTGTATTACTGTATGTTTGCATGGGAGGTAGATAATTAAGTACATATGAGTACCTTACTTAAACACAAACACTGACACATAAGCCTTTCTATCATTTAACATATTACATAATGTAATCACAACATTACATACTATTCAGTTCAGAACATGCATGCATACAGTATCTTGCTAATGCTGTCACATGCAGTTAATTCACAGGCACTCATTTAAAAAAAAAAAAAAAAAGGATTTTAATGTGCAAAATCCTCCTTTCACCGTATATTTAGTGAGTACTCATTTTCATATTTTGTAAATAATAATAATAATAATAAATAAATAAATAAATAACTATTTTGCAATAGTTTTACAGGTAAAGTATGAGAATTAAATGCAATAAAATGTATATGTGTACATTGGACAATAACTCATTCTTCATCTTCTTCTTATAGTACCTATAAAATATATTATTATTAAAAAAATATGGTTTGAGTTTTACAAAAGGAAACTACCTTCAAAGTTTAAGCTTTTGTCACGGTTTTGTTTTAAAAAAAACTGCCACCTGCCATAATTGTTTATCCCAAATCAGCCGACACAAGGTCTATCCTTCATTTCACAGTCAATTCTTTTTCAATTCCTTACTATTCATGTTTTCCACCATGAAAAAAAAAAGACATAAAATGAAACACCTGTTTGGCTCACAGGAGTTGGCCAGACAGGCCGAGAACGACCGTCACAGGGCCCCCATCAGGAATTTTCTGTCTTTTTTATTTCATTTCATATGCACATTGGCAGAAACTCTGACAAGTAGTTCTTCATTTTATATTATGTTCGTGTCTGGCAGAATCTGTTGTCAGGCAAAAACCTTGTCAGCGGAAAACCTGTCGTAGGATCTGAGGAGACAAAAACAGGTGTCACATAAGCAGTCAAAACTGTGGAAAGACAGAAGAGAAGGTGGGGGAGATTAGGCTAAAGAGAGAAAGGCAGACAATTACATTAATGTCACTGCTTTTATCTCATAGATGTGTTATTATCTCATGGTGCTGAGTGCGCAATTGCCTCAAAGAAAAGAAGACAGGAGACAAGGGGAAACTTGATAGTTATTAACTGAAGAGACAGCGTGTGTGTCAAAGCTAGATGGGGTTCAAAGTTTGCAGTGAGAAGAGGAAGAAAGAAAAAAATAACGTGTAGACATCAGTGTCAGTGAACCCACAAACCCAGTGGCAATCGTGGCATGGAATAACATCATAGAAAATATTGATGAAAGATATTATTGAAAAAAGTTTCAATTTTATTTTTTATATGCAAGCTTCAGCAGCTTTTGGATTTTTATATTTTGGTTAGGTGTGTTTCATAAACACCAATTTCGGAAGGTTTCAGCAAGGTCTCAGTTTAAATGAAATTGGCTCAAACCAAACCACTCAATATTCTGACATCAATTAAAATGTCAGTTTAGTTTTTAAGTACTTCTGGTTAGTATTTTGAATTACCATATTTTGTATCATGTACTGTAATAAGAATAGACATTTAATTTATATTTATACTATCTGACATAGCTAAACAAGGGGTTACCCCTCACAGAAATGACTGTACTATTTATTGAATTCAAGCAATGTGCCTTTTTTTTTTTTTTTTTTTTTTTAGCCCTCTGAAAAGCCTAATGTTACAGTAAGTGTGGGTGTTGACACTGTTCCCAATTAAAGGCGTTTAAGTGTGGGATTGAGGCCCAAAAATGTAACCGTTAATTTGGTTACATTTGGTTTATAAAACATTTGTAAATGCAGTTCAGTGAATGTTCTCTAACACCTTATTTATATATTGTACATCAAATCTGTTTAACATCTACAGTATTAAGTCTTAACAGTATATTGATAAATTACACATTTCGGAGGAGTGATTAGTACAAAAAATCACCTGGCAGACTGAATTTTTCTTTACATAGGGAAGCATTAATGCACATTTCTATTTTGATGTTATTGGTTTCCTGAAAGGGAGGCACAAGATCAGAACAGAACCTAAATGAAATAAGAAAACAGATGCATACCTTATGTATAGTATAATCATCATTATTTATCAGGCTGAATAAATACTGTGCCAAATATTTGAGGTGAGGTGGCTGTAGAAATGACCAGCTAGGGGACTGCCCCCTTTGCAACTGTGGGAACTATGAAGTAGTAAATTCAAATCTCTGTTAAAAAAAAAAAAAAAAAAAAAAAAAAAAAAAGATGAATTAGCGAACACGCAGACTATTAAGCAAGTGAAAAATGTATATAAAAAAACGCAGATGGTATGAAGTGTCCTTTTAAGTTATAGTGGCTTCTTATAAAGAACTGCAAATCCGTTTTGAACTGCATGCCCTCAGCCAAGCAGTTTGTTTCCTTTCCAGTGCCTCAACCAAAGAAACCTAGACCAGTGTGTTGCTGCAACGTTGTTATATTATCTTCTCTGTTTTGCTTCCCCCTTCCTGACTACCGCTCAGCGCTGGACAAGCTCAGCACCCAGCACCTGTACCACCCGACGCAGGTGGAGATCGTGCAATCCAACGTGGTGTTTGACATCAGCAGCCTGATGCTGTACGGCACGCAGGCAGTGCCTGTGCGGCTCAAGATCCTGCTGGACCGGCTCTTCAGCGTGCTCAAACAGGAAGAGGTGCTGCACATCCTGCATGGCCTGGGCTGGACACTGCGGGACTACGTCCGGGGATACATCCTTCAGGTCAGTCACAGGCCACTCTTTTCATATGCAGGACTGGAAAAGGATTGCCTTTACCAAATCATCTTCAGTACCTCTATAATAGCAATGGTAACCCAAGGACACCTAGCTATGGCCAACAGTTTTGTATCACCTTAGGAGGTGGTGTGGACCAGTGGTTCAAAAGAAAAAGGCTGGCTCAGCCACTGACTCACTGTGTGACCCTGAGCAAGTCTCTTAACCTCCTTGTGCTCCGTCTTTCGGGTGAGACATTGTTGTAAGTGACTCTGGATAAAGGATAAAGGCATCTGCGAAATAATAATAATTTAAAAAAAAAATGGTGAACATTGGTCATCTTAATAATTTCGAGTTTACTGAAAACAAAAATGAATGAAAAAATAATAATCTTATAAGTTATAATCATTCTTAATTCATATCAGAAAGTTGCTGTGTTGTTATGTGCTTTGTTTCTAATCTCCACTCGTTCCTAGCACACGTCATCACTGTTTGAAAGCAATGTCAATGAATTCACCTGACAAATTCAGCGTAAAACAAGGCTCGAAAATTGTCTACCGTCAAACAGACAGATATATCACAATGATATGAAAGGAGGACTGATTGATAGCAAAATAACAGAATAACTTAATATCACTTAATTACCAAAATGAAAATCATGTATTATGGATGTGGGAAAAACACATTAACAATACGCTGTGCAATGTCGACTTGTCTGTGTGAACTTCATTTTTTTTTTTATTCCATTATGAACCTACACAAAGGGGAAATACATAAATATAGTGTTTTTGTGTGAAAGAGATAAAAAATACATTATCTGAATTCAAATGAACTGAAGCACAATCTTATAAATGCATCATTGTACTACAGACTTAACGTTTCTGTTTTGCAAAACAAATAATAAAAATAATACTAAATGTACTAAATGTAAAAGGACAACGTCCTTTAAGTAAACTGTCCCCTACTAATACCTCTAGTTTAATAAAAATTGATTTGAGTTTGTTTTAAAGACTCGAAGTCAAGGACTCGTGACTCGGACTCGGACTTGAATGATAGTGTCTTGGGACTTGGACTCGACACTCGGACTCGAGCATTGAGGATTCCACTACAAATCTGATTTTATATATATATATATATATATATATATATATATATATATATATATATATATATATATATATATATATATATATATATATATACAGTATCAGTCAAAAGTTTGAGTACACCTGCTTGAAAACAGGTTTTTCATGATTATATATGCTTTAACTGTATAAACTTGTCTATAAACACTTAATATTTCATTATATGATACGTGTACTTATATAAGCTGATAATCACAAGTGAATTGCATTCAGAAATGTAATTTTTAAATGAAAATGTAAATCTTGTCAATTTCTGTGAAGCAAGGTGTTCGAACAATGGCCTAAGTATTGAAGTGACTTTGTTAGATGTTCTCTGAGTTAACTAGCATGTTACCTAATTAACCTTTTGTCACCAATTATTGTTAACAGGTGACGGTCCGTGATTACTATAAATATAGGTAGCATAGGCACAAGTTTGTCATTCTTGAATGTAAGGGAGCAGAAAATGGCAAAATACGCTCAGTTAAGCAAAGAAAAAAGACTGTAATTACTTTAAGAAATGAAGGTCAATCTTTAAGACAAATCGCAAGAACTTTGCAAGTGTCTGTAACTGCTGTGGCCAAGACCATCAAACGATTTGAAGAAACTAGCACTCATGAGGACCAAACAAGATCAGGCAGACCAAGGGTGACCTCAGAATCAGAGAACAAGTTCATTCGAGTCACAAGTCTGTGAAACCGGCGATTAACTGCCCCTGAAATACAAGCTCAGCTAAATGCTACTAGAAGTACAGATGTTTCAACATCAACTGTTCAGAGGAGATTGCGTGAAGCTGGCCTAACTAGAAGAATTGCTGCAGAGAAACCATTGTTAAGAGTGCAGAATAAGAGGAAGGGCCAAAAAACACAGAAACTGGACGTTTGAGGAGTGGAAGTCAGTCTTATGGACCGATGAGTCAAAATTTTAAATATTTGGGTCGAACCACAGAGTATTTGTAAGACGCAGAGAGGCTGAGTGTATGAGTTCTGCATGTGTGGTTCCCACTGTCAAGCATGGAGGGGGCAGTGTCATGGTCTGGGGTTGCTTTGCTGGTGACAGAGTTGGTGATCTTTACCAAGTCTATGGCAAGCTCAACCAGCATGGCTATCATAGCATACTTCAGAGGCATGCCATTCCATCAGGATTACGGCTAGTTGGGCAGTCCTTCATTTTTCAGCAAGGTAATGACCTGAAACGCACCTCAAGAACGTAAGAACTATCTGGCAAAGAAGGAAAGTGAAGGACAACTCAATCTAATGACCTGGCCTGCCCCATCTCCAGACCTCAGTCCCATAGAACTTGTATGGGATGAATTGGACAGAAGAGTCAAAGCAAACTTTCCCACAAGTGCCCTACATCTCTGGGAATTTCTGCAGAAGAGCTGGGAAGACATGTCAGATGATTTCCTGCTGAAAATTGTTAACTGAATGCCTAGTGTTTGTGAGACTGTTATTAAGACAAAGGATGGCTATTTTGAGGAATCCAAGATTTAGAGACAATTTTCAATTTTCTTGAACATTGCCTTGATACTCCTTATGTTTTGTTTTGTATATTATAACATGTGTTTTCATTTTCAAGTATTTACAGAAACATATACGACGTAGAGCATTGTCAATCATGAAAAAAACCTAGTTTCCAGCAAGTGTACTCAAACTTCTGACTAGTACTGTGTGTGTGTGTGCATGCGTGCGTGTGTGTGTGTGTGTGTCTCAGTCAGTGAAATTGGCGGTATATGGGATTTGTAGTTTGATTAATAGTAGGCAGCGGACACCAATAAACTACTTTTCCAGAGTACATTACAATTGAGCTGTGAGTGTAGATCTGTGTTTTGTTTTTTTTTCTTTGTTTTATACAGTCAGATAAAAAGAAATTCACGTTTATTTTTTATAGTCAACCTTTAGGAATTTCTAGTAGCACACATTCACCTAAATTAAAATTTACGTTCGCTCATGCAAATTAGTTGCAAATTATTTCTGATTTAATTCCTAATAGTCATTGCTGCTGTTATTACTGAAGTGTCCTTGCCACTCGCTGTGTGTTAAAAACATTGATATCCAGTCAGTTAAGAAAAGGCTTAATGCAAAAGCTTGTCATATTTTCTACATTTTCTTTAAATTCTCAGGTTAATAAATAAAAACGTGGATAGTAAAGAGAGACCCGGGTAGTATTGGGTAATTTAAAACCTGACAGTTTTAAAATATGTTTATTTATTTGTGTGTGTGTGTGTGTGTGTGTGTGTGTGTGTGTGTGTGTAGATAACACGGCTTGCATACTAATGAGCCACTTCACACTGAATAAATCACTGCACATGACTACATTCTAAATTCCATGACAAACTGCCATTTTATTTGTTATTAGTTACAAACCACTGCCAAAAATGAGTGGCATTTCCCTTATTTCCTTTAATATATTTGGTGATGAAAAACCACATAACTGGTACAACACCAACTTTCTGAGTGAAGACAGCAGTCCATCTGAAAAAAATTAATTAATAAAATAAGTGCACCAGCAAGAAAAGACACAACATTTGATGAGGAACATCTAAATGAAACAAAAGAAAACAAAGACTGAAAAAAACAAAAACAAAAACAAAAAACTACAGCATGGGCTTGTTAATGTACTTAAAGAAAAAAAAAATATGGACGTTCATTTTATGGAAATAAATAAAATAAAAATCTCAACAACATAAGGGAATTATATGCCAGTGCAAGAAGTTAAACTAAGGACCAGTGTTCAGTCTCCAGTTTTATTACACTGAACTGGACTAGACACATATTTTAACAGTAGAAGTTTTAACATCTCTGCTGACAGTGAGTTTAAAACTAGAAGTAATGAAGTCATGTCAGTCAGGAAAACTCTTAGAAAAGCAGGTAACGACAAGGCCAGACACGACCTGCCGAATTACCGGCCTGGATTTTAAACAACTGCGGGAAACTGTTAGGTACTGTTCCAATACCGCGGTCAGATTGGTGTGTAAAGTTTGGTTTGATCGTGAACTTAATCTGGTACGACTTGGACGCGAGGGTGTCTGACAAATAACAAAAACATATTTTGAGATCTAAAAGAATGAAAATGTACTAGAATATGTGTAAACGTTATATTAAATGCTTGCATATAACGAGTTAGCAAATTCACTTGAAGATCTGGCCTCACTCTCTCTATCAGCTACTCTCCTTACTTCCTTAGTGTAATTTTAAACTCCGCCTATAATCCAGTTGTACTCAACCCTCTAGTTTCTAGTGAGATGGCACTTTCGATGCAGAAATTCACAATAAACGAATATGTGCAGTTTATTTTTAATAAGCGAACAATTAATTAAATTAAATACAATTTGGGACTATATTACACTGCGGATATATACACAACAAATGTTTCTGGTTTTGTCTTAATTTAAATGTATTTGAATTATTTATTATTATTTCTCTTCCCACTAATGACAGGTAGCCATGTTGAAAGCAGTATAAACCACTTCGGCTGTTCTGGGTTGGTGAAAGGCCCTCAGCGTCTTATCACCAGCCCAGGCGTGGTATATATCATGGGAACCCACAGCCCATCGTGGTTTATATATATATATATATATATATATATATATATATATATATATATATATATATATATATATATATATATATATATATATATATATATATATATATATATATATATATATTTTGGATATTTTATTTAACATCATATAATCAAAGAAACTACAAAATGATATTGCAAAAGTCTACTGGAGGCTAGTAGTACTGTATTTCATGTTATATTTAAAAATGTCAGGTTTTTTTTTTTTTGGTCACTTTTGTTAAGTATATGGAAAACTGCAAAGCGGTATGTAATTCAATATGTTAACTTAACATTATTCATCATGTTTCATTCGACTTTATGGAGCAAAATTTGTCAGTTCTATAAGGTGATGCAAAACTTGTCCACTAGTACAGTGATACAGCAGTGGTACCATATTCAAAATCTTACTTACCAAATGTAACACTGGTTGCTACTGTAGTAGAACCACTTTGCAATATTTGTTCCCAATTAAAAAAAATCTGACAATTCTCTGTTCAGCTGATAGTTTTGCTAGGATTTCACTTGAGTAAACCACTGATATTAAAAGGTGTTCAAAAGGTGTTTTACAAACGTTTCTGAAAGGGTGTTCTGAGTAGGAATACCCTTTCTGCAGTGGCTTCCATTTTGCCAAGACGGGAACCTTATAAACATGTACTATGGGATCATCTTGACAGGAAATCTACAACCTCTTAATCTGTTAATTTAGAGGGTGTTCTGTAAATTTTTCCAAACTGGGTTCAACATTTCATATAAACCCCCATTAATTTAATTACCAGGTGTTATCTGACATTAAAGGACATTGACAGAGGGCCACCCTGAAACTAAGCAGTATATACAGTGCAGGTTATCCTAGGAGATCAGGACATAATCGATTTCACCCCCCCCCAAGACTAAAACGTATCCAGACATATGACAGGTAAATGTGACAATCTGTTAGACAATTCCTTCTAGACCACATTGTTCCATTCACCCCCCCCCCCCCCCCCCCCCCCCCCCCCCAAAAAAAAAAGAGAAAACTTGAATTACTGTACATGGTCACAGATCCAAGTAATCAGATGGAATCCTTCACATAGGGTAGCATTGTGCTTTGTGAGCGAGCCAAATATGTGACAGCCAGCACTGCAGACAGCATATGATAATCCTCTGATTTATCAAAAAACAAAACTTGAGCAGATACCTCTTCAAAATATTGCTGTTGTTTTATCAACATTTCCTAACATTTCTTAACCTTGTCCAGTCAGTGTTGCTATTAGAAGGATGTTTATCGAGCCCGGACCAAAACATTGGAGTGTGAAATAAATAAAGCTTACAATTTTGGGAAGGGAAATATTGAGAATGCTGGAGTTTTGTTTTTATCCTCCTGCACGTCACTAGAGTGAGTGGAATCTTTTCAAAAGTTCCAAAGTCTTCTTTTTAGAATAAAGCAGGTATTCTGTTTGATGTGGTGTTGTGTTTGGGTGTGTGAATCTACTGCATGAGTGGAAGATATTGTGAGTTTGTGTGTTAGGGGGCTTATTTTTTCTGTGCATGCAAATGGAAAATGTACTGTATATGGCAGTGTTGTTAATAAATGGTAAATCCAGGGCACGTTATAAAAAAAAAAAAATACTTTAATAAAAATTACTCATATGTTAATAATACATTTTGTTTAATTATGAAGTAAAAAAAAAGAAAGCAAAACTACAAGTTAGTTATTATACAAAATGACCAACATTTGTTAACATGTTAGTACACATTACAAAACCTATTAAAGTAATACTCCTCTTAAAATTAAGCGTTAACTTATCCAACAACATTTGGATAGGCTTAAAGATAGATGCATAGCAAAGAAATACAACTCCTATAATGAAACCCAAGGAAAATTATGTGACAAATATAATTATAAATCATACTATACTTTATCCATTGGCTGTGCATATATATAAGAAATCTATTACTGTAAAACCACAGTAGTCTGTTTTTCTTTCCTTCTATTCTTCAGTAATCAGAATCAGACACCATTTTTAATCAAGGTACAGATTTTTTGTCTTATGGGAAGCCAACATGTCCATGAAACAATTAGTTAAGAGCAACCTTACATGTGCTTGTGGTTTCTAAAGGCAGTCCCAGACAGGGCTAGATAATACATTTCCTATGAGACTATCAATAACTAAAACAATATGCTAACCTCAATGTGCAGTTCAAAGTATATTAGACATTTTACGGTTTTAACAGCTTCAGTGAGCAAACATGTTTTTCCCCTTTTCCCACTTCATAATAATTACTGAATCTACTAATTGTATTGGGGAAATAGACATAGAAAGTAATTATTTAGTTCCTATTTTTATCCCTGAACTGTCAGCAGCGTGTGATTGTTTCAGTACCTTAGTGTAAGCAAAAGGTATTTTCAACATTTTTCACATGTAACACATCTAAAATTACAGACATGAAGCTGCAGCCCTACAGGAAGATTGAAATATTATATCTTTGTATAGCAGTTAGTATTAGCTGTTTTTCAGACACTTGCTATTTAAGACCAGTGTCGCTCTTGTGTATTTTATTTGGGAGGGGGGTTGTATCATAGTGTCTTGCCATAGTGTCTTGCCATGGTGTAGGTCAGACTTTTCAAACATTTGCTACATTTATCTTCAAAGACCATAGTCAGTCACGCCAACCATGGTCAGTCACACTGAGGACAGTAAAATCCCATAAAACCCTTTTAGCCTGTAAGTCTATGAAATTCAATCAATATGATAACCCTCAGGGCAACAATTTTATCATTATTGCTCTTAACAACAGTATATTGAATATTATGTCTGGTAAAGGATAACATTTAACAACATCAGTGGGGATGGCTTGTAGCATATGTTAGCACGTATTGACCCACATGTACATTCCTGGCTACAAATTAAGACATGTTGTAAGGCTGTTCAGATTTCAGATAGCAGTGGAAGAAAACAATAATGTTTATTTTTTTATATCTGTAATCTATATAAGTTCATTTCTGAATGACTGTCTGGCAAAACGTTAATTTACATAAACATGTGTTGATCAAGAATAACGTATTAGCTTTTAGTCCTTTTAGCCTCAACCTGGGATCCTGATAAAGATTATACAGGACAAACAAACTCATATTGTACTGTATGTGCAACGATGATAAAGTTGTTAAAAGTCAAACTGTCTAGACCCAGTAGTACTCATATAGAAGCAGCACAGAAAATGTCTAATCTAATATTCATAGTGCTTATGAACTGTCAGTTTGTAGACACTTTCTAATTATCATCAGTGCCCCATTTATATTAAAGATTTGGTGAACTGTCAAAGTGGTTTAGATTCATTGATTCACTTGACTTTATAACTACTTAAGACTGAGACTGGGGGTCTCCTTGTGTTTAAAAAATAGTTTTGCTACCTCCAGTTTTTCATTCTATAACAAGATTCAAAGAATAAGGTTATTTGTACTGCATTTTTTACATGGCTTTGTCTACTTTTTTCATTTGAATTATAGTGTTAAACACAAACCAGCTGTCCGTTTTACAAACTATGTATTTATTACAAAAACTGGGAGTTAACCACCAGACCTCCCACTTTCAAATTTGATGCAACAAAAATAAGCATATTCCCTGATGTGAACAGATTTTTATTACTATAGCTGTAAAGATCCCTCACATAGAAGCGATGTCTGTAGTCAGCTTTGCTGACCCATCAGAAACTACAAATTGGATTAATTTGTGTCATTTATTATCCATGGCTGGTTTTCTGTATCCATAGGAATTCTTAACAGAGGACGAAGAATGGGTTAAATATAAAAGGTTGCAATCGGATATTACATTCATGTGACCAAATATACAAAACCAGCCCTTTCCTATGGAAATGGAAATGAAGAAACTGCTTAGGTTTATCTTTTATTTCATTGAGTTTGTGCCAGTATTAGGCTTTTAGAGAAGTAGCTCTATTCAGCAGATTGCTGCTAATGACTGTTGGCAGATCGTTGTCTGTTGTCACTGTCCAGTATGACTCCATGTAAAACTGACACACTTTGTTTTACTCGGCAAGCTGCAAGGTTTTTCATTCTGACATTTTCGGTGCTTTGTTGAAAACTACTGATTTAATGTCCCACTTTTGTCATATTTGGAAAAGAATAACTACATTAGCTGTTTCAGTTATTGTATGTAGAAAAACTGGCTTTTATCGAGTGATAACCAAGTCTTTAAAATGTATTTTATTATGATTAATGTTATAACTGGTCCCCCATTACTCTTCTGATTAAATATCTGACCACTAACCTTCATACATACTACAGAAACTCACAGAAGAGTCCTAAAGTACAAAAAGACACTGTATCTGCTCTTGTATAAGCTGATGCAAGGCATCAAAAGGAATAAGCAGAAATTTCCATTCTATAGAATCCATATGTTCTGTGGTTAAAACAAAAATGCAAGAATTTGATTTTTCAGCCAATATATAAATACAGAAACCACAAAACACACACAATGTGATTGACTGCAACCATGCATTGTGTTTATTTTTCACATAATGTACAGGCTGAGTTTTCCTTAGATGTTTGTACATGGCTGTGTCCTACCTTTAAACAACTGCTTAAGATACAGCTGAATCTAGTCAGCCAATGCCTGGACTGCAATTATATTGCCTTATACTAACGATAAATTCCTTTTGAGGCTTCAATATGTGCTAGTTCCATGGCATTCACTAGTTATTCAGCATTTACAGTTGGTGAGACCAAAGTCACATGTATACAGACTAATGGTATGTTTATACCCATCTGAGATAAAAAAATGTTTTTGCATAATTTGTTAATGGGTTCACATAAATATTTCTGAGGGGCACTAGGTGTCTACATTAAAAGCATGCAACATATATGTTTTAATACCTCCGGAGAATGATAAGCATGCCCAATCAAATAATTTCTGCTCAAACATACATTTCTGATTTTTAAGTGGGAAATAGAGACCATTATGTAGTTTGTTTTTTTTACTTTATTAATCATGAATTTCCAATTTTAATAATATGTTAATGATGTCCCGTCAAACCCAAGTCACCTGACCTCCCCTCCCAACTAGAAAAAAAATGGTACAATAAAAATAAACTGTTGTGAACATTAGGTTCTTGTTACTATTACCCTTTCCACAGTAAGTTAAGGATCCTGAATAAAATCATTTACAATATATGTGAATAGTCTCTATGTGTGGCACACTGCTCTATGAAGAGGGACTGGTTTATCATTCTGTCAGTTAAAATCAGTTTGTGTGCAGAGGCCAAGTGACACCCAAATGATGATATACAGTAGTCAACAAAAGGAGCATTTGATAACATATTTCACAATATGTTGTGTATATGGACGTGCTTATGGAAATAATGCCAGCTCTCTGTTCTATGCATGCCACATATTTAAAGATTTAACACACACATGCACACTCAAGCACCTGATCCTAGGCTCATCTGCCTTCCTATTGGCTATCACATGACATTGCTTTACCGGTTGAGGCTCTTCCTCCCATAGTTCATCTTTCCCACCTTAATTTGTAGTGGAACACAGCATTTTGGTGACAGGCAGTTGTTCGTGTTTGAATAACTCGAGATTCTACTGTTTGTGGCATCCATGTAATGCTTAGCAGTAGGTACAGCTGTTAACCATTCGCTTATAAATAATCTTTTCCACTCTCAACCTGTCTCCCAGGTAGCATACCTGTCATGACTAATAACTCATCGGCAGCTCCCTGGCGATTCAGCCTATCACTTGTCATTCACAGCGCAGCGCCGCTGCCCATGCCCTGCTAGTAGATAGGCTTACATGGTCTCTTTCAAAGGCCCCCATTTTTTCAACAGCTGGATCGTTTAGGCTCTCTTGAGTTTCAGGAGTTTACAGCAAACAGGCTGGCTTTTTGTGCTGTGCATATGCTTGTCATTTAAGGCTGAGCACCAGTTTGCAGGTCCATCAGTATCTTAACAGGGTCTAACTTTCCATTGCCTTCAACAGAAACAAAAGTAAGGCTTTTATCTTAGTAGAAGCACCAATGAGGTCTTTGACTCCTGATCCTCAGTTAAGTCTTGAGGTTGTTTGACCAAACATTTGAGGTAAAACTATTAATCAAGTAGACAAATGCTAATTTCTTAAGGTATGGCATACATTACGGTAGTATCTGAAATATTTGTATATTTTCTTAAAGTTTCACAGCAGAAGTAAAATACCAATAGAATACCAAAGGGCCCTATTCAAAATAGAATCACTGTAAAAGCTGTTGAAGTCCTGAAGACTTACTTATCTTTTTAAGTTATCATCTTTATTAAAGTGCTCAAGATTGACTGTTGAATTTGCTTTTTCTTGTCTGGTGAAATCTCTATGCCTATTAAATCACATATAGTCCATTTTTTTTCTAACTCCCTCAAACTGGATATAAACCATAGCTTAGCTTAAAATATGGGTGACAGGGCCTTCTGTTGCTATGCCCCAAAACTATGGAACCCTATTCCGTTAGAGACCAGGGATTTAAAAACTGTGGGTGTTTTTAAGTATAGCTTAAAAATGTACTTTTTCAGAAAGGCATTTTTATGATTCCTTTTCCTCTGAGACAATTGCTTTTAAGGGTGTTGTATAAAATAAAGATTATTATTATTATTATTATTATTATTATTATTATTATTATTATTATTATATTATTAGTCTTTGTCTCCTGTATCTCATGTCTATATACAGCTATGCTGGTACTGTCTGCTCTTTGGTTCTGCATTTGTCCAACTTCAGGTTCCCTCTTCCCCTATGCAAACATACTCCCACTGCCAAGGCAACCGATCACCAAGAGATCGTCAAGGCAACTCATCCTTCCCCAAGCAAAGTAATTGCAGCACCACTTCCCATTTTAACAAACAAACCACTTTTTTGCGTCGCCTCAAAAACAACTTCTGTACTCGGCCTTTTGGCCACACTATGCACACAAAGTATATTATGTGGCTTGAAAAAGGCCCTAACTTAAACCTGTAACCCTCTCTTATTAGACATTCCAGAACAAGATCTATAGTTTATATATTCAATGAAAAGCATGTATTTAAGGATAACATTCTACTGCGTCTTTTGTTCTTGTTTTAATTAAAAAGACAGCCAGTCTATGCTCCAGTATTAAGCACTCTTAAGACCCCTGAGGCAGTTGCTGTTAGCAGTGTCTTCGATAACCCCTCTCTCCTGCCCTCTGTAAAATCCAAAGTGATGTGTGAAAAACATAAGAAAGTCTAATTTGTGCCAGCGCACCCTTTTTAGTCGCTTGCCAGCACCTTCATCTCCTCATATGTTTCCAGCTAAAGCTCTAAGTTGGAACAAAAAGCCAACAGCAATGGATACCAGATGCTGGTATTTCTTCCCTGTCACTTGGCTGCCTAGCAGATGGAATTCATATCAGTCGGGCATGCTAGAAGGAAGAGGCCATGGCAGCCAACATGTGGAACTCGGGCTGAGTGACATTTTCGCTAATGTTCTGTCCTTGTAGAACATTGTGCTTCCTTTTCTGTTTTATAAGATGTGGTTTTCCTGACTCAGACAAGGTTCCAAAGCCCCAGCTGGAACGGCTGCCTTTCCCCCTGAGGGAGAGCCAACAGCGACAGAGGGAGCTGCAAGGCTGCACAAAGGAGCCATTTTATTTAAATAACCTGACATCTGCATGCAGTGTGCCCAAATCATCTTAGCTGCGCAAAGGAATTTGTAGGGCATTACCAGTCACTGTTTTATGTAGTACAATATGCTCATTTTAATTTATTTAATGAATGAGGGCCTCTGGCAAAAAAGAGGATTTGATTAAGAACATGTTACAGGGCAGCAGCAGCCCTTTAACATTAAATATCATTAGATACAGCCGGATGTGAAACCACAGACAACAACAGCACAGGGAAACTGAAACAAGGAAAGTGCACAGCCTCGGCACTGTAACTCAAGTAACTTTTTTTCTAGAGTGAATGCAAGTCTTTTTTTAACAATGGAAATTATTTGTTTTGAAAGTTTCTGTAAGTGTAACTTTTGAGGTTAGAAATACTAAATAAACTCTCTAAATTCAGCACTATTGAGTGTATAATATAGTAGTTATGGATGACTTTTGAGGTTACAAGAACAATGCTTTCTATATAACCAGATTAATCTTCTCGTAATGCAAGTGAACTAAGAACATTGATGTGATGGGACCCTGTTCAGATGGAGGATGCTAGTTTGATTACACTAGGCTTCACAAACACCATAAACTTTGCTTACCTAATAGAAAACATTGCTTTAGGGATTGACCAAGTCTGGTTTCACTTCTAAGTAGAAGTCCATGATGCTGGACTGTGAATGACAAGTGGTGGGCTAAAGAGTTTTGGTAATTTAAACTTTTCTAATTACAAAATGCCCATGACATACATAGATTCGCTTGTTGAAGCTCTATTGGGTTATTAAAGCCGTTATGAAGTTTTGAGTTTAAACACTGGGCTGAAAAATTGGAGGAGCTGTGTGGTTCTGTGCAGTCCTGACAAAGTTCTGCGCAGTCCTCTCAGTGCTATGGCTATGGCTCTGACTGATGACATGATTCATACGTTTTCATTAATGGTCTTGAGGAATGTCTTTGAAACTTTTAATTTAAGATCAGGAATCAATGTACAGATGTTCTTCTCAAACAAATCCCAAAAGAGCTGATTACAAACTGTCCCATTGGAATGCCAGACAAGTGTAATAGACTAAGAGAGACAACAATGATGTGTACTGAAACAGTAACAGTGACTTTATATACTGTGAATTACAGTATTTTATGGCAGATATGGGTTGTCTTTCCTGCCAGCTCTAGTCTTATACTCTAATCACAATGCCAATGTACACTTTGGGTAATTCAGTGGTAGATGCTTTATTTGCAGTACCTGGTTTCCCAAGTATGAGTTATGAGGTTATTCATTCAGGGGTGACTGGACACCATTTCCAAGAACAGGGCACGTGCTCCAATAACAGAATGTGTTGTTTTTGTTTCTGAGGCTTTGTTACATAAGTGGGTAGTGAAGCTAATGACACACGCAGGGACTGATTTTGCCTACCCATGTGTTAATTTGTTGAAAGCTACTGAAGATGCATGTACTGAAATGCCATATTTAATTATACTGTAATTGAGGGGAAGGAAGAACAAATTGTATGGTTTTCTTAACCCATTCTTACAAAAAAAAAGTCAAGCCACGCCTGCTGTGGAAGTCCTCCTGGAGCAATGCTCCCTATTAGTTATGTATATGCTCTTGCTTTATTGTCACCTTTCCTCTGATTTGAAACCTGTTGCCTGGGTATGACACTAAGAATAATTTATTTATTCAATGTCTAGTAGTTTATTTTTCTGAAATAAATAATTAGGCAAAATGTGGCTTCCAATCAATAATCCATTTAGTAATTTCTGACCCCACTGACTTATAAGTTCTCAAAACTATTCCTATTTATTCATAACAAGAAGTCACATATGAAACAAGCAGCAGCTGAAAAAAGGAACATCGGATAATAATCCACAGCTCTTAGTGTGTGCTATGCACAACATATCTTGCACTGTTTAAGGTGCATTAAAGGGTATTATGAGACTTCTGCTTGGAACATTGCAGTTGCATACAGTTCCTTTTGCAGTAGTCCACATTTTCTTTTAATACTTGGCATTTTTTCCCCTGCATAACTCCCAGTCCTCCCTGAAGGTCACCATTCACAGTCTTCTGAATAAGAATTCCATTTTAGGTAGTTCGGCACTGAAAATTTGGAAGTGTTTCTTCCTTCAGACTCCCATTATCTTTAAACCTGTTTTCTGTTATCATCGGCTAATGTCTCATCCTCGAGAGTCTCAGAACAGCATGTTTTTACGCGGAATTCAGATTCATATGGTTATGATTTGAGGATGTCAAGCTAGATTTTGTTTTAAGGCTTTAGGTTCGCTCCGGGCAACAAGCTCCACTTCAGGCACATCAAAGAACCAGTGCAGTGAATCAAGGTGATTTTTTTTCTTCTTTTTCATCTGATCACATCCTTGCCAGCTGCAGCAGCGATCTGTTCAGAAAGCAGGCCTCTACACTTTTTTTTTTTTTTTTTTTAAACAAAGCACACTGTTATGTAGGTTAGGGATGACTTGCTCTGGAATAGCAGAGATGCCAGCAACAGTCAGACTTACATTGGATGATTTAAAATTACAGCTCCTCTGAACTCAATTAAGAAGAAGCTGCTTGCACTAATTATAGCTGTTTGTTTAGTTTAGTTCACTGTTTCTGCATGCACTGTGTGCCTTTTTAACAAGGCTCATGTAACAGAAACAAAACAAATCAAAAAGCCTACCTGGGTTTCATTAGGCGGGTGACTGCTTCAGACCGAAAACCATATGAACACAGCAAAAACAAGTTAGCAGAGGTCACTGGTCACAAGTTGTAGCCCACAGTAAATTTGCTTATTATGGCAAAAAAATAAAATTGTATGCCAACCCACCCTGAACAGCCCCAAATTGGATAAGGCAGAGTTTTCAGCTGGATTTTACATATAAAGTGAAGAAAATAAAGTAACTTAAAGATGGCAGACCCAGAACACACCATGGGCAGGATTTTCAAAACCCAGTGTTGTTGTATTTAACTGCAGGTATAGTAATGAGAGCTTTAGTATCAAGTGATTTTCAAACGGAATGTGTTAATTAAATCAATCCGTTAATGCTTTGAAATTGAGTAGATGATGTCGTTAATGAACACATTTCTTGTTAAAAAGCTTAAATAGTCGCAGGTCACCTACATCACTTCCTGTCTCAACAACTAAATAAGGGGAACTCGTTAATCAAAGTGCATGTTAACGAGATTAAGAAAAATCAACGGAAGCATAATTCTCTGTTATGGAAATTATTAGAGTGCAGCGAGACAACTCTCTCACCTGTGAGCAACAGCCAAATGAAAATTAAATAAAAAATAATGGGAATATCTATTTTGTGTATAATTTGTAAACTTTATTTAAAATTACGCATGTTGTCGTGCAGAATGTACATTTATTTAGGTAATTTCACATATACAAAAAAACTTTTTTAAATGTATTTTTTGGAAGGGACGGGGGGGTAAGCCACCTATCTATTGTCTGGAATTAGTTTTCTTATGTTGACATCTTCTGCTCATTCAGATATTATTTCATAAATCAACATAATTTTGGAAATCACGTTAGCATGATTATTTAATAACAAGGTAACTACATATGAGTTATATTACATATGAGTTATTATTTTTTACTTTCTGAAAATCCTGCCCCATGTGTCCCCTTGCATTTTCACAGTATTTTTGTTTTTATTTTTTGAACTTTAAAAAAATGAACTCTGTATTTTAAGAAAGTCACTGCTTTAAGCTTTATGTGCTTCTCACACTCAAGTCTAAGTTGTGCTTAGAAAAAAAGACATTTAACTATTGCCTGCACATTTTAATGCAAATAATTTTGCTGGAAACCTGCATTAGGTTGTAATATACCATCAATGTGTGTTCCGATTTAGAACTATTGCTGGTCACCAGCTTGCTTTATTGTCAGCAGGGTAATTGTGGAAGTTAACTGAAATGTGGAATGGTGTGGTACATAGTCATTGAACCAGGTAGAAAAGTAGTACAGTAGAATACACCAACATGTTTCCCAAGCTGGTGTGTGTGAAAAAAGTAAAGATAAATCACAAAAAATATAAAAGGTGAAGAAAGCGAGAATAACATTGTCGTTAACACATACAGTTGGGCATAAAAAAATGTGGTCTTACAGCTTTTCAGTGTTTTCATTTTGTTGAGTCCTTGACAAAGAAGCATCGTTAAATGATATTCTCTTAATTAAACTGTTTGCCTTCTTATGCTCTGCAGTACTTGATTTTAATGGTCAGGATTCATTTTGCTGAGAAATTCATTTATTCTGTATGTTGAATAGCATAGCGTTAACTTTAGGGTGCATTTGGTTCATTACAGTGAGGGAGGTTGTGATTCCTTGACACCTGGTGACCCTACTCAATCCCCTAGGTGAGATACCAGATGCCTCAGAGTTAAATATTGTAAAACTTATTGTGATATTTTTAATACCACAAGCTTGTACTGTGTTTAGGTATGCTTGAGCTGTGTCATTACAGTGACATACACTGTTCTAACAGTTAAACTATGGACACTGTTGTGCAATGTGCCATTTGTCACCATGGGATGCCAAGAGTGTCAAGCTGAATCTAAAGACTATTTCATGAGGGGGAAAAACATGTTGATTCATACTGACCCTGTGCAGTACTTTACAGTAATTACCATTCGTCATTACAAAGTAATGTTGTAATATTTTGTTTTTATTACCCTATATCTAGCCCAAACCTTAACCCCATAGCAGTTAGTAACTATACAGTTCTTACTATATAAATGTTTTACTATATACATTATATATATTATATATATATATATATATATATATATATATATATATATATATATATATATATATATATATATAGTGTGACCCTAAAGCTTGTAAGAAAAAGGAGACAGAAGACTGCTGTCATTCACATCATAATTATCCTCTCTCTTTGATTCACATCATCTCTAGCAGAATCCCACTGACAGTGTAGAGGGAAATTGAATAGAAAGTCCAGAAGGGGATCTGTCACCCTGTGTCTCAGCATTGCAAGTCGCAGTTTATTAAGCCTGCTTCACCCAGTTTCAAGGAGTGGCTTGGAGCTGGGCCCTAGGTCCTGCCTTTCATCACCACTTTCATTAGTGCCAGGGGGCTGACGAGTGCCCGGCAAATTCTGTAATTGATCCTCTCAGTGAGCGAGTGGATGTGCCGCATTCAGGTCACGGCCCGCTCAGCTTTGAAGCAGCTCCATATCACACTGCTGACAGCCACATACCTCCAGCTCTCTCCCTCACACACACACACACACACACACACACACACACACACACACACACACACACACACACACACACACACACACACACACACAAGGGCTGACACAATTCCCTCTCCGATCTCATCCCGTGCTCTATGCTGTTAACTACTTCTTGATTCTGTCTGGATTCTCTGCACAGGAAATATCAACACTTGTTTACTGGGCCTGTTGACAAAAGGATGCTGGAAATAAACACTCTGTACAACTATACTGCAGCTTAGTGGTTATAGACAGATACTCTTACAGCTTAACCATCTTGTTTAAGTGTTGACGCGCCTCCCACAACAGAGCATCACTGCTACAATTGTTCTTATTTTTTATTAATTCTTTAGTCCAAATCAATTAAAATATGTTGTTCCTGACATACAAACTTCAATTTTTAATAGAGTTTAGTTCACGGCTGTGAGTGGCAGAATATTTTGTAACTATGAAACCAGATTATTAAACACACTTCTGGGCCCCGTCAATACTAGACCAGAGATGCCAAGGTCAGAATACAATTCTGTATTGTGATGTCCTCTCTTTCAGGAGTGAGACAACTAAAGTGGATACCAACATTTTCCTAAAATGACATGTCTCAATCCATATGATTAAAACTTGCCATGTCTACATAACAGTTTGATCAGATCTACTCAGTTGGTCTTATTCTGTTGTTATTTTTAAAATTAATATAATTTGTTGAGAGAGAGATAGAAACAAAGAGAGATAGACAGACAGAGAGAGAGAAAGACTGACTGAGACGTAGTGGTTATTGGTTACTTCAAAGACCAGTGTCTCAGTCCCCAGTTTACTTTGAGATGCTGGTTAATTCACTTATCTCCCAAGTGTCCCTGTCTCTCCCAACTGAAAAAAAATGGTTACAGTTCAAGCAAGACACCACTTTAAAGCGATATTTATCATCCGGGATGTCCTAAGGGCCATAATTACGTTGAAAAAAATAATTTTCACTGTTTTAATGACATTCCTCCTTTCTTAAAATAACTATAATCCTATTCGATGCACATTTAAATTTCCTACTCTGGGAAATTTTCTACTGTAGATATTGTTATTGCAGATTTCAGTTTGTTTCAGTTATTCACTATGACAGTTGATATATGTCTACATGTACATGAGAGTTTTTTGGTACAAGATTATGAAGATAAACTTTAGTCACATGGCTACTGCCTTTCACAACTTTCACCCAAAATAACATGACTATGTTGCAGCTCTAATTGTGAATTAATTTTGATCTTACATTGGCAATGAGTTAAAACAGGTGCCACAGTCCATAATGTGCAACAAATAATAGCACAGGGTATTTGGTACTGTATCACCTCATCACATTGTTTTATACATTCTAAACGCTGCCTGCAATCCAAATAGACATTGAAACAAAAACACTATACTAACTATATTTATCCAGCATGCTGGATGCTGTGCAACAAAGAGTTGTAAGTAAGGTTTTTGATCCACTTAATGTGTAGGTTGTGAGTTTCTGTTCCAGGTGTGTGTAAAGCCACTAGATTAGGTTTGCCGACTATTTTTGTCTCTCATTAGCTCACTCTGGTAATGGTGTATGACTAGTTTTATTAAATGGTTTATTAAATGGATATTCTGTCATGCAGGTCCGGAGGTAGTGTCTTTCAAATGATTTCCATTCTTCGAAAAATGATCTAGCTTCACTTCACTTCAGTCAAAAAAAACGCACTACAGTAGATAGCATACAGTAGAACAACTGGAACTCAGGGTAATGGGTGGAGCAATGCATTTAAAACAAAACAAATGTCAAAGGAAAGGAACGCTGCAGCAGGGCTAAAAGTAAGACGACCTACAGATCTAATTGCTGTAAAGTTCATAACAACAGTGACAGTGAGCAATGAGGGCTAGCAGAACTAAGTGCTAGAACACGGAGACAGTGGACCACAGCGAGAGTCAATAGCATGAGCAGCATGCACTAAACCAGGTTATTGGAAAAAAAATCTTCACCCTACAACTGCACATAAGGGCTGGCTTAGTGGAAAGTGATGGCTTTAAACAAAATAATATCATTGTCACTGGTCTGCCTTAATTTAACCAGACAGATACTTACCATTCAAATTTTAGGATTTCTGTAACGATACAATGACAACCAGGCTTCTAGAAAGCTCATGGGGCTTCCCAGGCCATAAGCATCAAACAGCATCCGATAAGGAAAAATTTACAATGATGTGGACGATGACATCCAAAGAATAAAAAACACAAGACCAGATCATGGTATAACTCACAGCAGTTTCGTTTCAGTTCGATATACTTCCCCAGATATGCATACCCCCAGGCAGTCAGACAGGACAGCACTCAAGCATAATTTATATAAGAGAAACAAACAGGTCTACAATTCCCATACCCCCAGCAGCATACAAATGGTTGTGAAATACAGTACCTTATGGACAGAGAAAACCAGATATGTTCAACTAATCAATTACTGAAAGAGGAAAGAGACAGAAACCACCTATAATTTAATGAAACTGAACAGATATCCAAATGAAATAGCAGAAGAAGAGTGGTTTTATTCAGTGCTGAACATCAACTAGCTGGAAACCACACTGATAATAGCAGCTGTTTGTAAACTACATTTGGTTTAGAATATATATATAAAATATATAATTACCTGGTTTAAAAGCAGCTCATGTTGTTGCCTTTTTACTGTGGCTTTTGAGGCTGTAGTAGCTCTTGGATGAGTTTTTCTATGTCTGTTTGAAATGAAATGTTACTGTTCCCAGTGCTTTAATGTGTTTTAAAGTTGTTGTTTTTTTGTGATTTGCTTGCACTTTTGGTAGGACTTTTTTGTACAATTTAATTTTAAATGTTATTTATTTTTTAATGTTAAATAAATATATAGAAACTTACTAAATGTAATTTATCTGTTGGTGTCAAGTCATGATTTAATGACATTTTTAACCAGGACACCTGTTTCTGGAAAAAGAGAGGTTTAAGACAGTGATGGCTTACTATACTGCCAATTTATATTTCATATGTTTGTTTGTTTGTTCTTAATGATGTATACATGCAGGTTTGTGATACACAGAGCTGAAAAAATATATCACTTAATCAATCAATATTTATTGTATATAGCACCTTTCATAGTGGATCACCATCACAAAGCGCTTTACAAAATAGTGAACAATGCATAATACATTAAATACAGTGAAATACAGGGCATAGCACATTAAATACAAACAGTAACAAAAAAAAATGCAAATACATTAAGAACAGACATAATACATTAAATACAAGGCTACTATGTGAATTCTATACATTATGGATGCGTGTGTCATAAAGAATCATATGAATAAGATGGAGTGAAAAACCTAAAATAGCAATTTAGACAACAGCTAATAACAGATATCAGGCTTAAAGAGCATTGAAAGCAAGAGAGAACAAGTGGGTCTTCTGAGTTGATTTGAAGTGAACGACGGTGGGAACTACACTCAGTAAAGCTGGGAGAGAGTTTCAAAGAGTCGGGGCAATGAAGCTAAAAGAGCGCTCTCTGAGTGTGTCTTGTCCTTGGTTATAACAAGCAAGCCAGAGTCAGAGGACCTCAGCTTGTGTGCACGGACATAGTGGGTCAGCAGGTTGGAGAGCCAAATATGTCCCCAGCTCTGAGGAGGGTCATTAATAATATAAAAATACCCTGGAAATGGTTATCATTTACCAGTTCTTTGCTGGCCATATCATTTTCTTTTCGTTGGTACTTTTCTTATTATACTGTTGTCACAGGTAGGGAACATTGTGTTTAAAACAAACCTTATGCAGTCTGTAAACATAAAATATACTGGGGTTGGACACACTTGCATAATACTGTCACTTCCCATCTGGGAAGATACATGATACTCTCCATGTGTAATTCCTTCAGGGAAGGTTTAGGATTTGAAAATCTAAATCAAAGTCAATTTTCCAGAATGGCCAATGGAGTCATGACATTTAAGACTGTTCCTCATGAAACCGACTTGGATAGTGAAGCACCTCCAACACAATGGTTTGCTATTAGCAGGGTCTGTCAGTTCTGTATTCTTGTTCATGACTGCAAATTATTTATAACAGGGAAATGTACCATTCATATATTACAGCATATTTCCATAACATCAGTCATATGAGCTGCACACAAAAAATGTTTACTACGTACTGCATGTCTTTCTTTGCATGTATTTATAGATAGATTATATAAATACAGCATCATGTTAGGACCCTAATCTATCAGAGCCCTCTTCACGGTCAGCTGTCAGATGCAGAGTTGGTGCCAGGACCTGTCTTATCGCCTAACCATCAAGCACTGAACATTTGAACGTGGTCTGTTAAATGATTTATTCTCCCTATAAACAAAGATTAGAGCAAAAATTTCAACCACGGGGCCCTAAGCTGTCCACAGCTATTACTGGAAAACCACAGTCGCGTGTTGTTGTAGGAAGCTGTTTACTTTAAAACAAGAAGCGTGGTGATGTGGCCGATAGCAATGGCTTTGCACTAAAGGCTTAGGCTTGGTAGCTGGAAGATGCCTAAGTACAGTAGATGATAGTGTGTGCCTATTTTTTCATTCTGCTGGAAAATATTTACCAGTTAATGGAGTTTTGCAACCTTGGTATATATTTGTTTTTTACATACACCCTCATGTGGTTTGAATGCAGTTTTGTATTATTATTTTTTTGTTTTTTGATTAATTTTAGATGCATTAATTTGTTAGATTTCTGTCCTTAAAGTCAACTGCCCAACATTGTGCTCTGTAATTTTCCAGACAGCAGTGTTCACAATCCTTTCTTGAACTTTCTTGGTATAAACTGCGCTTTCGCAGTTGTGCGGCTATGAGGCAAAATGCAACCGCACCAGAGCGATGAAGGCCTTCACTGACTTGGAACGCTGGAAAGAGATTAGATTAGTGACAGCCAATGCATAGACTCTCCTTTATTTTATCTCAGCCTCGTAATTTATGATGTCAGAGAAACCTTAGATGAAATTATTTTCCTGTAACTCACTGAAGTCCATCTATATATTTATAGTACCTATAGAAAGTCTATACCCTCTTGAACAGAAATTACTCACAACCCTGGAAAAAAAGGATAAATTAAAAAATGGGACTTGTGTTTGATGGAATTTCCTGGTTAATACAATAGTGCATCTGAAGCCTCTTTCACATTGGCAGGTCAGAACCTACACAGACAGGACCCAGAGTCATGCGGGTCGGCTACGCAATTTTACACTTGCTTTTGATAAAGCATGGTTGACCTGGATGACAGACGCAAGTAAACAATGCCCCGGAAGCAGCTTGTTACTGACAGTTCCATCCAAGCGTCTCTGGATTGAACCATCAGCCCAGATGTTGATTAGAGCAAATGTTTCTTCATCCCTGCTGCAATCTGGCTCATGATGTGTCTCAAGCAACAAAAATATGGCTAAACAGAATAAACAGACACGTTCCTTGCGGGAGTGAAACTTTCACCTCAGGCGTGGCTGTTTTTTATTGCGTTGGCTCACAAACAGCCGTCAAGCATATTGTCTCGCTCAACCCGGGTCAAAGCGTGTCAACCCATATCCTGAGGTGGGACTCTGGGACCCGGGTACGTGGTTTCACACTATGCGGGATTGTGACCCCGTTAGCTAGGACCCGGGTAGGCGTGCCAGTGTGAAAAGGGCTTTAATGGCCAAATTCTTTAATGTCATAAGTTTTATTTATAAAATATGAAATGACCTGCAAGCCATCCTGAGTGAAAGGGCTTTCATCATCACAAGTGCAGTGATGGAACTTGTGCCATGTTGGATCTGTTTCCTCTCCTGCACTCAGGAAACAAAGGGCAGGTATCAAAACTAAATAGTTTCCACTTGCTTCTTGGCCATGACACTAGTGCTGGAGGGGAAAAAAAAGATCAAGGGGGGTATTGAAAAATATTTTTGCCATGCACTCTTTAAGAAAGTGACTAAATGTAAAAAGACAGAAGGTAATGCGCGATTCACCAAGCAGATAAGTAGTTTTTAATATTTTAGATCACTGTCCTGGGCACGCTGACAGAAAATGATAGCATCTCTTGTAAAGTCAGCGTACATAATGTTGCTTGCTGTGACATCTGGAAGGCTCGTTTTATCTGTAAGCATAGTTGTAGAGAAATGAAAGCAGACAGATGTAAGGCTGGTGTGCCATCTTTGCCTCAAGCACTGTACATTTTCCAGAGTGTCAAAAAGAGGTAGCCTTTTAAAGAATAAAAACATTCTGTCACATTTGCACACCAACATGGAGCTGTCTCACAGAGGTGTAAAACAGCAGCTATTGCTCCGTTTTCATTTTTATTATTTTTTAGCCAAATGATTTAGATATTTAGATTTAGAAAATTCAGATATTTCGTACTGCAGCATGTTTGTCATGAATCATGTACAGTTTCTTATTTTTTCCTATCTGTCTTTTTTTTTTTTTCTTAGTCCTTGTTGTGTAAGTCAGGGGACTACAGTATACCCGGGTCAACTTGGAAAATGTAAAAGGCTGCTATTTTTGGTTAGAGCAAACTAAAGAATAGAGCACCCTGCATGAACCATATATGTGACATAAGACTAAAGATTGAGGTGAACAATACTTTGCACAGCCTGGTGAATAAAAAGAGAAACTGTAACTCTCAGCACCTCAGTGGACCATGTTGTGTGCAGTACATTCCACCAAAACATATTGGGACAAAGCAGGAAGTTAGGAATAAAAAAAGACATGGTCTGTAAGCTGAAGAGAGCATGGTTAACTGTGTTTCCCCTATGAAGTGCATCTTTAGGGGAAGCTGCATTAAGGAAACTGTTTTGGAATAGTGTTACTGGTATTTCAGTGTTGTCAGAATAAGTTGCTTTAAATTTAATGACTTTACTCAAGTAACAGTTGGGGCATATTTTACAGTTTTTGTGCAGTTTCTCCCATGAAAGTAAAAAAAAATACTGCTACTACTACTACGACTACTATTACTAATAATAATAATAATAATAATAATAATAATAATAATAATAATAATAATAAATAAGGCAGCAACATTGTACTGTATTTCAGGTACAATCCATTATTTCATTCCAATGGGTATTTATAGATTCGTATCAGTTGATTCTAGTCAATAATAGTCTCAAAAATGGCAGTCTGCCTTATACTGAAGAGCTGTGCCCCAGCGGCAAGAAGCACTTCAACCAATTTGACTTTAACAGAGCCAAGCCTGACAGGAGTGGGATGTACTGCAGGGCAGGGTCAGTGCTAGATGGAGAGGAGTACTTCTGGCCTAGAGTCAAGGCCAACTGGGAGTTACCTTGGGCCCTGCGTCTGAGAGCCTAACTGAGGTCTGGGTCTGGTTGTGTTTATCCTCTTGCCTGGGGTAATTGCGCTGGTATGAAAGTTCTAAAAGCATTCCGAAACTTAGGTTCACACTAAAAGAACATGGCTTGCTTAACCAGCTGCAGTTACCAAGGCCAGAACACCTTGAAACCTTTTTGTCTCTTTCAAAGGTTCACTAAACACCAGCTTGGCCAGTGCGTGTATAATTTGGTCATGCAACATTTGCTTACGCAACCATCATTAGTCATTTTCAGGCATCTGCACAGTTTAACTTGCAAACTTACAAAGTATCACTTATTAAACAATTAGTGATACTAGTTTCAATAGTTCACACTTTATTAATTCATTCATATTCTAGAATTACCAAACATTGGCTTAAAATACATATTTAGCATGATCAGTTTTTAATTTACTTACTTCAGTTATTAGTTTATTTAGCAGACACCTTTATCCAAAGCAACTTGCAGAGACTAGCATCAGCTGCAGAGTCACTTACAACGACGTCTCACCCAAAAGACACAGCACAAGGTGGTCCAGTGACTTGCTTAGTGTCACACAATGAGTCTGTGAGTGAACCAGGATTTGAACCAGAGTCCTCCTGGTTACAAGCCTGTTTCTTTAACCACCAGACCACACAGACTCCTAATGTTATCAGAGGTATCCTCAGACTGATCAGGAATTGACACAGCCCTAGCTGCGGCCTGCTGTGTGTATTCATACTACAGTTAGAACAGTTACACATTTTGGACTGTAACACAAGTAAGACTTATGTAATTTTGATTTCATTAATTGCTTGTGGCTTTTGACATTAGGTTTATTTTATCCAGGGTTAGACTCCTACAGAAAATAGTGAGTGGACTCTATAGGTTTAACCAATGTTGAGCAAAAAAACAAACAAACTGGAACCTACCAAAATATATTGCAAACTTTACCTACCCAACACACAATAAAGCACAAAGCCATCATATTAAGTTGTATGCATAAAATTTAAAAAAGAAAGAAAAAAAATTGGACAAAATGGCACGTCACAAATAAAAAACAACACGACAATCTGTATGCAATAAAATAAAGAACGGAAGGCTTTATATTATAGCCTGTGGTAAAATAGATGTGCAGTGTCTTTGTTAACACTGATATGCTATTAAACAAATTTCGCTTTGTATTATGCGCTTTCACGGTTATTTTCAACATATCGAGAGATCTTGCTAGGAACACAGGGAGGCATTGCCTTTTTGCAGCAAGTGCTATTTTTCATGGAATCAGTTTGGATAGTGTTTGTCATTTTTAGAAGAGAAAAAAAAGATCAGCTGTTATACTAACTTTCACTTAGTTTATTTTAGAAATGCTGAACCAAATCAATTCATATTATTATGTGATAACATTCTTTTAATAAAATTAAATGAACTCGCCCTCTGCAGTTGCCACGTCAATTTCAGTTCCAATGCAGGCTTGTCAGTTTCAGTAGAAGCTGAGTTGCTGTTTAGCCAGAGAGCAGACGCAATAAAAGGAAAGGTTGTGTTGGGAACATTAAACAATGAAGTATTGGGGAGAAATAAAATAGGCTGCCATTCAAGATAAATAACAATGGAAATGGGGTGCAGAAAATGACGTTTCACCCAAAGTAGTGGGTGGACTCCATCCATCCTTCCAAAAAAGAGAGTGGACGGCGTCCACCCCCAGTCTAATGCTGATTTGACCATAAACACTATCTGGCTATTATAAATCATGTATTCATTTATTTTTTTTTTTTTTAAATATAACAATAAACAAACGTTTCAGTTGATGCCTTTGTTGTCTTCATTGCAAATGGCCTCTTCTTGCAAACTGTACAGTACACTAAACTGTAAAGACAGCACAGTCCAGCATGAAATCACTCTCAAGGTCTGATCTTGCGTGTTTAAACATGGCACACTGCCATTTTAATGAGTTGTCAGCTCTGATTCATTGACAAGGCATGGCTGCGAGTACCAAAGAGGGCACATTTGATGGCGCTTCTGGAGCACTGAGGCTATATTGACTAGGGGATGCAGGCAGGCTTTTTTACATCATTGTTCTAATAGCACTTCCACTGTCCATTCAGAAAGCTTTGTATTCATAAGATCCAGACAAGGGAACATTTGTGAGTAAAAATGGCACTCTGTTTTTGTTTTACATGCTGTTAGTGCAGGGCTAGTAGATGTGAGCATGTAACAGTAGATGTACAGCAAATAGCCATTTGTACCTGTAAGGAGCAATGGGGTCTGGTTAAATGGATTGGAGCTGTCTTTAGTAGCACTTTAGTGCACTTTCAAGCAGGCATAGATGTATCTGTTCCACCAGAGACCTCAGTCCCATTGTACCGTTGCATGACTTTTCACGTAGAAAAAAATCACCATGTGTGTGCTTCACTGATTCCATTCCTCTGTATTTATGTTGTGGGCCTGCATTGTCCATGTGTTTCTGCTTAAGAGCCTTTGCTTTCCACAGTGGTAGAAACTAATGCTCCAGAGTTGACCTGTGGACACTGGGCTTGAGCAGGCAGTAGCAATTAGAAATTCTGCACTGAAGCCACTATTGAGCTACTGAAATAAATGGGTGGGGGGGTGCTGTTACAGCAGAGGTAAAATAATTTACAAAGGAGAGCAAGGATCAAGCACAACATCTTAATAGCACTGCTTTCATGTTTTGGCAAGGGTTACATGATGTATGTATGTGTTTAATTTCAAATGAACTGGAGGGTTTTGCAGACCATGTGTTCTGATACGAGCGGCCCATGGGCTGTTATCATTTTGGGGGTCCCTCTTTGCATATTCATGTGCTTCCCTTCCTGTTTCGCTACCACCACACTCGATTAACAATAATGTGATATGATTCAGTCTGAGCTGATCCATATTTTACCTGATTCAATGTTTGCATTAGCGCCAGTTTTGAAAATGAGAATTGGCCACAGCGTTAGTTACTGACAGTTTCAAATACAAAATGGGAAGTTCAAAGTGTAGACTTGCCGTAATTGCAAGTTATCTGGAAATGTGTTGTACTTATCTCTTATGAATATGTCCGTGCCTAATAGGGTTATAATAAATATATATGCAGCCAAAAAATGTTTAGCAAATAATACAAGGATAGTGTACAGTGCTTTATTATGTAATGTTGTTTTTCATTATATGTGTCAGCAGAATCAATAGAGCTGCACACGAAGAAACAACGTAATTTTTTTTAAATTTAATTTAATTTTTTTTTTCGGGGGGGGGCACCAAATTAGAAACCCGGTTTAAGAAAGCTGTACAATATCAGAAAGTCACACAAGGCCAAACTGGAACTCAGGCACAAACATACTGCCTCTGGTATTTTAATATGAATTACTTTATTTGCATTTGGAACGAGAATTTCTCAGTCTAACAGAAAACTACATGGAAACACACACAACCCGAAACTACTTTCATTGTTTTGTTTTTTTTTTTCCTATGGAGATTGCCCCACTGTAATCCATATAAACCTAGGTAGTTTACTCCTGTTGATTTCTCTCTGATGTATTTTTCAAAGTACTGGTACCTTCACATACATTTGAGCATTGTTGTTTTGTTTCACATATCTTCCTCGCAATCACATTGTACTTGTTGTGTGTCTGCCTTTCAGCATCGCTCTTCCTAGGTTCTGCTTTGTCAGACATTTACAGGTTCTGATCTGCATCACGTTCCGCAGCACACCTGATAAAAGTGACACGTGACTTGATCGCAGGTCAAGTCATATGATCAGGCAGTCCCTGCTCCTCCAACGAAGTACGACTTGGTTAAACAGACCTGTTGTTCCGATCCATACAGTCACACACTACTTATTCAATTTTTAGATATTTTATTATAATGATATATAATTTTTTTTTTTTTTGAGGCCCCTCAAAATGTGAGGCCCTGGGCTGCAGCCCCTAAAGCCCCTGCATTAATCCGGCCCTGGAAATGGGATACAAAGCCAATTCTGCTGCCTGATCAGACATTGCGTAAAGAAAGGTGATGTCAATTTTCTAACTCTTCAGGGGGCTTATGCGATCCCAGTCCGGTGACTAGTCTTTTGCTGTTTCAATTGGTACTTGACCCATTGTCAAGTACAAGCAAAAGGACAAGGGCAGAGCTATGTGCTTCCCCCAGGGCAGATGAGAAACCCTTGGTAACACGTTATCATTTTCAGTGTCAGCCTGGTTGGGGAAAAAAGCTCACTGAAGCTGCAGCATATACAAATCAACCCATATCCACAAAACCTTAATGTGATCTTGCATCTAACAAAATCTAAGCATAAATGTAATATCAAGAAAGTAGCAGTCTAAAAACCTAGAGGAAGTTGAACAGCTCCATTTTCGACAATTACTAGCATCATTCATAAGCAAGTCTAACTTGTGAGTGAATGTCATGAATAGCATGTTATATGACTGAGACTGTTGTTGGTGTAAGTGCAAGGGCACATTTTCATAAAACAATTGCAAAGGAATAATAGCAGCAAGAAGGAACTCAGTTGCAGGAGAGAACAGTTACTGCTCTGAATTGTTTCCTGCTGTTTATATCTTCAAAATTATTTTCTTTGACCTTGTACTTGAATTTGATTCTTTCTTTTATTACCACAGCGTATGTTATTATTGAGTGTTTAAAGTCATGGATGTGTGAACAGAGGAACACAAGGAGCCTTTACTGTCATTACTGTATAGTTTTTTATCAACGCAGATGAGGCCTACTGCAAACCAGGGAATGTGAGCAGAGCGGAGTGGTAACAAAATTCAGCTCACCGCTCATAATGTCCTCCGCTCTGCTCTGTGGTTTCTTCCATTCCTCTTCACTACTTTCCTGCACCAGGTAAAATAGACATGTTCCGCTCCACTTACATGGTATTTAAAAAAATACTTTTTTTCCCCACTATGTTGCCGATTGCAGATGAAAAGATTTAATGTACATTCAGAATACTATGTAATCTTCCTTATTATAATCGCATAGGTTGAAAAAAAAATAAAAACAACTATGATCCGCAAAGAAAAAAAGCCTACATAAAATGCTCAGAGAAGTTATATAATTCAACTCAAAGATGCTTTCTCATTATTATTAATTGGTACTAAAAAAATGTGTACATTGAAAATAAAGTAAAAGTCAGGAAATGTCATCTTGCAATCAATAGGTTTTTAACAGGTTCCTACTCACCTATTTTGAGCTTTGCATATGTTTCGTATCAAAGTACCTTTGCTGGGCTTGTTTGTATCTGAATATCTCATAGGGAGCTCAAAGCAACCCACGAACACATATGAGTCGAAAAATGGGGCTAACAGACCACCCTGTAGTGAATGAACTATCCTTAAGAGTGCAGAAGCATGCATTTAAGAAAAATAAAACCGTGCTCAGTTCTTCTCAGTGCTGTGAAAGCGGGCTAGAAATGTCCCCTCTGCTCCAGAACTACCCTGCTCCGCTCCCCCTCTCCATATAAAATTGGCACGCTCCACTCCGCTCACACTCTCTGCAGCTGTATCCAAAACTGCCAACCCTCCTTTCCCCATCCTCCTAAGGAAGCATCTCGACCTCTGCCCCCCCCCCGACTCACTTCAGCCAAGTCAATAAAAATCAGCTGTGTCTAGTTTTACCGGCACTCATTTCAAAACTGATAAAATCCCTTTTCAGGAAGAAAATAAATGGAAAATGAACTCTGTAATAGTTCATTTTGAGCACTTCTCTGACCCAGAGGACTCTTCCCGGTGAAAGCCATGTGGTTAATTTAGCTCTCGCACTAGCCAGGCAGAGGAGCGCCTGGACATTAAGTAATCTATACTTATTACATCTATCAGTTCTTTCAGCTTGTAATTTGTATTGAAAGATGTATTAGACCTAACACTCGATGCACTGGTAACAGGTTCATTGTGGGATTATACCATAAATTACATTACCAACTCTGTGTAGGATATGAAGGCACCACTTTAGTACCCCGCTGTCTGCTTGTCTATTGAGTTTTCCTGAAGGCTGTTTACATTGTACGTACACTACTTTTAGCGAGGAAGGAAGTGTGCCGAGCAGAATCGGTTTACTGACAGTAACACGAGACAAGCTTAACCAAGATCAATAATGCTGTGCTGCTAGAGATACCTGAGATTGCATTGCCAAAACAGAGAGAGATAATGTTTCACCTGCCTGGCCTTTTTTTTTTTTTTCTTTTCTTTTTTTTTTTGTATTGTGTGTGTGCGGACAACAGCTTAGGCGTTTTCTGTGTACAGCTATGGCTAAAAGTTTTGTACCTCCCAGAATTTTAAGATTGAGACATAATTGAAAAAAATAACTAAATGGACATAATTGTGATCTTTTATTTAGCCATAATAGTAGTAAAGTATTTAATGTTAAATTTGAAAATGTCACATGCTAATTCAATGGTATATATATATAATATATATATATATATATATATATATATATATATATATATATATATATATAGATAGATAGATAGATAGATAGATAGATAGATAGATAGATAGATAGATAGATAGATAGATAGATACACATACACAATGGAGGTGGAGTTGAAATACCAGCACACACGTGCAGGATTTATTAATGCACAATTAAATAAATAAAGGGGTCATGTGACGTGACCAGTGATGGTAAAGCACAGAGGACACATACAGCAAGGCAAAATAAAATGCAGTACAAAGACAAATAAAAGGTGCCAAACAGGGCGAGCGCTAGCCTATAACCTAGGTGTCCCACTCCAGGAACTGGCTACACAACGTGACCCTCGCTATACATTACATGGGATCACTATCCCCTAAACTAATCTACTTGTGAGCCGGTATTCATATGACGACTCCTGCTGCTTAATATGGCCTTGGCTGGGTATTGCCTTCACAAGCACCGCTTGCAGTTTCAAGGTTACGTAGCTGTTGTTCCTGCAGAGCAGACGTTCTCCTCCTGCGTATACACCACCCCCCTCTGAAGCATGGCATTGCAGTCACCTAGAGCCATCTTCAACTGACAGATACTCGGTCCAGACCTGCCCACCTGATGATTGAGAACCAGCACAGCCAATCGCTTGCTGCCCAAGCAAGCCTAGCAGGCAGCCTGTCTCAAATGAGCGCTCGTCTGTAAACAATACTTTAATCACACAAATCAACTCCAAAAAGACACACAATAAACCCCTTTCCACATACAAATTAGACCAACACTAATCACCCTGCCACATGGCTATATTTGCATTTTGATTTCTAAAAAAAGGCATAATACCTCAGTAGTGACATCAAAAATTGATAATTCCTCTAGATGAAAGTATACTTGAACTTTGACCCATTCGACTCAGAGACCATCACTTTCAATTCAGACACAAAATGTTTCTTTTTCAATCACTCGACAACACCCACAGTACAGAAATGTTCATTAATGATCAACAAAATGAGAATCCATTAAAAAAAAAAAAAAAAGATGTAAAGCTGGTACATTCATATCTCAGAGAAACTGATAACGATACATTTAATCTGTACAGCACTGAAACACTATGTTTAAAAGCTGAAACTCGTCTTCTTTAATATTATCATCACAAGGGTATCCATGTGTTATAAAAAACAATAGATGGGCCTCTTCAGTATTTACAGGAAAAGAATTCCATCTCTGGTTTCTGTGACAGTTTATAAATTAGTTGACCATCGGTCTCATAATTTATGACATCAAAAAAACCCTACATGAAATTATGTAGGAGGCCCATGTCTGAAAAAATTAAGAGACCACTGCAAAATTATCAGTTTTTTTCTGGTTTTACTATTTATAGGTATGTGTTTGGGTAAAATGATAATTTTTGTTTTATTCTATAAACTACTGACAACATTTCTCCCAAATTCCCAATACAAATATTGTCATTTAGAGCATTTATTTGCAGAAAATGACAACTGGTCAAAATAACAAAAAAGATGCAGTGTTGTCAGACCTCGAATAATGCAAAGAAAATAAGTTCATATTCAATTTTAAACAACACAATACTAATGTTTTAACTTAGGAAGAGTTCAGAAATCAATATTTGGTGGAATAACCCTGATTTTCAAGCACAGCTTTCATGCATCTTGGCATGCTCTCCACCAGTCTTTCACATTGATGTTGGGTGACTTTATGCCACTCCTGGTGCAAAAATTCAAGCAGCTCGGCTTTGTTTGATGGCTTGTGACCATCTATCTTCCTCTTGATCACATTCCAGAGGTTGTCAATGGGGTTCAGGTCTGGAGATTGAGTTGGGGAACATTGTCAGAGCAGAAGGAAGCAAGTTTTCTTCCAGGACAACCTTGTACTTGGCTTGATTCATGCGTCCTTCACAAAGACAAATCTGCCCGATTCCAGCCTTGCTTGCCAATTTTCAGCTTTGCCCAACACCTAGTCGTCTAATGGTTAGACGGAGACCTGGAGAGGCCTACAAGCCACAGTGTCTCTCACCCCCTGTGAAATGTGGTGGAGAATCGGTGATGATCTGGGGGTGCTTCAGCAAGGCTGGAATCGGGCAGCTTTGGCATGAATCAAGCCAAATACAAGGTTGTCCTGGAAGAAAACTTGCTTCCTTCTGCTCTGACAATGTTCCCCAACTCTGAGGATTGGTTTTTCCAGCAGGACAATGCTCCATGCCACACAGCCAGGTCAATCAAGGTGTGGATGGAGGACCACCAGATCAAGACCCTGTCATGGCCAGCCCAATCTCCAGACCTGAACCCCATTGAAAACCTCTGGAATGTGATCAAGAGGAAGATGCCATCACAAGCCATCAAACAAAGCCAAGCTGCTTGAATTTTTGCGCCAGTAGTGGCATAAAGTCACCCAACATCAATGTGAAAGACTGGTGGAGAGCATGCCAAGACACATGAAAGCTGTGCTTGAAAATCAGGGTTATTCCACCAAATATTGATTTCTGAACTCTTCCTAAGTTAAAACATTAGTATTGTGTTGTTTAAAAATGAATATGAACTTATTTTCTTTGCATTATTCGAGGTCTGACAACACTGCATCTTTTTTGTTATTTTGACCAGTTGTCATTTTCTGCAAATAAATGCTCTAAATGACAATATTTTTATTTGGAATTTGGGAGAAATGTTGTCAGTAGTTTATAGAATAAAACAAAAATGTTCATTTTACCCAAACACATACCTATAAATAGTAAAACCAGAGAAACTGATAATTTTGCAGTGGTCTCTTAATTTTTTCCAGAGCTCTATATATATATATATATATATATATATATATATATATATATATATATATATATATATATATATATATATATATAATCTTCCATTTGCCTGCCGTCACTTTAAATGAGTAACCCTCCCTGGTATTTTACCAATTTTTTTTAATAGAAAGTTGTTTGGTTCTAATGATTTGGTTCACACTTTAATGATGTAACAATGGTGGTGTTAAGAGTAGACCTCAATGCCCCCCTTAGTGTGTTATTTAAATAATAAAATAACAATAAAACATGCTTGTATTTAAAGACTAAAATTCCAGACACACAAACTGTTAGAAATGTGTTTTTTTTTCTTCTTACAAATAGACCCCTTTGTGTGTTAATGAATTAAAGATGATACATAGAAAATAACCTTGAATACAACAGATATAATCTCCTTGTCCTTGTGAAAATTCATACCGAACCTATATGGAATATGTAGAAGGGCTGGATTAGACAGGTTTCACTAGGATTGCTGGGCCTACAGGCAGCCCGAAGTAGACAGATGTACAATGTGCAGATTTATAAAATCTAGTTTTGGTTGCAATCTGTCCATAGGGTAAAATAATATAAATAAAAGAAATGTACCATGTTTTATTATAACTAAAAATGCCAGTTTTCAAGAATAAAAGCTCATAACTTGATTTTAGACATTGGCTGTGTGTTTTGGCAGCTGTCCCAGGCTCAGTATTTGTTACATGTTTTATTCTACAAGTAATTTGAAGTGGATTACAGGATTAAGATAAGAGAGATAACACTATTGAATGTATTAAATTTAGTGGATAAGACAGGCAAACGTCTTAAGTGTGTTTTAATTTATACGACATCGCTGTGTGAACTGCCATAGCTTTTCATTTGGATTCTTTGTTTTCCGGTTTAATTTGCCCGAGTCTGAAGCTGAAGAAAAAGTGAAATTGTGTATCAAATGCTAAATTTGAGTCGAGAGTGGAGGGAGCTGCACTAATGGCTTTGCATCTTCCTGGCATTATGTCAATAATGGCTCTAATCACATTAAGTAGAGAGCCCATTAGTGTATTCTTTTTTCTTGCACGTACCATAGCAACTCGGACTGAGCGGTAAAATTATAATGGGATCACTGTTACACTCTTCACTGTGTGCAAGAAACAGTGTGTAATTGTGTGTGTGTGTGTGTGTGTGTGTGTGTGTGTGTGTGTGTGTGTGTGTGTGTGTGTGTGTGTGTGTGTGTGTGATTGATATGTATATAATGTGGAAGTGTGTATATTACTATCTATCTATTCCTAAAGAAAAGTATATCAAATGTGGGTCATTCTCTGCTATAGAGGTTTCAAAAGATTGCTATAGAAGTTCCAATCAGATGTTCATTAAGACTATCGTTAACATTTCAAAACATTTCCCCTGTCTTATAAGGATGGCTTGTTGGCGTTACCATCCCTTATGAGTTATTTAACTTGCAGTGTTGCCACAAATTCTTATAAATTACAAAAAATATCTACAGAAAATATTTTTATTGTGTGGTTTATGTGGCCATTGAGTAATATATTTGTTATAGTTTTGGGTTTTTTTGTACGTACTGTTCCATTTCAAAGCAACTAATTGGAATAAAAAAAAAAAAAAATCAGTCTGAAAATAAAAGTCTTTTATGCCAGAAAGTTATATCTCAATAAAGTTAAACACAATCACATGTTATAAAAATGTTATAAAGCTAGGAAGGCGTTTTATTACACTATCCACTGAAATATGAATGGGTTAGAGTTCACTGTTATGGACACAGACAATGTGACCAACAACCTCTGGCACTCGTCCACATAGCAGACCAGCCATTACAATGACTTGCCTGTTTCAATCAGAGCTGAGCAGCTTGTCTAGCCCTGGAGGGTGAAAGGTCACCAGGATCTGCTCTGTTGAAAGATGAGTCGGTGATCCTTTCAAGGAGGTGTGGGTTGCTTTTCAACTCTACAGGCTTGAGAGACAGAACACAGGTTGTGCTGAATAGCTGCGGCAGAGCGTTAGTGTGCTCATTTTTCTCCCTTGAGCTTTGAAGTGGACACAGTCTGCTGCAGACGTACTCCAGTGACTTCAGTGCCAGGTGCCCTTCTGCTGTTGCTGCTGCTGCTGCTGCATTGACTGCACACATGACAGAAAGTGAGATCAATTCCCAAAGGGACTGAGGCCTGCAAGTTGCTATTCGCTCCAAATCAATCCAGCCATTTCAAGTATAACTCTTGACATTGGTGTTTTTAAATCTCTGCTTTTGAAGCTCCACACATTTTGAAAAGACAGCAAAAGGAATGGTGTCCCATTTGATTAATACAAGGACTTATGCCTGTTATAAGTGGGCTGGTTTACATGTGTATTGGTTTTAAGAAGTGGCCTGCTGTCCAAAAGGCTGCATTGAGACCACTAAATTAATTGAATTTGTGACATTAGCCCCCCATTGTTTTATTTATGTGTTACCAGTATTAAATATACACCTATGCCTATTGCTGCAATTAGCCTTTTTTATCTGAACAGTAATTTGTGTTACGATCATCTACATTTTCCAAATATTTATATTCTTACATACTGGTATGTAATATCTTATTTTGTGAGTTAGGTACAGTATTGATTCCGTTTAGATGTTTTTTTGCCATGCTTACCAATTATTTCAACAAAGGATTCCTCAAGGAGGTCAGGAAGTGAGATAGGGAACTATATAAATGTTACGCTGTGATCTGAAGCCAGTGCAACCCTAACATGCTCCCCCATTTCACTTCAAACAATCACCCTTCAGGAATATCTTGTTGGAATAGGTAATAAGCATAACAAAGCAGAAACAACAATAGAGAATATTACAGAACAGACATAAAATGGTATAAATGTATAAAATAAATATTAGGAGTGTATATGATATATAACTTTAAACCATTACTTAAAATGGCCACTTGTTTTTGGTGTTTCCTGCCAAATACTGATCAAGACAAAGCAAATTTCCTTCAAAGCAACGGAAACAAATAATATTGCACAGAAAACACTTTTAGACATCACAGTTTTCACATGGTTCACAACCCTGAACAAAACACAGAACAAAACTACTAGATATGCTAGGAAAGGAATTGGCTTTATTTGAAAAAAGTAACTCCACTGTAGATTATACACAAAAGCTGCCTGCTTTTCCAGCAAAACATAAAAAGTCAAGCATTCTTATTGTAATGATGCAATATTGCCTTTTCACACGTGCCTTGCTCTCATCCAGTAAAACTAGAGGTTTGAAGTAACCTTTCAGCTTTATAGGCAGCTTGCTGTCTTCAGCTTTTGACATCTTTGATCTGGGTAAAGCTGACATACTGCATCACAGAACTCAGGCTGGCCTGTATGCCTTTCATTAAATCATGGACATAAATAAGAATTGCTATGTGGAATTATGTCTTTGCAAGCTTGTAATCACTTAACCCCCACATTGTGAATGAAAGATGCACTTGTATATGCCTGAACAGGTGGTTAACATAGCACAAGATTCGTTAGAGATATTAGAGTAATACAAAATGGGGAAAGCCTCAGACCACCTTGTGCATGCACCAGTCCCTTTTAACCATTGTTTCAACTTTTGCTGTAGCAAGCTTGTTCCAGGGAGACTGACTGTGCTTCCACTTTGTGCAGCAGTTACCTGGTTATGGTCGCCTGATTTGATAAGGAAGAATAATGTATTTAATGTGAGCGATTCTATACATCTAAACAAACATTACCAAATCAAATATTTTGTGCCTCCCCTTATGGTTTTGTGGCAAAAACTCTGTAGGATTCCTAATGATAAAATATTATTATACAGGTGACATACTCAGCGGGGTTGTTCTTATTTTTTTTTTTCTTTTCAAATAATGGCACCATAAAAAAATAAACAAGTAATGATGATTACTGAACCTTAAAAATCTCCCCTCCTGCTGTCTGCCACCCATCCATCCCAAACAGCCCTGTTCTGTAACACAAAGCATTAAATGTGATTGAACTAATTGTACTTAGACCCAAGCATGTTGTTGGCCTGTTTTGTTTTATCAACAGCAGCTTTCCAGCGATGACAACGCCATAATTTGTTCGTTGTCCTGTCAGCACAATTTACAAGGCAGCAGCAGCAGCATTAGCAACGGCAGGATAAATATAGCTGTACAAGATTAATTTATAGTGACACAATGGCAGATACACAGAGCAGAACCCTGCCTATGAGATAAAGTGGACCGGGTGACTTATGCAGTAATTATGGGATAATTGTCATTAACCTCGCAAACAGTAGTTTACCCATATTGTTTAAAAGACTTGGGGATGTGTAATGACAAGGTAATCTGTCAAAGCGCTGGGGGGAAATATTAATGAGATTTGTGCTGGGGCCTGGGTTGAAAATATGCAAAAAGAGGCTGCATTAAGCTAATTGGGGGGATGAGTGTACACTTGTAAAAGTGCTTCTAATGGCATGTTTGCTGCTCTCCAAGCAACTCAAGTCAGGGCTTCTGGGAAAAGACAGCCTTTGTCTATATGACTGTACATACTGTGTAGGTAAATGTTTAGTGATCGTAAGGGATGTATTCATATGTCCAGTTTATAGCTGTGTGGGGATGTGTACGTGTGTGTGTTTGTGAATCAACCCGTGTGATTGTGTGTGCATGCTTTTTATATGTAGTCACAAATTAGGCTCAGAGATTTATTACCTTTTTAATAGTTGAAGAAAAATAGTTTTATGAAGTATAAAGAAGTATTTTTTTAACTTTAGGGTTGAAAGGGAATACAATTCAAGTTACCAGACATCCATGGAAACTGGGATTGCCCCAGTTTTCAACCTTAATTGTTTTCCCGGTCTTAAATGGTAAAATTGTTAAATCGTCACAGTTTAGCTATTTTATTTTTTAAAGCAGTACAAAACTATAACTGTGTGCTCAACAAGTTAACAGCAGAATGGTGTATTAGGTTTTGTTAGCGCCAGGAGTGAAATTCTCAACAAACAAGTGCAGGTACTGTATGCACAGTATGAATGCACAGCCGGGTTTAAACATTAAAACACTGAGACAATTTGAGTGCCAATGAACAAATACTTTTAAAATGTATACATATCGGTACACGATACATTTATAAGTACAAAATATGCCTTAAAAAATAACTGATCAGTTATAACCAACTCACCATAAACAAGGAAGCTGAAAATACTGAAAGCTTTGTACCCTCTGCATGAATCATTCAGTCATGTACTATAATATAACACTTAAGTTAACCCTTAAATGACAAGCGTTAAGAAATAGCACACGATGCAGTAACTTCATTAGAGAGGGAGTTTTGTTTCAAGAAATCCCAAAAAAAGGGATATTATAAAAAAAATGGTATAAAAAATAACTGTGCTATGAAAAAAGTCAAACCACCACTACGACTACTAATAATTTACTTGGCCATTTTAATCTCCATTGTATATAATAGCCTTGGATTAGAACATATATCCCTGTTTCTTTTATTTATTAGTTATCTTTAGTGTTCTGCGTTTTCGGTTTTCATCTTACTTTACATATAGCCTAGTAAAATAGGGATAAAATCAGTAAAAAAAAAAAAAAAAAAAAAAAAAAAAAAAGTTTTTATTTGAAACACCCTTAAAAATCGGGGAAAGAAATCAGCACACACACTTTACACATTGAATATGATGTGTAGCAGTTCTGGTTTCTGATTAGGTTTAATGTCTCTGGCATGTCTGATAAAGCACAATCTGTGCAAGTCGGAGCCACTTTTCCCAAGTTAACTGGTACTTTGCGAACGTTTGGACAATCGTTGTGCGGACAGAAGCTGTATCTACAGAATGTATGAACATGACATAAGCACAAAGCAAGCCAGGTTTATTCGCCTTGAAATCATAAAAGTAAAATAAAATTGACAGAACTGGGTGGTGCAAGCCATCAGAAGACGCGTCAAAAATCACGCTGGACATTCCATCAATGTGTTCTATGTAAGTTTACCAACTAAAGCATCACCATTTTTTGTCAAATATTTACGGTTAAGATTGTCCGCTTTAGGCAATGTTTTAGCTGATGGACAGACATAAGTCACCGATACAATAAACAGTGGCTCTCCAGCAAAGCACAGCGCTCTGACAAGCTCATTAACACAGTCATTCTGCACTCTCTTGTTATTAAAGTGTGTGTAACAGCCACATAAGTGGATTGTTTGTCTGACCATTTACTTTCTTGTTTTGGTTTTAACCTGTTACTTATTTTTCAGTATGTTCTTTTCTTGTCAGCGCAAACATGTACCTCAATGCAGAAGTATTTGCCATGCTATGCGTCCTCTGCCTCATCTGACCCACTTCTGCTATTTTTGCTTTTTGTGTACTTCAGAACTTTAGTTTTCCTTTGAATATTCATAAACTTATTTACATTTTCTCCCTCTTCTTCATCCACTAAAAATATAATATTTTCGTATTTCAATTTAGTTTTTAATCAAACTAGTAGTTACTACGCCCAGCAATTGCCACAATAATCAGACTTTGATTGGCCAACATAATCAGGTGATAGTGTGTTTGTGAAGTGACCGAGAACCACTTTTGAATGTTATTTGTTCCTCTGACGTCTAAACATTTGCTGCATCCAAGGATACAGTGTAGGGCTGCTTAATACAATTTCACAGTCAAAATAAAACAGCATTTTAATCAAGTTATTGTGTATTTTCCTAGAAAATAGTACCGGGATAATATTAAATAATAGATACAAATCGGGTATAAATCAGTAAAAAACGATGTCCAGTTAAAATCCTTTTCAGTAAAATTCAGAATAAACCGGAAACATAGAACACTACTTATCTTACAATAATATGTTCTGTGTGCTTCTCTATTGTGTTTCTGTGTAGATTAATTACCATGATCTATTCCAGAAAAAGATTTTTCAGGCAGAAACAGTATAAAAGTAGACTTTTTTTTCTTTATCCCTGGTATTGTGGTTTCTGCACAAGAAACAAAGTGGCAAAAGACACATTTTCATAAAGTAATATCATTATTGTGGTTTACTTTTGCCTTCTTAGGTTAAACTCACATTTAACTTAAATAAACTCTTCAAAATGGTTTAGAAAAGGGGGCATTGTACAAAGAAAAAACACCTCACCATTTTGGTTTTCGTCTATTAAAATCCTCATAACAGAAAACACTAGGATCACAACAAAACAAACCACTGATCACTATGATTAACATGTACCTTGCAAGTTGGGCCAGTGTTTTGAAAGTGTGAGGCACACCTCCATCTGTATCCCAATTCTGACTGGATTACTAAATCTGAAGCTGCACTTTGTTGATCCTGTTTTTTTAATGTTACTCCCTACTGTCCTACACATAACTTGCCATTTTAGAAGTCTGCGCACATTCTGGCAATGTTATTATTATTTCTAATATTTGTCAACTATGTAATTTATGGCGAAGACCGACGTGGATTTTTGTCTTCAAATTCATGTGCAGCAATGGTCGTTGGAATATTTAGACAGTTTCTCTGCCGCACTAAAGAAAATAAGTATTACTTCTTAATTACTCCACGCGGCTATTTTCACGTTGTGCTGCTCAGGCCTTCTCTGGTTGATCAACGAATGAGCACCGACACAAAGCAAAATGGGCCGAGATTTGTGACGCATGCCAAAATTAAATCTGATTAGAATGAACATATAGGAAACACAAAATGCTGTGTTACTATATTTATAGTGTATTTTTTATAGTGTATTATTTATTATTTTTTTAAATCGAGTCAAGGTGCATAGGAGGGTGAGAGAGACAGAGAAAGTTAGCATTGGAAACGGCTTTGTTTTAACCAAATAGACAGATCTGTAAATGGTTTTGTTCCTGGACAATATTATTCAACTTGTAATTCAGTTGAATTAACCTAATTTGATCAAACTGATGGTATGCTGCATGTTATTGAATTTGTTAAGGTAGTATATTCAATTGCATTTGGTATGTGATTAGGGTTTGTCTGGCTGGTTCATCTGAACAGTGATGAAACTGGTTGCTGTCTCCTGGACCATCTTAGACATTTATATTTCTGTTCATTGACTCTGCGTGCAAACCATATTCAGTTAAATCCAAAATTTTGAAATATCTAAATCGTAGGTTCCTTTAAACAACCCCACATTGTATTTTTTCTTAACAAAACAAAATTAGAACATTCATCTGAAAAGATCAAATAAAAGTCAGCCTTAGCTGTTGTTTAAAGTTGGCTGAAAACAGAATTCTATCCAAAAAAATAATAAAAGTAATTTATCTCAGTTACAGTTATTTGTAGTTGAGTTGGGTTTAATTAAAGACATAAACATATTTGTATGTAAGATGCATTAAAAAAAAAAAAAAAAGTTTCAAGTAAAATTCGCCATGACTTGTGGCCAATAACAGAACTGCTTTATAAAACTAGTATTGTAAGCTTAAACAAATCTGTAAATAATGCCTTTGAAATGCGTGACTTGACATTGAATTATATGAGCTGGCAGATACTGGTGTTTATAATCAGTTCTGTTTGGTAAACATTTGTGTCATCTGTATTTCTCTTAAACCACTGTTCGTCATTTTTTATATAAATATGAAATTCCTAAGTGTGATTATTAAACAAAGTTTTGGTTTTCCAACTTGGTGATTAGAGGCAGCAGAGACTGTATTTGAATATAAATGAAATACTAACACCAGATATGTAACCTATTTTGCAGTACATTATTGGGGTAAACTGCCCATTCACTGTGGGTGTGTTCACACTGGATCCGTTTAGAGCAGTGGTGCACAACTTGGTCCTGGAGGGCCGGTGTCCCTGCAGGTTTTTATTCCAACTGCACCTTAAAGTACTTTATTAGACCTTATTAGAAGCTTAATTGGTCCAGTTAACTAATTTAAGGTATGGTTAGAACAAAAACCAGGAGGGACACCGGCCCTCCATGACCTGAATTGTGCACCACTGGTTTAGCGGGTATGCACTCGGTATGTTTGGTGTGAAGTGTGAAAGTCCGGTTGGGAAGCAAACCATACCGTCTCAGTCTGTCTGGCAAGCGCATCAAGTTTGGTTTGCTTGCTAAACGTCAGTTTGAACGACTGCTGGACTCGGTCCTTTTGCACATAAGAAAAGAACTATACAAGGTAACCTTATACGGAAGTAAACATTTTGTGTGTGCTTTATACATCAATAGCTGCAATCTTTCAATATGCCTTGCAGCATATTGTAAACATCCGGTTCACACACCATATAAACGAACCGAGTTAACTTGAAAAGTGCATTGTGAACACAAAGGACTCATTCCTGCAAAATAATGGAAAAAGGACTGTGGCAGAGCAAAGCTCTGCCCTTTTAAATTGGCAGGGATGGGGTTAACTTCCCCTGCCTGCCTGGGTTTATTATGTTCAGGTGGCTGGGGTTGATTAGTTGATTAGGTTGATTAACGATCAATCAGCGCCCAGCCACCTGATATAAAAGGAGGCCTCAGCTTCTCATTTGGGAGAAGGGAGCTGAGGAAGCAGGTTGGTGTTTGTTTTGTGGTTTTTTGAATTTTCTAAATCCAGTGAAGGCATTGCCCAGCCTGGAAACTTTATTTTTGTGAGTTTTGTTTTTGCTTTATTTGTGTTTGAGTATCTGTTATTTTGCCCTTGTGCACTTTATTTTTGTTTATTTATAATAAAATAGTTATTTTTTTGAACTGCAGTCTGTCTCTGGGCCTCTATCCACTCGCCAGCCTGCCACAAGGACCAACAAAATGAACTTTAGATCATATCCAAACAAACTCAGTCCCTTTGCTCACAGATAAGTGTGAACAGCAAGCATATTGATACATTGTTTCAAACTAAACCAGACTGAGTCCATTTGAAACAGACCCAGTGTGAAAGCAGCAGTGCACAACATAAGTTAAGTATAATTGGTATCATTCACAACATTTTAAAGGACATTGAAAGCAATGTGAAAAGAGATGAATTAAAAATATATTACTGATTTGCACACACATACTCTAAATATGCAGTAGCTTCAGTCTGTTTCTTGATTTAGTCACACATTTTTACACCTCCAGAAGATTATTTCATTGACAGGTGGGATTCATACTGTACTTTTGTAAAATATGTGGTATATAAAGTTATATTTTAAACAATAATTATTTATGTTTAATGATACTATATAAACCCTTTCATTACCAAGACAAATGCCTTACTTTCCATAAAAAGAAAGTTATGAACCATATATTGCAAAGTGCCTTCCTATCAATTTCAAAATCTAAGGATGATGCAGAACACAAAAGACCTGCCCTGGGATCCTGTAATAATGATGTGCCATTCCAAGTGCAGAAATAACGCTAGACGCTGGGGAATCTGACCCATACAGATACAACATTTATCAAGTGCCAATTTCTCTGCAGGTTGGGTATGTTGAATTTAACATCAGCTGGTGCATAATCAAAACAAGCTGCGGTTGTTTTGTATTTTTTTTTTTTTACCTCTGTGATGTTCTCAAGCACTTCCTGTGCAGAAGTTTGGGATGATGGGCTACACCTGTAGGATGGGAACCTCCTCTAGGAATATTGGGAAATGATAGTGTGTTGTTTTAGCAGGGGTAAGAGGTCTGTGTTATACAAGGATGCACACTATAAACAGGTTGTGCATTATATTCATACTATCAAAATATATTCACTGAACCCATGGGAATTATATTCATACTATCAAAATATATTCACTGAACCAATGTTAGGGACTTTGGGAATGGGACCACATACATTGGTGCCCAATTGTATATTACATCTCTACACATGTGATACAATTGTAATAACCAGAAGAGAAAGTATGTGTAACTTCGGATAATATATGTGTTTTGGGTTTTTTTGGTTAACAGAAAACTGTTTTAAGAAACAGACTTGCCTAAAAAAAGGGTATGATGGTGTACCTCTGCCACTGGGTGTAATTTTTGTTTATTTTATATAGTTTGGGTTATGTATCACGGAAGTTAATGTATATTGATATGTGAGCATGGGAATGTGGGTATTCGTGTGTGTGTGGAATAGTGGTAAAAGGTAGGCAGTTAAAATCATCCCTGTAAAAACACGTAGGAATGTGGCTGGAGCCATGAATTGAATACATGATTAAATGTTTAATTAAGGCTCCAGCCACAGGTGTATAAATAGGGTGATCACAGGTGAGAAAGTGGTTAGTGTGTTCGGAGGTGGAACGAGGGTCAGGAAGTAAAGTAAAGCGTACTGTAAATATAAACAATTGCTACACGCGCTGGTTATACACCAGCACGATTTTCGTTTGTCTATTTGTTTTAGCCACTGTGCCGTTTTTTTTTTGTGTAAGTGTTTTGTTTTGTTTAAAGCCTTAATAAAGAAACCAGCGCATTTACGTCTTGCACCGCAATACTTGCCTTTGTTGTGGGTTACTACTTTCCAGGTCTGACGTCAACACACAAGCCATCATCTGACAGAGTGACATCTAGCAGCATGCAAACAGAAGTGCAATGTTTTAGAGAACAGATAAACACAACTGGAAAAACTTGACAACACAGGGAAATACATAAATTAATATAAAGGAAGAGCTGTTGAAATGAGAAACAATTGTGAAAATACTGAACATTACAGCTAAAATCACATCACCTTTAATATGCTTTAAGTTTACTTTTTTCTGAATTTATACTTAGTTTGGTGGAGAAATACTGTATCTGGTTTATTCCTAACCCTAAATGTTAAACAGACAGTCTGTAAGGGGCTCTGTTAGCTACAACTTGAGATAGGCAGGAATACTGTGTAGCATTTGGGTTTTAAAGTAGCCTAATATGTCAAAAAATACACATTTTTGATTTTCCTTAACTGACAAACATCCATTCAGCTCTGTATTTGTTGGCTGTGTGATTACTGATCATTCACACATTTTAAACAGAATTGAAGAGAGGAAGGATCTTTTTTTAAACATTGATTAAAAAAAAAAAAAAATAGCAATGTTAGGTCCAGAGAAGTAGTTGGTGGAGGAAACTATTAAAAATAAAATACAAATTCTAAAATATAGTATTTTCTTTCAAAGCATTCATATTCTAGCACTGTGCCTTTTTTCTTCTGAAAAAGAATGTCTGCTAAAGAAATTGCCGCATACAGCCAAATTTGAAGTCCTACCTCCAGGCTAAACTGATACTTACTAACAGAATGAAAGTGTAAAATGCTTTTTAATGTATATTTAACAACAAATGCTCCAGTGATTACTGATGTGTTGTCTCTGAAGATTTTAGTTTTCTCATCTTCTGCAGACTTTATGTGTTGAGACAGTATTTGTACACATTTACCCAATTGTGTATCTTAGAAATTCATCGTTTTGTGGTGTTAGTTTTACCTCCTAAAGAGAACTCAGAAACACTCTATCATTCTTAGATCCTGCTGAGCTGAATAAAACACACTGCATTTTCAGTGCTGTCTGTAATTGTCGCCAGTCTATAGCTGCTCCCTGATGTCACTGTAGTCTCTCCAAGATGAAGTTATTTTTCTGAGGCCTCAAATAATATACTTAGTTCATTTTAGGAGAAAAAAGGATTACAATAGCTATACTTTTCACATTACAAATACCTGAAGCTTTCACACTACCACCCTATGCTTAAATCAACTGTTGCTGCTGTCACACTGTACAATTATCAATGACAAAGTGTAAGTTATGAGTTTAATACGCTGCCGCTGCTAACACAGAAAGAGGGCCGCCAATATCACATAATCATTGCCTACAGTACTTAGACAGCACAGTGAAGTAAGTATATGAGGAAATCCCTGGTAATAGTCAGTATTTCATAAACATACTCAAGCCAACTGTAGCATCCTTTTTAATTGCCCAAGATGAGCTATTTATTTATTTTTATGTATGTATGTATGCATGCATGCACTGTATTTTATGTTTTAATGTCTAATTTCACATAACCTTTGTACAGTTATTTGCTCAATGCTGTTATTAGCTCAATGCTGATGCCAAGTTACCATTTTCAGAATCACAATCATTGCTTTCAGCATAAAGTACTGCACACATAGCAAACATGATAGCAGGTAATAATACTGCACTCAGTAAGCTGGGAAAGTTAAGTGCTCATTTCCATTGTCAGTGATTTGTACTTCCTGGACACAGTGCCAATGTAAAGATACAACCTCCCTGATTCTCCAAATTTGGTTTTGCGATCAGCACATCAAAGAACTGAACTTGTAAAATGTTGTGGCAGATTTTTTTTTTTTTTTTTGTTATTTATATATATATATATATATATATATATATATATATATATATATATATATATATATATATATATATATATATATAAAAACCGCTGCACTGCATCCAAACTAGTATCCCTTCTGTAAATAAACCATGGACCGATTAATATTTTATTCCGTTCAAGATGTATGTCCTCTAAACATCATTAGCATAAAACATAAATACTGATTTTCCTCCTTGCTAATGACCATAATGAGAGATAGCAGTCACCTCAGTAGCTGCTTCAAAGGGAAGCTTAAATAACCACAGAACACCCTTTTGATTTTAGAAGTGGCCCCCCATAAGCCCATAAGGGATAGTTACTGGTGCAAATGATAACCAAGTCAAATGTAAACACTGCATTCCCATTCAAGATACAGAAAAAAAAAAAACTTGAGTTCCAATACAATTAGTCACTGCCGGCAAATTAATCTCTTATACTTTGTCTACCATTCTAATGTCACAAGAATGGCGCTGTCTGTATTTACAGAGGGATGCACAGCAAGAGCTCACATCTTTCACAGCTATGTTTGTTAAACAGTTGTATTCAAATAGATCATCATTGTAAAAGCAGCAGAATCGTAGGAACTTGATCACAGCAGAGCCCCAGTGGTCTATATTTTGTTTGCTTTTGACATTATTAAACTCAGTCTATTTTCCAGCCATGATTAATTACTGCCTTTGCATTACTAATTAAAAGAAAAAAAGGGGAGAAAAAGGCAAACTTTGCTTTGTGGGCCAGCTTGTTTTATCAGTCTTTGCATGTTGCTCCTTGAGCCTTGTGTTTCATAGCTGGGAGTAATCTTCAATCAACTGGTGTAATTATGCAGAATCAATAAGTTTTTGTATTTATCTTTGTTGTTTCTTTGCTATGGCCTACAGGATACTGCAGGCAAGGTGCTGGACCGCTGGGCTATCATGTCCCGGGAAGAAGAGATTATTACCCTCCAGCAGTTCCTGAGGTTCGGGGAAACCAAATCCATTGTGGAGCTGATGGCAATTCAAGAAAAAGAAGGTCAGGCCGTGACTGTGCAATCTTCAAAGGTAGACTCCGATATCAGGACTTTCATCGAAAGCAACAACCGCACCAGGAGCCCTAGTCTCTTGACACACTTGGAAAACAGTAACCCTTCCAGTATACATCACTTTGAGAACATCCCCAACAGCCTGGCCTTTCTCCTTCCCTTCCAGTACATCAACCCTGCCTCCGCCCCTTTGCTGGGGCTGCCCCCTAACGGCCTTATGCTGGAACAGCCAGGGCTTAGGCTGCGGGAGCCCAACCTACCGGCCCAGAGCGAGCCCAACGAAAGCAGTGAGTCAGACATCTCTCTCTCGCCATACGTCTGCAATGGCCAGAGCCCCAATCGCAGTGCCCTGAGCAGCATCACCAACATGGTAGAGCCCAAGTCAGAGCCCAGTAGCATTTCCCCTCTGCCACCTCAGCACTCATCCGCTAGCATGAACGACCACAGCCTGGTGAAGACGGAGCAATCCAAGAGCATCTCATCTTCCTTTTCCTCCAAGATGAACCGAATGCGCAGGATGGGTTGCACCTCCCGGAAGGGCCGGGTATGCTGCAATGCCTGTGGGAAGACCTTCTATGACAAAGGTACACTCAAGATCCATTACAATGCTGTCCACCTGAAGATCAAGCATCGGTGCACCATCGAGGGCTGTAACATGGTCTTCAGCTCCCTGCGCAGTCGCAATCGCCACAGCGCCAACCCCAACCCCCGGCTGCACATGCCAATGCTGAGGAACAACAGGGACAAGGACCTCATCCGCTCCAACTCTGGGTCTGCAACTTCCGTCATCTCCAGCACCAAGACTAGCCTGACCCTCACAAGCCCTGGGCGTCCCCCCATGGGCTTTACCACCCCTCCCCTAGACACAGTCCATCAGTTGCCACTTCAGAACCCGCTGGTATTCCCCTCTTTGAAGACAGTGCAGCCAGTTCCTCCATTCTACAGAAGTCTAATGACGCCAGGAGAGATGGTCAGCCCATCAGTTTCTCTGCCCACCAGCCCTGTAATGACCACCCCAACCACAACCAACAGTACCACCGCGCTGACGGACCAGCAACAGAAGTCCAACCCCAACCACCTTCCTCTTACCACTGAGACCATGTCAACAGCACACAATGCGGCTCTCCCAAGCAGCCATGACCCTTATATTGCTGACCCTATGCCCAAGAAAAAGCCTAGAAAGTCCAGCATGCCGGTGAAGATCGAAAAGGAGGTAATTGACGTGGCAGAGGAGTTTGACGAGGAGGATGAGGAGGAAAATGACAATGATGACAGGGCTATTAACAACCAAGGTTGCCACCATCATCACCCTTACCACCTTCATCATCATCCACATCACCACAACAACAACATCAACAGCATCAACAACAACTGTCACCACTCCTCCCAGGATGAGATGAGCCCTGGGTTGGCATTGAAAAGCATGCTGCGCCAGGACCAGGAGGACCTGAGGAGCACAGGTGGTTCTGAGATGCGATGTATGGACAGCTTCACCTCAGAGGACCAGGACCATGAGCAGGACTTTGAGAACGAGTCGGAAACCTCAGAAACCAAGATGTGCTGTGGTGACGAGTCAATGGAAGTTGAAGAGCAGCAGCCGCAACGTCACCACCACCACCACAACCACCATCATCATCATCACCACCAGAATCTGAGCAGCAAAGAGGCTTTGAAGCAGGCACATCAGGAGCAGGTGGAGGAGGAGGAGAACCATCCAAGTGAAAAACTGGAGGACAAGCACAACTCCTCCCCTTCCCCACACCAGCCGGTAATTAAGATTAAAGAGGAGCTGGCTGACCCCACCTACGACATGTTCTACATGAGCCAGTACGGGCTGTACAATGGGGGAGGAAGTGCTGTGGCAGCTGCGGCTGCTGCTAGCATGGCAGCCTTGCACGAGACCTTTGTCTCCTCTATGGGCTATAGCGGCAGCCCCCAGAAGTTCTCCTCCTCTGATGGAGACCCCAAGATCTGCTACGTCTGCAAGAAGAGCTTCAAAAGCTCGTACAGTGTCAAGCTGCACTACAAGAATGTGCACCTGAAAGAGATGCATGTCTGCACGGTGGCTGGCTGCAATGCTGCCTTCCCGTCGAGAAGAAGCAGAGACAGGTGAGTGCTTTCCCAATCACTTAATGAAATGTATCGTCTTTTCAGCAGGGTTATATATATGCAGTGCCAGGACAGTGTTAAAAAAAAAACTCAACCCTGACAACAGAAAATAAGCAATTTTCTGAAACATAAAAATTAAAAGACTATCCAAAACCCCAAGTTTTCAAGAAGGTGCTTTTCATTTCTGTCTTAAATGGAACACTAATTTAAGTCATTGAGAAAGACTTTATCGTTGAATTTATTAAGTTTAGTTCTTAGTGTGTCTTAGTCTAACACTATTGAGTGATTCAGAGTTATGGGCGATTAAATGGAACATTCTAGTCACCTATTGCAAATTCTGTTGACAATTAATAAATTAGCCATTTGTATATTAAATTTTGCTTCACTTCAGATCTTAGTAGAGTGATTGGAAACATTATAATAATGCACATACAAAATGAAATCACAGTTCAACTGTTTATATATACAGTGTGTATATATATATATATATATATATATATATATATATATAATATATATATATATATATACACACACACACACACACACACACACACACACACACACACACACACACATATATATATATATATTTTTTTTTAACATACATTTCCTACACTGATGCATCTGAATACATTAACAAATGCAAACTCCTGCCGAACCACTGCATTTATTAACGGGAAATCTGAAGTGCTGAAATGCGCTACCTGCGCTATATTAACACATCTTTACCAATAATGCATTTCTTTAGCACCCAGTCTATCATTGCACATGTTGTACCTACTTAAAAAAAAGTATACTTTAGGGAAGTTTAGGGAAGAAAGTCAAGTGGTCCATTTTTACAATGTGCAAATCAAATCTAATTTATTTATATTGTGCTTTTCATGCATCTCAAAGCACTGTACAACAGTAAAAAGAAAACAAGGTCAAATATAAAAACAATTTGGTATAATACAATGCTAAAAATATTTGTTTTTAAAAAGTACCAGTAAAAAGAAATAAGTGTACACATTTTAAAACAGAATGAAAAATGAAAAAAGTTGACCATTAGTCAGTGTAGTCAGTGGAATTTTAGAAGCAGTTTTTTCAATACCTTTTTTTATATCCCTGTATTGACATCTGTTTCTTAATTAACACAATGTAATAACAACAGTGTCACCTGATTGTTGGAAGGGATTAGGAAGTTTGATATTGTTAATTGTCTCCTGTATTATTATTTTTTTTTATATATACATTTTTTTAGAAGTTGGAAATCTTACCACCTGCACCAGCTGTGTGAACAGCAGGGGTGACTAAAAATACATTTCTGAGCTTGTGCTCAATGATGAACTGTACGTTTGACAAGACATTAGGGATGTGATCTGCCTTGGGCCTAAGAATCCTGCTGTCTTACACAGGCACACACTGACACGCACAAACACATACATAGATGTGTTGGCACCTCTTCATCATTCGCCCCTGCCAAATTAAAGAAGACATATCTTTATCAAAAAGTTTGCCTTGAAAAAAAATGTATTAACCTTATTAATTGATTGTATCTATATTTTGATTAAAAAAAAAAAATCTAATTTCTCTCTCTCAAACAGTTTTTTTCCTAGTTTCCTAGCCACTGTTAATAAAGACACACTTAAAGCAGGCCTTATATAAATATATTATTCATTTAACACTTGGTTTTTTAATTGGTTTTGATATGCCATCCAAACAGTCTATGTTTTTTAAGTATATATATATATATATATATATATATTATATATATAAATATATATATAAAAACAAAATAAAGTCTGTTTGGGTTTACATTCACTTCTCAAATAGGTACGCCGACCTTAGTTTGTAGATTGAAGTCCCAGAGACCAATTGGTCACACACTCAAAAATAGGACAGGATTTACTGTTGTCTTTTAAAAAAGATGTTCTTCATTGTATTAGTTAAAACATGTTCTTCACTGTCTTTTACTAAAACGAGCAAACAGACAAAAGAATGGTAGAACTATATGTTCCATCAGCACAGGTCTTTGTCAGGTTCACAATGATTTCAATTACAGCTGTAGTTACTTATATACATATACCAATTCAATTAGATAATTCAATTATAATTAAGTAATTTAGCAATTTACAGACATCTCTAAATTGTACAATTAACATTAGTTCTCAACAATTGAAACTTTCAGCTGTAATCACTTAAACATACATGAACAATTAAAAGGTTTAACTACAAAATGAAGTTAGTTAGCACTCTACAAAATGATCTACAGTGTATCATTTTCATACTAAGATCAACATTTAGGTTAATCTAGTTATAATTAATGATGCAAAACTGTGATACAGATTTCTACTTCAACAGATAAAAAGGGTACAATCAACTAAGAGACTGAAAAAAGTACAATTCTTTAAACAATCATTTTTATTCAGAGATCCAATGTTTCCTTTAGTCCATAAGGTTCAACAGTTATTAGTGTAAAAATCCAAATGATTCTCTTCTTAACAATTCTTTAATTACATTAGCACCTCTAATAGGAGTTTAAACATTTTCATTCACTATAAACTTTAAACTTGGAGCATGATTCATGGCTTTGTAATGTCGCGTTGTGGCATAATCCATATTGTTCATTCTAAAAAATACATTTCTGAGCTTGTGCACAATGATGAACTGTACGTTTGACAAGACTTTAGGGATGTGATCTGCCTTGGGCCTTGGGCCTAAGAATCCTGCTGTCTTACACAGGCACACGCTGACATACACAAACACATATGTAGATGTGTTGGCACTTCATCATTCATCCCTGCCAAATTAGAGAAGACAGATCTTTATCAAAAATATTGCCTTCTTGAAAAAAATGTATTAACCTTAGTAATTAATTTAATTTATAGTCTGGTTTAAAAAAAAAAAAAAATTCTCTCTCTCAAGCTGTTTTTTTCCTAATTTCCTACCCGCTGTTAATAAAGACACACCTTAAGCGGGCCTTATATAAATATATTATTCAGTTAAAAGTCGTTTGTTTAATTGGTTTTGATATGCCATCCAAACAGTCTATGTTTTTTAAGTAGAATTATTTTGAGTTTCTCCTGTTATGTGTAAACTGCATTTAATTATGTATTTCTTATTGAATTAAAGTTAGGTACTAAGGTCAGCTGAGCATATTTTAAAGAGATAATATCAGTTTTATTAACCCCTATTTAGATACATATATAAAGCACCTATTATTTTTACAAAACCAAACAACTAAGTACATATAACATTCTGTACTCTTGATTTGTAACATTAACATAGGAATACAGGGTTAATTAGGGACTGGAGTAAATATGGGCCAGTGAGTAGTCTTGGTGGGATTTAGGTCCGTACTATTACATGGCTTGAATGACGAAGCAAGGGCCTTACGGTTTAAAGACAAATATCTTACCAATCAACTAAAGAGCAAGCTCTGGGCGAGAGGTAAGTATGTGTCATGTTAGCAGAGCACTGTTAACTCAGCAGCCTCTAGGAGGAGATCCATTACACCTTGCAAGAGTGAAGTTGCAGTTGGCTATTAGTCCTTATTTACAATAAAATGAAGGGAGCACTTTGTGCAAACATTTCAATCTAACTTTACACTGCAAAAGGAATTATGAAGAAAGTAAATGGAATTAAGAAACTGTACATTCCAGAGATTGTTGTAACTGTACCCATTAGTCAGTAAACTATAGGGTACATTTGCAACAGTGTCTTTCATACTGTATGCTAAGTTAAATGGAGGTTGAAGGGGGAATGGGAAAATGGCAAAATGCTGAAACTGTTAAGAGAATCAATCTATTATATTAGTATTAGGTCCATTAAATTATCTTCCAGTATTGTCTTAGGCATGACCACGCACATTATATTTAAAAAATGGATCAGGCTTTTGGCTTATGGTATTTCCAGTAAGCGCCCTTAAATAATGCAGTTTAAATTAAGAAAAAAACAGTTACATCTTTATTCCCAGACAAAGCCCACCACAGCCCACTCATTCTTCTGATTCCAATGCACCTTTCAGTTCTAAATATTGATAGAGCAATATCTGTTAATGAACAAAAAATAAAACATCCCTGTACAATTAGCATACATTATTTACTGACCACAGTTGCCTACAATAAAGAGGTAAATGATAGTGTTTATCGTGGATTCAGGCTGCAGCAGTAGCACAATATGATTCATCAGTAATCAGCCACATTGTTAGTGTCATTAATCATAATTCCCAAAAAATGACAGGAGCCTTTTTTTTTTTTGGATCACTGTTGCCTGTGTCTGTTGGCCGTTATAACTCTCTTAATAGACTGTCATGCGCCTGCATGGTGCTTTGCATGGAGAAAGGAAGGTTAATTATATCTGAGCTGCTGATTTCACCTCTCTCTGGAGTAGGCTGAGCACTTTGTTGATCCCCTGGAGTTCACTACTGTTAACCCGTAAAATAACTTTATTGAAATTTTCTTTTGTTGTCAGGAACGAGGAGAGCTTTCACAAAGATATCTAAAACACAAGGAAAGCCAAGCTGGGACAGATTTTTAAAGTAAGCAACTAACAGTTGTGTAAGCTACTCTGGACCTAGTTCAGTTGGATAGGTGAAAGGTTCAAGCAATTAAATGAATACAGAGAAAACAGCCTTCACTGACTCTTCACTTCTTTCATTTATACCGAGTTTAGTATAGTTACACTAATTAGTAATGTTCTGTATGAAGGCATTCTTTGGGCATTCAAACAACTAAACAACTGCATTTTTATTATTATTTATTTATTTATTTATTTATTTATTTATTTATTAATTAAACGGTCACCAAAGAGACTGGACTTTTGCTTAAGGTTGGTGATTCTTTTATTTGTACAGTATTATCAAATAATGGCTGGTGAATTACACTTACTGTAGTGTACCATTTTAAATGCTGTCACTGGGGATAATTTACTACAGTACATAACATAGTTATAGCTGACTATAGCTATAGTAACTAAAAGTACACATCAACATCAGGAGGGCAGTTGGGCAGCATTTACTGCAAATTTTTCCTGGCTGGCACAAACTTTAAACTCAGCATTTTGTGTAAGCTTTTATGCGATATGAATTATGACTTTGTTTCAAGAATGAAATAAATCCAAAAAGTGAAATTGAAGGCAGCCGGGTGCTGGTGTTGACTTTGTCTAGAGAAACAATCCCGGTCAGAGGTGACGAGGCTCTGAAAAAGCCACAGCCTTTTAGTCACAGAATTAATCACTACTATAATTACTACTGCTTTTGTTTTTTGCTTACCTACTCTGTTTTTACACTTGTATTAAGGTTAACTTTAATGCCCTGTAGCTTTCAGTAAAACCAAGATGGGGGTAATGCAACGGTGATTACTTCTTAATATTAGTGCCCAAATAACCTTAAACAAAATAGAATAGAAATGTGGTGTGGATCAAATACCAGGAACCTGCTGCAAACTATTTCTATAGTAACTACATTGTGTGGTTGTCAGGCAAAAGTATTGTAAGGTAAAGATTTTTCTGCAATGGCCTTTTCCTTAACTTTTTTTTTTCTAGTATTGGCTGTAGAGCCATCTTAAAACCCAAACAAATAATGAACGCTTTGTGATTGGCCTGCAATAGGTTAATGACACCTTTCCTCCTTTTAAACTGCTCCCAGCAGTGGATAAGACATTGGGGCTCATCTAATGCATTACAACCAACTCAGGGTCATTTGTAGATCAACAAAAGTCAACATTGGGATACCTCCCGATCAACCCACACATTATTTTTTCAAAACTGATATTATTTTAATAACAGTAGGAAAATAAGAAAAGGGGGGGAAAGCCTGACCCAACCATCTGTTTAATTTACCTTCCCATGCTCTTTTCCCCAATTAGCACGTTACGATTAATTTGGTAAACAAATTCGGGAATGATGCACACGTCAAACTTGAGAAGGCTTAAAGATGATTAACATTCCTGGGCCAGGCGCATTAGCACAGTACTTTGCTTCCTCTGCAAAGTAAAATGGCTTCTCTGGAGACTTCCCCCATCTTTTGTCAAGATGAGACCGTCAATTTTGTTTGCCTGCCACATTACCGGCCATGAGGGGATGCTGTGAGGAGGAGGGGGATACGAGGATTGGAACAGTGTAGGCAGAGCAATTCACTGCACAACTGACGGAAAAAAAAAGAAGTCTAATTCTGATAAATGGTCGACCCCAATACATCCTACCTGTTATTACAACAGACATGTTGTATCTGTGCAGTAAATTAGTTAAACCCCTGAAGAGTTTAGTGGGTAGCTTATCTTCAAGTGAATAATTTCAGTGGAGGGGGAGCCATCTGCGTGACTGGTGTGAGTGATTTGTCTCATAGTGAAAAGGATTCAAATGACTGTATATTCAGCATCTTTCATTTCCAAGGCCTCAGCACAGACCTTTAATTTCTGACTTTATTAAGTAGTTCTTTTGAGCAAATTACTCACTTGCAGCAAAGGATTTATTTTATTTTATTTTATTTAATACTATACTATGATCATATGTTACAGTATATATATATTATATATATATATATATATATTATATAGTAGTATTTTTGATAAAAGCATTTAACTCCAACATTAAATAAAGTGTCTCATCTTTTGGGAGCAGAAATAGGCACGTCGTAATACAATGATTCTGCCAGTGTTTAAAAGGTTGTTAAACTTTGAGTTATGGTATCTTTTAAGGTATAGTGCACATACATATTGACAGTGGAATTTATATAAAGGAGTTATTTTAAGAAATTGCACATTGTAACTATTTTAAAGTTGTTAAAAAAAAAAAAAAAAAACACATACATTAATGAAAAAATAATAACACATACATTAATGAAAAAATAATAATTATGGCCAAATGTGATCTGTTATTTAAACAATAAAATAAAACTGGTCAAGCTCTATTTTAGTATTTGTTTTTAATAACTTCTTGAACTGCTTTTGAATATATATATATATAGATATATATATATATATGATTATATATATATAGAATATATATATGTGTATATACTGTGTTAGGCATTGCATCATTTTTTTGTACAGCTTTTTCTTTTCTCAATTTGTTTTTGAAAGAACTTCAATTTTTGCCTTGAATTCTATGTATAGGTATTTGCCACTGATATCTATTTTGATGAAGCACCGGCAGCTCATATGACTCACTGCTATAGAATCATGAAAGTGTCTTAATGTTATGAATGTCATAATAGTGGTGGTAAGTGAGGTGAAATTGAATTGGAGTCTGGCATTATGGCTCTGTGGAACTCACTCCCGTTGACACCCATTATATAATGTCTGGGGCATTTCAATCTGATGGGGGTGTAAACTAAAATAGATTCAAGTGAAGTGAACGTGTGTAATGTGCACCGTTTTATTCCAAAGGAGGAAAAAACACCTGCTGAAGTTACAAACACCAAAGTAATCAACTTTGAAATGTAATTTAAGTGCTTTTAAGTAGTCTTAAGTTGTTTCAAACTAATGTTACCATTCCTATTCCTGTTGCAGTAAAAATGGTGCAATCAAAAGCAGCTGAAAAGAGCCCCCCTCCCCAGTTCTGAGTTTCTGCCGATGTTAAGCTTGAAGTTCTATGGTTCCATATCAACCCCAGAGTGCTACTACGTGTATAGTGCAGTGCAGATGCATTGTGTTCACATTGCTGGTAATGCTGTGGTCAGCTAATGGTTCTGCGTACCGTAATGGTATCCCAGTTATATTTTTTATATGATATAATGCACACATTAAGTGTGTTACATTTGGTAAATCATGTGACATGGCTTGGTCTACTGCTATAATAAACTGCATTTTTTATAAAATGAATGATGGTTATAATGCTGCGTTTTAATAAGTATCACAAATAAACTGCCTTTCAGAGAAAGCAAATGTGATAAAGCTGACTATTCCAATGCTAATGTACTATTATGTTCTTCCTGATTATCATATTACTACAGCTCAAATCAATTGATAAAGTTGTTTCAATATGCAAGAGTATTTAATTGAGTAAAAGTCAATACAATTGAATTACAGGAGGGTACTAGATTTGCTGACAGCAGTAAACACAATACCAGGATGTGTCTTTGCAAGCATTTAACTAAGAAGCTATTCATAATTAGTACAGTATATCGTTTGCTCAGAGATGTTTGCTCTTGGTGCACATCACCTGCACAAACAGCTACATGAAATTTTTTTTTTTTTTTTAATTGTCTCAATCCTAAAATTCTAGATGATGAGACCTTTTGACGATAGCTATACATGCATCTCAAAAGGCTGTGTGGAGATTTCTAAGACTGTGAATAGGATTTTGGCAAACAATCCTTATCATGAGTACTGCTTTAGTAATCACGCTGAACACCCTTCATCTCTTCACCAACAAAGCAAAATTGCAGACAACAGAAAATGAATTACAAAATATGCTACAAAACAAAGATGCTGCAAATACTGAAATGACTTCTTAAAATTCAAACAAATCCAACTCGACGATATAAATAAATACGACGTGCACAAACTCAACAGACTCCTCAGAAAATTCTATGCCACAGTGAGAAAGTCAGACACACAGTGAGAAAGTCAGACACACAGTTCTATACCAGAAAAACTTTAATAACTGCACTATGGACTTCAAAAACATGACTTATGGACTGCAGGCTCATAGTGGGAAACTAAAGGCCCCTTGGGAAGAACTATAGTTACCTCCAGGAGACAATGCTCTAAGCCTGTGACTTCAGGCATTATAGTCCGCTGTTGGTAATTATAGTTTTTTCCTCGGGGGCCAGAGTTTCCCACTGTGTGCCTCGTCTTCACACACCTTGAGACAGAAGTATGTCTAAGATTTTCCTACAGTGATTGTGTGGTCAGGATTTCCTGTAAAAATCATCTTAAGCTAGATCTATTAGAAGAAATACACTGGAGTGGAAACACGTTCCCTTTGTTATATGTGTTAAATGTGACCAACCCCTCAAAGTTAAAAAAATGTTGTTGTTAGAATGATAACAATTAAAACATACATTTATCAGACAAGGACTTATTTTTCAAGCAGGCCAAAAGGAAGTGTTTAAAGTTGTAAATGTTTGTTGAAAAAATATGTTATCTACATTGCAGCTCCCTATTTAGACTAGGTGGTATCTGTATTGAAGCATTGACACTTTTTTTCAATAAGTTCTTTAAATAATGTAATAACAAACAACACAACATTGTCATTATTCTGAAATTATAACTCACCTTTTTATGTATTTATTTATTTTTCTTTAAAAAAAAAAAAAAAAAAACAGGCACAGCGCTAACATCAACCTGCACCGCAAACTGCTGACCAAAGAACTTAATGATATGGGGATGGACACTCACCACACAGCCCTCCCAAAAGAACTCCGTGATGAGTTCCTGGCCAAGATATATGGTGCTCACCACATGGGTTTGGAGGGCAGTGGTGGCCAGGACGAGGCAAGCTCTCCAGCCGGAACCGAATACTCGCAAACCAACGGCTACTGTGGAGGCCCTGCCGATGATTACATGGTGCTGGACCTCAGCACCGCTTCCAGCATCCAGTCCAGCAGCAGCATCCACTCCTCAAGGGAGTCCGACGAGGGCAGCGACGAGGGAATACTGCTTGACGACACTGATGAGGACAGCGACTGCGAGGCGCCCTCCCACAAGGCTGAGGGGCTGGCCCAGGAAGTGACGGCTGAAACTGGAGTGGGCAGCAGCCAGGGCCTGCTTGAATCCTCTTCTCCCACGCTCCACTTGGCTTCCACCAGCAATGGCGGGATCATGTGCAACATCTGTCACAAAATGTACAGCAACAAGGGGACGCTGCGGGTGCACTACAAAACCGTACACCTGCGGGAGATGCACAAGTGCAAAGTGCCCGGCTGCAATGTGATGTTCTCTTCAGTGCGCAGCCGCAACCGACACAGCCAGAACCCTAACCTCCACAAAAACGTTCCTTTTGCATCTGTAGTAGAGTAGCTACCCCAACCCTAAACCCCATTTCCCTGTACCAGGACCATCATTTTACACAAGATTGGCCTCTTGCACGGATGGCCTCTTTTGGAACTGGCAATTTTTATTATTATTTTTTTTTTTTTTATTATTATTATTTTTTAATTCATAAACAAAATATATATAGAGAAAAAAGATCTAAGTGCTTTTGCATTGTGACTATTTCTGTTGTTTTTTTGTTTGTTTGGTTTTTTTTGTTAGCATGGGATGGGTCTCACTGAGCAACAGCCGATGCCAACTTAATCCACCACCATTCCCATTCAAGACACTCTCTTGCTTTACTCATCTCCAAAGAAACTGTTTGAAATATATTTGTGACTGTTGCCTGCAGAAATGATAATAAAAAAAATACCTTCTTGATGTCTTTGTGTACCAATAGCTTTTAAAAGAACCTTTAACAAAGCATGACAGCTTCATTTGTAAATACTATGCCCTGAGAGGCTATGATGTAAAACAATTATATTGATGGTTGTTAGCTTTTATTTTATTTTACAGTCCTTCCAGCTATTAGATAGACAAGGAAGAGGTAGTTTGCAAATAGTTTGATTTAACTATGCTTGCTTTAATTTTTTTTTTTTTTTTTTTTTTTTTTTTTTTTTTTTTTTTAACTAAAACTAAGTCTTGTTTTAACTACCTGCTAGATAGACAAATGGGTGCTGGCATGCTTATGGTACCCCGTCCCCCCCCCCCCCCCCCCCCCCCCCCCCTTAGTATTAGTACATAAATCCTGTCATGCACTTTTCAACACGGGGATGTGTAATATGACCCATGTCATTTATTTTCAAACTACCAACATTCTACAAATCTTTGTCTTTGGGGGAAAAAAGTTGTTAACTGCAATGGTAGACCCGGATTTTGGCAGGACATTGTTCCAGCATATTCAAGTATTCTGTCTGACATAATGTATCAATCATACCCTACCTTAAAGGTACTGTATCCCTCTTGCTGGTGTGCAGGTGCACAGAATACTAGCAGCAACCAGCAAGTTAGAAAATGTTACCCAAATTAAGGCATTCGTTATTTCAGGATTTATAAGGTACTTTTTAAAATTGCATTATTTGAAAATCATAGGATACTGCACCTTTAAGAGTTTGTAGCACAACAGTGAATATCAGTAATTTAGTATACTGTCAAGTTGTACACAGCAGTGTTTCAGTAATATATTATTTATAATATAGTATTTACAGAAGCAGCAATGATCAATTACCTTAATAAGTTTATTATGAACAAACTAAAAACCAACCAAAACAGTGGCACTTCATAGCAGAGTGGGGCACTAGTCTTAGTAAATAATGTTTTTTAGTTTTTTGTGTTGTGTTTTTTTTTTTTTTTTTTGTTCTTTGAGTCTGAATTAAGAAATCCTATAATTCTTTAATGTAAATTTAAGAAAATTACATTTAAATCTGGCAAACTGTGAATTAAGCAATTTCTATAATATTATCAATAATTTTACGTCTGCGTTAATGGGTGAAATTCGGAAATTTTGTACACCAACTGTAATAAGTCTGTAAAAACATTGATAACAATAAGCCCCCCGTACTTCTCCACATTTAATTGTGAAGAGAAGATGGTTTTGTTATTCGGGGGGCATGAATGGAGGTGGCCTCCAGAACTTCTAAACCAATAAGATCTGCTAATCCAGAAAAAAAAACCCCAAGCTTTCCACCCCCCCCCACCCACCCACCCCCACCCCCCCACAGTGGCCCCACCCTGTACGGAGAAGATCTAAGTTCGGCTCTCCACCTCTGCAACTACATCCTCCTCTTTAACGGTCTCCCTCTTGGGTGTAAGTGAAGCTCACTTCCCACCCTTAAAAGCCCAGCCACCGCTGGCTTCGTCCTCTGCGAGGAAGGTTCTCCACAAGTCAAGGGAGACCCCCGGCCAAATATAACATCACTGTCACCTCTAGATCCCCCTTGGGGGAAGTATCAGTTGCTTCCCAGCCTTGGAGACCGAATGGTTCGGTTTCACCTCTGCGAGCCAAGGGGAATCTCCTTACTCTTCTCTAAGTTATAAGCACATATCTTCTATTATCAATGCCTGAGTCTCTTCCTCTATGCAGCCCTCGATCATGTCCACTGAATCCTTTAAAAAAATCCTGCACAAGTTTGCAATCTTGGTGTGCTTTGAGGTGAGGTGAAAGAACAATGGCTGCCACAGAATGCCGCTTTTATATGGCCTTTACTAAAGCCTGATGTTTAGGCTGAAATATTCTAAATGTATTTTTTTGGCTAAACTAAGGTGTCTAGAAAGATGCTAAAAAAACAATTCCAAATCTGGTCTTGAGTTCCCCTGGTCTTGAGTTTTCCATGTTCTGCTGTTAGAACTGTATGCAGTCTGGTGCATCTTTCAAATTAGCGCTCTTTGCTGAAGGTAATTTGCCAAAAAAAAAAAAAAAAAATGACTGTTCCATTATTGAACCATGTTATACCATACGGCATTCAGTGTTACAAGAAACAGTGCAAAAAATGTCACATGGAACAGGGTTTGTAACAGGTTATATATATATATATATATATATATATATATATATATATATATATATATATATATATATAGTCAGTATTTTGTAATCTTTCTCAGTTTTATTGTGTTAAAACTATTCATTTTGTACAGGTTATACATATGTTATTGTGCAACCTAATATAGCAATGCATGTAATGAGTACACATTTTAACCTGGTTTACAGTTAACATCTGCTAATAGATCACCTGTACCCAGATGTCTTTATATTTAAAATAAAGATACACATTTACATAGAAATTGAAGCACAGAAAAATATGCTTGAAATCTTTTTTCTTTCCCCCTGCTAAAAGCTGGATTTCTGTGTTTTCAAGAACACTGCTTGCACAGGTATCTTTTGCTTTAATACATGCTTTTGGTGCTTTAAAAAAAAAATGAAGCGAATGAATGCAAAGGAAGGCCTGGGAAATGTATTTCTGTAGCAGGAAGTATCATTAAAAGTGCTGTTGCACAGTACCTTGAGGCACCAGTTCAATTTTACCACTGATCTTTCTAATAACTCACTTGTCACTTTATTACCTTCAAAGATGTGAATGTTGCTGACAAGACAGTGACACTAACAGCAAACACCCACTACTCCCCCTCTTTCCTTTCAGACTGTACTCTCCCACTACTTATTGTACAAGTCCTACAGGGACAGACTAATAGTGTACGCTTAAGTTCACTACACGGCCAGCAAATATAAAAGGATGTGTAATTGTCTGTTTATCCCAAGTGAAGAGAAAATTGAGTACAGAAACTCAGCCTGTCCCCAGAGCCGTCCTGATGCTTGCCTATGCAATGCAGCATGTCAGGCAGCAAAAGGTGCCACTTTTGAGCTGAGAGAGTCTGTCTGAAGCCCAGGGCTGCCACTCTTCACTCTATACTGGCCATTGACATGACAGTAACACAATGACTTGTTACCCGAGCCTAAGTGATGGACAAGAAAGTATTCTGCAGGTAGACAGGCAGGCAAACAGGCAGGAGGCTAGCTTGTCGGTTTAGTAAAAAGCAGTTGCAATATTAGAGGTATAGTGTGTTTTTTTATTTAATTTTATTAAATCTTACCAAACGCAGAACTAGTGCTTACTGGTTGCCCAGGGCAGTGCGCATAGCATTTTTACAAACTGATGGTTCAGCTGAACAATATTTTTTCCCTTAGCAAGCACTGTGACTGTTGACAGTTGTGACTGAATTCTATAATGAGCATTTGTTCAAATCAGGCTGTGTTGCGCAATATAGCTTGTGACTTACAACAGGATAGGCAATTGTCCACATGCCCTCATTTCATAGTGTTACTGACCTATGGGTGCCCTTTTTTAAGAAATGAAAGGGAGTGGCCCAGCAACTAGGGTCAGAAGTTCTACTTTGAGCCCTTACTGTTCTGACTTTCAGCTCCACCTCAGTTATAAAACTTCACATTCTTCATTGTAAATGAGATGTGTCTCTGTTGGGCTGATAACTGTTAACAGCCGCAAACTTAAAGAGCAAGGCCAACTTACATAAAAAGCATGTGTGTGGTATTTGAATCACTTAGCAGCACTGTTTAATGCCTAGGCAGTGTTTTCTAGTCACTGGGCAGACCTAGTTCTAGTTTAATACTTGGATTGTCATGTACATAAGTAATAATTTTGGCAATTTGAGTTGTCTTTTTGTTTTTCTTGGCAAAACATGAGCAATTTGGCCCAAATTGATCCTCACAGAAGTAACAGAAAACATTGCATCCCGGGCAAATCCATCTGAACATGAGGTGAAACATATTGCTGGGAGAAGTTGAGTGAGTCTTTAATATTTAATAAGGCCTTTGCCTACACGGCGACATTGAGCACAACAACTGAGAAAGATAGCTACAAAATATGACAATAATGCATGGGGGGGAAGTTGAGTGACCTATTAATAATGAAATACTCTCTGTCCACTCTGTTTAACTCACTGGAGAGCAACATTCAACACAAAATCATGTAAATGCTGCAGTACTGTATGTAAGCTGTTGTGTGCTAACATTGCTCTTTTTTATTTGTAAAACAATGGATTACAAAAATAGAAGTGGGACAAGACAAGTATTGTTCTTTTTATTTTTATGAAAATGTTCATGTAATTTTTTTTATTATTATTTCTATTCTCTGCATTGTCCACCATGCCTTTAAATAGTGAATTTGTCAACTACCTTCTCCATATTTTAAGCAAAGACTGCTTATAAAAACTGATCAAATCAGAGATGCTGTAGTTAGTATTATATGTCTATCATATAGGTTTTTTGATTATGGAACTCCTAGCGCAGTTCTTTTTTACACACATGTTGATGTTCATTACGGAAAACAGTTCCCCATATGTTTACGAAAGAGTGTTCTATTTTATTTAATTTTTTAATAGCAGTGAGTAAATAAACTTGAAAACGTAATTATGTAAATGGATTTTTAGGTTTTTTGTTTTTGTTCACACTGCATATACTGTTTTAGTGGTTTTTTAAATGTTTTTTTATATGCTATACCTTCTTATCCAGATGTCTTTTGTCCTACAGCTTGCTGCATTATAAATTAAAGTTAATGCACAGCTATATTCCTGTTATAGCCACAGTATGCACCACAAACCATAGCTGCGCCAGGGGAATTGGAAGCTTGCATCACTTTGGTCTAATAATTGTGACATAAATTGTTTATGGTATTTTTTTTTCCATTAGTAGAGGGAAAAAAAAAAGTCCTCTTTTTAATTTCAATTTGCTTTCCTTGTAATTTCTGTCTATGGTTTTGCATAAAATGCATAAGGGTTTTTGGATGTAAATGGAATTTTATTCATATTTTGTCCAAATACCTCTTGTAATTTGTATCAGAATTCTTGTACAATTTTTATATTAAAGATTTATCAGTCACTGGCAACTCGGCATCCTTTTTTTTTTTCTCTAGTTGCAAAAGGAATTGTGCAACCTGTCTGCTGTTCCACATTCAAACCTTCCCCACCATCGATGCCTGTTGGACATTACATTACTCTGTGAGGAAAACAGACATTCTCCTGTTACTTCAGTAGAAAGTTCATATATAACTTCAAACATTCAATCATAAATTCTGAGGTTAAAAGATAAATAACTAAAGAGTAGGTTCAATCCCTGTCAGGATAAACAACAAATTGATTTTTAGAGCCTTCTACTGTATGTGACTGTCCACTTATTTTAAGGGGTATTCCCAGAATAATCACACATAGTTTGGGTTGATGCAACTGGAGTAAAATTCTCTAAAATATTCCAGATATGGCTTATCTTTATTCATAGGTAGATCAAATCAGTCCCTAAGACTAATAAACAAATGGATCAGTTAATGACTTCATCAGTGATATTATCAAAAAAGTAAAACGCTACAAATGACACTTTTAACTCGGAGAATAAGTTAAAAAAAAAAAGTTTTTTTTTGACAACTCCAGTGTTAATCAACAAATCGTTATGTAGCATTGATTTGGGCATTTTCAAGAGGTCGTTACGCCTATCTCGTTATTAAATAATCACGATAACGTGATTTTTGAAATTGTGTTGTTTCGTTGTTTACCAGATAATGTTAATATCTTTACAAGCGGTGCTTCTTGCAACTATTTTATTTGTTTGCAGGAAGTTAAAAGCAAATCTTTGTTAATTGTCGTAATTTATCAGGAGTAAGTTTGCACTTGGAAAATGAGGATTTTAATCAACGAAAGACTATATAATTCACCTTGAAACAAATATTTAACAGATCGCCGCTGTGACGCCGACGATACAGAGGCTACCTGGATATTTATTCAATATTTGTAGTTATGGAAATATTTTAGACTTTTATATACCTATGTTTATGAATGAGATTTGTTTACTTGTTTTAACAATTTGTAACCTTAAGCCCGGAACACACTGCCCGATGCCATCGCAGGAAGGGATTCATGGATGTATAAAGTACAGTGGCAATGGGGCGAATCAATAGGCGAAAAGATAATGCTATGGCAATAATAAATATCTACAATTCTGGCTAGAACTTAACCTATCGTGAAAACCACATATGACTGGAGACATGCATGTATTCTCTCTTTATTAAACAAACACACCCAAACACACGCACGCACACGCACGCGCACACACACTCATCTATACATATACCCACGATATTCCATTGGTTTGTATACAGTATAATATCCGTGCCAAAAGTTTTTGAAAACAAGACCTAACAACCACACATTGTACTTTTTAACTATTAAATGAAATATTTACAGAAAACTTCAAACTGCTGCTATAATCGTGATTCATTTATTATTAATGGCGTTATCATTAAATTATAACAAATCACGTTTTTTATGTACAGTGAAGGTAACCTATATTGTGTTGCCCAAGTGCTTATAAAGTCAGCCAAAACATGTTTTTCCTTTGTTGTAAATGAAAACGTGATTTGGTATAGTTTAATTATAACGCTATTAATAATAAACTAATCATGCAGCGTGGTCCTAATAGCAGTTGTTGTTGCAGTTATTTCATCTAATCGTTAAAATGTGCAATATAGAGCTTGCTTTCAAAAGATATCACCACAGACATGAATGGAATACCTTATGTGATCGAAATCATTGACATGGACACTCCCCCCACACTGTATGTACAGTGTACACTCTCACCTTCACACATCTGTAAGCACATATTATAACATCTTATAATATTAAGTATTATAAGGCTACTTCTATTCATGTTGAGCAAACAGTACCATGCATGATTAATAAATGTATAATTAAGTGTTACATAAATGGTATACATGTATAATAACTAAAAAGCTACAAACACAAATGACACTTCACATGTTTTTATTTATAGCCACAATTGTACATACTAAAATACATAAAAAAGTAGATGTCAACATAAGAAAATAAATTCCAACCAATATACATAGATGGCTTATCCCCAGTCCCATCCAAAAAATAAATGAAGTTGTTTTTTTTTAATCTGTTCCACACGATTTTTACCCACAAGACAGATAATCGTAAATCAGAATTGTATATGTGAAGTTATCTAAATAAATGCATGACAACATGTACAATTTTAAATGAACTTTACAAATTATACACAAAATAGATATTCCCATTCTTTTTTATTTCCATTTGGCTGCTGCTCGCTGGTGGGAGAGCAGCCTCACTGTATGCTAGTAGTTTCCATAACAGCGAATTATGCTTCCGTTCATTTTTCTTGATCTCGTTAACAAGCATTTTAATTAATGAGCTCCCCTTATAAGGTTGATCAGACAGGAAGTGATGTAGTAACCTGCAACAATTAATCTTTTTAACAAGAAATGTGTTCATTAACGACCTCATCGACCCAATTTCAAAGCATTTACGAATTGATTTAATTAACACATTTCGTTTGAAAATCACTTGCTACTAAAACTCTTGTTGCTATACCAAGAGTTTAATACAATAACACTGTTTTTTGAAAGTCCTGCCCAATATGTTTAACATACAGTGTTAAAAACAATATGGAGAACTACTCCCTGTAGTCCACACTATGCCTTTAAACCGTATTGGTTGCCTTTAAACAGGCTTAAAAGTGCTACATACAATTAGTGTCACTACGCAGTGTTTAATACTGGACTGGAGACTACCTCAGGGGGTAGTCTCGAGTCCGATTCTAAATTAGATTGCATCAGGTAGTGCAGTTTCTCAGAAGTGTGGACACTGTAATACCAAACTACATTTTTTTTTGTATCCTCCAATATCCCAAAATACTTTCTGATATTTTTGGTGCGTGGACATTACAAATACAGTACTCAGGACAGGCACCTGAAGGAGTTCAGAATGACTATCAATACTGTTGTACCGCATACAATTTCTCAGGTTTGTTGTAAAATGGTGGATCGTGGAACATCGTGATCAGATGGCGAAATGAAGGCACATTGATATCTAGAGTGATGAAATCGATCAAGGAGAACACATTATGATCAAGTGTACCTTTTAAAAAAAAACAAAAAAACAACAAAGCCGTAACGTTCATGCTAAGAAGCAATATGTCTTCCATGGGCATGGGCTACATATTTGCTGGGTTGTAAACATAAAATACAGTGCATGGTGGGATAATGTCATATTAAGTCCCACAGTCCAAAACACTATTCAGAACTGTAACCAAATTATTGTAATAGTGTTTGTACGCATTAAGCCTGACTAAACATGAAACAGTACTTTGTATTAATGAAAACATTTCTGAGTACGGTTCTCGAGATCGGTTATGTAGTGTGGACAGGGCCAAGGATAAGCATGTCAATAATTCACTCTGGATCTGACCAGTTGAACAAGTTACATGGATATGCTAGTTGATATACTTTATCTTGCTTCTCATTCACATTCCAAGACTCTAAGTTACAAAGGGTCAACCAAGAAGCGTCATCCTCAGTACTGTGCTTGAAAATGTACACTGCAGACTGTTATGCTGATACAGATTGCTACACATGCAGTCAATGATTGAGTTTATGTGTATTTATTAACATCTTTGGAATGTATACATCCTCTGCAGTCATCATCTTTCCGTCAGTCAGCAGCATCTTTAGGTATAATGTGGACCAATTAGTAGATGTTTTATGGGATGTTTGCTTTTCATTAAAGACACACATGATTTCATGGTTAAACATACAGTCATGGATGCAATGAACTGACTATCCAGGCACCCACAATCATCCCCCTTCTTTTCCTCTCCTTACTTCAAGCCACAGTACTACATAGATATTATCTAGCTGTATGTTGATTATATTACACATTTATTACAAAGTTCCCTTGGCATCACATTTGCTTTTATAACAAATAAGAACACAGTGTTGAAAAAATCAAAGCAGCAGTTTATTGACCTTGAATTAGGCACAATTTTTCTTAGTCACATGATGGATGCTTAGCCAATCATTACCCATATGCACCAGCGGCACAATAATAGACCTGTGTATTGATTAGTTGAGGTAGTTAAAGAGATTTCCCCATAGTGCATTCGAACATTGATAGGTCTCTGAAGGGAGTGCGTGCTTGTGAACATAACTTATTATGTTCTGGGTCCTGCAATTGATTTACTTGGGAAACACAGTGGCTCTCACTTGACCTTTAGAAGGAATATACAAACAGAAACCATACATGACAGAGTGAACCTAGTATTCATTCCTAGGAACCAGATTTCTGTGTGAGTGACAGTAATCTTAAGTATTTTGGTCATCAAAACATCAAGAAGCCTGTTTCCAATAGCGATAGAGCATCTGCCATTTGTGCTACTATAGTGTTTGTCTATTTAAAGGCACAGGAAACACTGCACAGCAATTTTTTTTTAAAATGCTTTGTTTATGTATTAAAGAGCATACAGCTTACAAAATGATTCCAGTAAATCATATCTAATATATTTGATCGTCATTTCATAGATCTCACATATTCCTAAATAAATGATCCACATATTATGTTCAATTTGTATTCACTTTTTCAAGGTATATTTTCATAGCTTTTGCGCCCTTTTTAATGCTGCAACTCCCTTGAAGGAATGCAGCTGACACACACGAGTTGCTTCTGAAAATTTCAGAATGTTTGTTTTTTAGATAACAAATCTTCCTGAGCATATTTTTCTTAAAAAAATATATATTTCTCCAGAAAAAAAAAAATAAATAAATAAATAAATAAATTCTAAATATTTGCCATTTATTTTCTAGAAACCCAAATTCCATGAAGTTTCACTCATTGGCTCATATTTGAGTACCAATCACTGCTTTTCCTATGGTTGACATATTTTCAATGTTGACTTGAATGCTTTTTTTGTTGACCGGAAGTGTAGCATTGACGTATCTGCAAGGAGCAATCGATACATGTTCTTCACTAACCAATAACTTACTTCTCCTCCATGGAAAGTTAGCCCTCAGGGACCAATCAGTGGTCCCTGGATCACAGTCCTTATAGACTTGTGAGCTAGTGGTCCTGGTGTTTCTAGTCGCAGTTGGACTCCCACCTGCATGCCTCTTTCAAACGCTAACAAATTGTTACGTCTACTCATTTTACAACCAACAAACAGCACATATTCACGTCATAGATCAGAAGAATATAACTTTGTCATAAAAATAGTGAAACAATTAAAACAATTCATTTTTTGGCAGGATTTGTAAATTATAACACAAAGTTCTAGATTGAGTCACATTTCTTAAGCCATTTTGAGGTTTTAGTGACATGTTTTTAATGCCACTGTTGCACCATCATAATATAATAATAATATACTTTTTTATTTTTTTAAATTCAAGCCAAGGCCTCTTTTAATCAACTATGTGTGAGCTGTATACAGTACCATTAAAATAAATTTATCTAAGCAAACAAAATCATGTGTTGGTTACTCTAAATATGAACACCATTTGTCTTGAGGAAGGAATCTCTTTGAAGTTTTAGCAGGACCCCAGCCAAGACACTTTATAGACACTGCATGTAGGGCTAATTTAATCTTAAAGGCAGAAGGGGCTGTTATTGTGCATGCCACAATCAAAACTCTGTGATAAAAACAACACTTATGAGAAGCAAAACTGGTGGGCCTATGCATTGTGCTGCAGTGATGCCTAAGTATGCCTTCTTTACAATCCTTTTAAAGTAAAAACAGGAGATGTGCCTAAAGCAATTGAAGTATTTCCTTATTAATTACAAAAACCTAACTCCATTCTTGCATTATATCTTATTGTAAACTGCACTCATAAAAAAAAAAAAAACTGCTGATGAATGCACTTTGTTTTAGGCCTACATTTGGCTTACACCAGTTTATTTTTAAAATCTTCTTCAAGTGATTTTTTAGCACTGAAAAGTTGCACAGTGTGCTGCATGAAACAACTAAAAAGGAACAGACCAGCACAATTTTGTTTTAAAACACAGCACTTCCTTTCATTCTCGTTATGTATATCACAGAGCTGCACAATAGTGAGATACCGTGAATTAAACCTTTATTGAAGGACAATTTGTTTTAATTATTAGTCTATGGCAATTTACTTCAAAGTTATGCAGAACAGAAAACATGCAATAAAGAAATGTTAAATTAAACTGTTCCTTGTAAAAAAAAAAAAAAAAAAAAAGTAGTTGCCTATTTTGTAGTCAGGTTAAGCATACAAGGTTTTGTTTTATAGCCACTTAACCCAAATGATTCTTTCACGTTTAGTTTATTAGTTTTATGTGTCCCTGCCTCTGAAAAGCTGTGGCAATGAATCTTAGTCAAGGCTTCAGCGTCTTTGCTGAAATAACCAGGCCTGACACTGATTCCTTACAAAAACTCATTTCTGGTAATGTGAGCCCTGCTGAGGATGGCCATGTCAACTTATTAGACTCTTTACTTGGCTGTATTGATTCTGTTCTACACCAGTGAGGACCGTATTGCTGGCTAATGCTATTGACGAGTCATCAGTCTTGTGCAGAAGTGTGGAGGCTTGCAGCTCCTTCCCAGCCACAAAAAACATCAGTGGACAATGATGGAGGACAGGAAGACAGGAGGACGGGGGGGGGAGATGCAAGCACAGCACAGAGACTCAGACCTTGTCCAGACTCTGGAACACTACATTAAAAAAAAAGAAAATAAATAAATAGAAGAATGTGTCAATAGGAGGATGTGTTTTTTTTTTACCCTCTTTAGGGAATGCATGTCTGATACTTATGGATTCAAACAATGAACTGTGTAAAAGCAACCAAGTGCTGAGTTAATTTGCACCTTTTCTATTTTTGTTTTATTATGTTTATTGGTTTTGAAGTTAGGCATATACACAAATTAGTGAATGCAAGCAATTATTGATCAACAACAGTAATGTACATATTAGAGTAATAAAACACATTCATGAATATTATAGTTATTAGCCATCATCCATGTAGTCAGAGTGTGAACAGGGATTTTGTCACTAAAAAAGTTGATTAAACAAATTACATAAATAATCCTCTGCTAGGAATGGGGGGAGAGAGAGAGAGAGAGAGAGAGAGAGAGAGAGAGAGAGAGAGAGAGAGAGAGAGAGAGAGAGAGAGAGAGAGAGAGAGAGAGAGAGAGAGAGAGAGAGAGATAGAGAGAGAGAGGAGGAATGCAAGTTGTCTACTTGTGGGTCTAGAAACAATAATAATACCAAGAAGGATAGTAAGGTGAGAGGTCAGGGGTGAGGGGAGATGTGGAAGTTTAAGTTCCCTACTGTATAAGAAAAGGCATGCCAGGCTGTGTAAAATTTTTCATAGAGCCACAAAGTGTATGTTTAATTTTTTCAAGTTTGAGGTGCTGCATGAGGTCCCTTAGCCAATGATTATGTGAGGATGGGGCAGCTTGATTCCAAGTGAACAAAATCAATCATCTAGCTAGTAGGGTAGATAAGGTCAGACTGTAGTTTTGTCAAGGGGATGTAACTGGGTGTTACACCAAATGATGCAACCAGAAGGCTGAGATTAATAGGGTGTTGTATAATCAGGGAGAGTCTCTAAAATAGATGCTCAGGGCAGGACCAAAACATATGCATGAAGGTAGCAGGAGCTTGCCTCACCCTGTCACCGATTGGGTAAATCTTGACCATTGTGACCTTGGAGAAATGAATGTGATGTAAAACTTTAAATTGTATTAGGCCATAATAGGTGAAGGACAGAGTAATTGAAATTCCTAAATAAGTCAATTTGCAGGGGCTATTTGGAAGGGGAGGTTGGTAAAGGAGTGACGTTGACCCACTGAACTAACAGGGAAAAGTTCACTTTGTTCAGATTTTATCCTAAGAATTCACCAAACAGCTCTTAGTTACAGTAGTCTCTGTGTATAGAAACACCTCCTAAGAGAACACTTCGCCTAAGGGAACATTTGTGGTGTAACAGATTTTTAACATTATAAATGCTCCTGCTAAAGGAACTTCACTTAAAAGAACACCTTCTTGGCACCAATAGCAATTTGTTCACAACAGATGCAGTACTGTAATCTGATAACTCATCATCATCATCAAACTTAAATTAAAATGGTTTATTCAGTCTTTTCAAAAAGTGACATCATCGCGGGAGTGTCTTGAGGCACATTAATTGGTTTATGAAATCTTTCCAGAACCTCCTTCACATCATTGAATTGTTTTGTATTATGATTTCCACAGTGCACCTTATCGCTACAAAATGGCATGTAAACAAATGACAAAATGCACCACTGTTTCTCTCACTACAAAAAGTTGGAAATTGTTCAAGAGCTTTGATATTTCCCATTCTGGTAAGTTGCTTCACCATTCTGTTAAATGATGTGCATGCCTTGTATATTGCTGCTACATTTTTTGACATGTGTAGGGCTGCTGTGCTAATTTAGTTTGACAGTTAGTTTATTAACATTAGTTTGTTACTGTATTATTATAGTTTATTAACATAACATTGCTTTTCTTTTACTTATTTAGTTAATTTCATATGTTGATGTACGTGTGTCATGACAAGAAATATACAGAATATGGATTTAGAGAACACTGTCTATAAGAACAATTCACTTTGAACAATCTTAGCTGGAGACTATTGTATTGTACTGTATTGTACTGTAATTTACATGAGGGAGGGAAGATATAGGATCCGTAATGTAGAGAAGGAGGTCATCTGCATATATAGTGAGACCCTTTGCTCATGCCCTCCCCGTATCACACCCTGTATGTCATGGTTAGTACGCAGGGAAATAGAAAAGGGCTCAGTGGCAATGGCAAATTGTTTGATATGATGTGCTTGAATAAAACTTCTCAGTTGTAACCGATAGTTTGTCTTTCATTTTACTACAGAGATTTTGTTTAACCCTTTGAGTAGTGAGTTCTAAAATGGACTGCCGGTCCTATGGGAGTGAGGTTTATTTTCTGTCTTCTGCATGCGCTTGATTATTACGAATACAGAGTACAAACAATCTGAAAGCTATATGTTTGTACGGGTTTGTATGTAATGAATACTGACGAATTTAAAACAAATTTTTTTTACAGTAAATAAATAAAACAAATAAATATATTTTTCTATTTTGCCATAGGGAAAAGGTTTTGCCTAAAAAATAACATGTAGGCAATAAACAATAGACAACGGGGTGGAACAACCACAACAACACGTCCTAACAAAAAAAAGGCAGAAAGAGAGAAAGAGAAAGACATGAATAAATCATATCTAGGTAAACAGGTTGTGTGGGTGGACAGAGTGAGAGTGTCTAATGCTTCAGCGTATGATACTCCTTGAAGCATGGAGCAACGCACAAAGCTTGGCACTTCCTCTTCACTGTCACTCGATGTTGGTGATAAATATTCTTTGCTTGTGTCTTCACTGACACACTCACTGGCATCCAATTCAGTGGAAGAATTGTATGTATTTGAATTTAAATTGGAATCTGAATTCAATATTATTACAAATACTTCTTTCTCACTGAGCGATTTTCTAAATGTCGTTACAGAAAACTTGTGTTACAATATCATATGATCAGAAGTTTTGTAGGCTCAGTATTTCAAGTTTAAATTTGCAGAACGTACCGGTACGTTCATACTCCCTGGAGACCAGAGAGCAGCGAACATACCGGTACCTTCGTACTATTCAAAGGGTTCAAATACAACCATCGTAAGACTGTCGTGGTGCCTTTAAGTATGAGTAGAACTGCAGTGGTTTTAGTACATGTATGTAACTGAATTTTAAAGGAGACCAAGGAAGTTAAAGCATTGTTATTAGTTCATGCTGGCTCCTCTCCTTAACCAATTGATTAAAATTAATAAGTAGACAACACAATGGAAAAAATACCTTGCTCCTCAATAGGTCTGCTGCCAGGTTTTAAATAAGTCATTTGGGCAAAACGCTTACTACTCGTATTATTACTGTTTCAATAGTCTGTATTCGGATGTCCTTAAAAGACTATCTATTAACTATCTATCTTCAATGTAGCACATTAGCTACTTTTAGTATGTGACTAGCAATCATTCTGATTTTTTTTTTCTTTTACTTCAAAATAAATAAATACATAAATGAATAAATAAATACATGTTGCTTATTTAACTTTTCTTTCTTTCTGAAAACATGGTGAAAAACACACTTTGGATTAACAATGCATCTAGTTGGTGCACATTCTGTTATGACAATTTGAAGTGATGGGTTGAAATACTGCAATCCCAAGCTTAGCAACATTCGATTGTACCCTGAGAACAACTGTTCATTTAAATTTGATCAGCTCCAGGCGTTCGCAGGAAGAAACAAATTCAACAAACTGTTAAATACAAAAATAAAAGGGGTGGAAATATAAGCGGTATAACCTCTTATAACCCTCTGTTGGAGTCCACAACACAGTGATGACCCTGCCAAGAAGGGAATCCCTTTTAATTAAACACAATGAAGATCAGTTAAGTCGATTATTTTGACAAATATTAGGGGATATAGGATGTTTAATGGTCTATGTACTTATCGCACATATTTTCTGTGCTGAGTCAAAGACTGATAAACAGGACAGGAGCCTGTTAATCAACCTTAGAACCTTTAAAGCTGAAGATAAGGAATAATTCTGGATCTTTGTAAATGAGTTCAAGATGGGACAGGGACTGTTGTCTGATGTAGCAAAGCCTGCAGTCTACCTCTGAGTTCACACCCAGACACAAATAAAACCCTATCTGTGTAATAGCCTCAGTGCCTGTGTTTTTAAAGTCGTTATCAGCTCTAGTTTTTTTGTATTGTTATTTTGCATTAAGCTGACCTTTTTTCTTTATCATTTATGCAGTATTGCAGTACAGTTTTATTTTCTTTTTCAAGTGCCCCTAAAGAAGACCTGTACCCACAGGTTAAAAGCACAGGCCAGCTGCTTAACCTGGTATTAAATTGAGCTTGGGCAGGTGTTTTATTTCTGTAGCCTAACACAATGCAGTGATAAGCAATGCAATTTTCTTCAACTCACTTTCTATATCACAGGTTAACAAAGAGAAAAATGAGTGAAAGATATATTTTTTTATCAAAAAACATAATTGAACAGTAGCCCAATAATTCACGGTATGATGAACATAAAGGGACCCGGAAATAAGTTTGTTGTGTAAAGTAAAGTACTCTGAACATAGTACTGCGTTCCCTTGGGCTTCTACCATTCAACAACTCACTATTTTTTTTAATTCACTGTTAGACCATGTTGACAGTAAATTGTAACTATTTATTTTTTTCAATATATTTTTTCTTTTTTTTAGATAGCCAAATAAAGAGGGAGCACTGTGTTTAGTTAAGTGTGTACATGTTAAACATAGTAACAATAACATTTTACAGGATTAAAAAAAAAAAAAAACAGGTACGCTTATTGTAACTTCAAGACACTCACTTGAGTGTTTACATGTGTAAACCTGACCTTTGCAATACAAAACTTTTATAGTGAGGTGGGTATTGTAACATACATTTTTACAGTGCAAATATGAGGCAGTGTAATATATGTCAGTGTTGCTCAAAAAAAGCTAAGAAATTAGTTTCTATTTTTAGTATAGTTTGCATTATCAGGAGTCATGATGGTAAAAAAAAAGGTTCTTAGTACTCAGTAAGGAGCATTGTGGAAATAAAAAAATAAGAATGAATGTACGTCAGGGTTTCTTTAGCATTCTAGTTTTTTGTTTCTCAGTATTGTAACATGTATATGATGATCTATTTAAAACAATATAGAAGTTAATCAAAGTCTGTAAATGCTTGGAGATATGCAACATGATTCATAATGTTTACATTGTATCCGGTCATGATAACAGTGTCACTCTCCATCATGAATTCATTTAAGTGTGGATAGTATCATTAACTGATGCTAACTTCAAAATAACACATGGAACTTAAAATACTGATAACAGTCAACTTATTCATGCCCACTACATGCATACCACAGCCATGTCTCAAACATTTCCAACACACAAGCTTTGCAAGTTGCAGGACCATGTTGGAAATGTGTCAATAACAGTACGATAAAACGTTTCTTGAAGGACATCTCAGTAAAAAGGCCTGCTCACAATTAGGGTCAGTTTTTTTTTCCCCCTAAAATCCTGTTTTGCTCCTTTTGATGGCACTATAAAACCATCTTTAATATTAAGGCAACCTCAGTATTCAGTATTAGTACCCCCATCAACAGTACATAAGACCAACATGATGTAAAAGTTTGCATAGAATAAAAAACATTAAAAAAAAACATCTTTGACAAAAAGTTTGACAATATACCCTCAGTAGTAAGGCCACCCCACCATTAAGGTCAGACACAGTGTTTCATTGCAGTTTGATTATGGAGTTGTTGATTCATAACGTGTTGAAAGGTGTGTAATGGGATATGTTGCTGCAAAGGGTTGTGCCGAGTACTTGAATCACCCGAGCATTGTCTATGCATGACTAGCATGCATAGACAAATAGCCAATTCTTATTAACACGAATTTCAAGGGACCAGCAAAAGAATCTGTCTTATCAGTAATTTATATTATTAGGAATCTAACGCCAAATACATACTGTCAGTTTTAATTGAACTTAGTCAAACTGAAATAAAATTTTAATTATAGAACAATGAAGAGTATTATACATTTAAAAGTACTGTGTGTTTTATTGAAAATATGGCTCTAAGTGAACTTTTAAAAAGTGTACATTGCAAATGAACTGCCCTTGAAACCTGCATGACTCATTCTGATCACTGACATAAAAGCAAGATGTCCTCACTCAACATCAGGGTATTCAGCAAATCAGAAACATTGACGACTTGCATCCAGTTTTGCATTATTCACCACTTTCAACACTTCCATTTGTGTCTGCAAGGATAGACACTAATGTGGATGTTAATACATTTAATGTGGATAGAAGTTAATACATTTACTGTGGATTCAAGTTAATACATTTAATGTGGATGCAAGTTCATCAATTTCCCAAATATCCTCTCATTTGCACTAACAGGAAATGTGTGTTATGTGAATTAGTTTGATAAGAAGAAATTTGCAATAAGCAACAACTACATTTTGTCAGAACCTTGTATCAGGAATTTCATCTAACCCAAGTTTGTTTTAATGAGAATTCACTGTATACGGAAATGCTTATTAAATATCCTTGGTACCCAAAAAATCTTTTTTTAACCAAATCCAAGTTCTTGAGATTCGGCCGAATACCGAATCCATCTCAAAAGATTCAGCCGAATAACGAACCTACAAAAACTGTCAAGAAAAACTGAAGGAATCTGTTGAATGAAAAACAGACTGGCAGCTACTAACAAGGGACACACACAATCTATTGTTTTGAGCCTTTTAGTTCATAATATTTTTATTACCGAAAGAAAATATATCCCTGAATAAGATTTCAGTTTGAAACTTAAACAATTTACCGCTAGCCCCCTCGTACCACAATAGAAACGTCGAAATACAGAACTGTTTACTTTACATTTACAAGAAAGGAGAGTTGCATCTTTGCCATAACCCATTATTTTCTTTAATGACATTTCAACCTGTGTCATGTGATATGAATGTGCTGTTGCATACGGGGTATGTTTGCATTCAGCAGCTGCGTGATATGTTTAGTGCGTGCACCACCAGTAAAGGGAGTTTTTGTGGTGCGACAGAGTTTATCAAATGTGTTCTTGTTAATAAATACAAAAGTTACATTCAATACCAGATTCATGACTTTTATTTAAAGAAGAACCGCACACATTGGAGAGATATATTGAAATGGATGTGAGTCTGGGCGGATATAGGCTTCAGATTCGGTTCAAATCCGAACCCTGCTCAAGTATTTGGGCCTAATCCGAAACTGAATCCTGGATTCAGTGCATCCCTATTTTTTTTAACCCTTTGCAGACTGAATTCTAACATTTTGAGGGCCAACTGAGATGACTTAACTTTAGAGCATGTATCAGACCAAATATCTACTTAAAGTATACAGTATTATACATTTCTAAAAAGCTGTTGCTCTGCAGATTACAAAATAAATAATGATTTAATTATATGTTTACATATACCCACACTGACCTAGTTTGAATGTGACACAAAAGTTTAAATATCCACTTGATTTTTTTTATTTTTATTTTTAGAAATGTTTAATTAATGTTTAAAAGTCTAATTTACTGTTCTCCACCTTTAAAAAAATACAGTTATCAGTGGTAGCCACAAACCACAATAACTACAATCTGAAATTATTTTTTAATTATCATGTATGGTCTTGATTTTGTACAAAATTGTTTGACAAGTGCACATTTTTACCTTTTTGAGAAGTGATTGGCAGAGTTTTAGCTTATTATGTGAGTTGTAGGAACAATTATTGATCATTCAGAGTTTATCTGGGTTGATTAGTTCTCTTAATAATAATATTTAATTGACGTGTTACCATGATCGAAGATTTACACACTCTAGACACAAAGAATTTTTAATCAGTAGCAGTATTTTATTAAGTGAAATATTAAACAGAAATCAAAAAAGTCAAAAGTCTTGAATGCAGTGAAAGCTTTTGTGCTTAGTCTCTAAGCAGAAAAGCTTTCACTGCATTCAAGAGGCTACCAGGGCAATTGAAATATGACGCTGTCTATTTCCTGACACACCAAGCAGCAGCTTCCTCAGCCCAAGTAGGCTGTGACATAGCTAGCAACTTTCTCACACACATACGCCCCACATATACACATACAGCCTAACTGAAATGATGCAGACAATCTTAGAATATATCACATTAAGCTTATTAATGGTATACAGATTAAGGATATAGCAAGTTTATTTTTAAATACATTTTTCATACAACAATATGAGGTAGAATACTTATAGTCATTTCATTAAATTTCACTAAAAGTTAAATTCTATGTGAATGTGTTACAATTAATTTATTTAGTTCCATGAAAGGAAAATGCAACTGGAATTATACTCAACGGTTCCTTAAAGCTTAGACTTTTGGTCCGCTGGTTTTGAAACTCAATCTGTTTGACGTGTCCAGTACAAAAGGCTCTCCTCTCAATAACAAAGTCATCAGTCCCACATTGGATCAAACTCTGCAACAAAGCTTTCAATTCTTGATAGAATCAACAAACAGATGCAACAAAGTCTTCAGTCCTTGGTATAGGATCCACGACAGCAACCATCTGCTCTGTCCACTCCGTTGAATCCTTTAGCTATGCAGGTAGCAGGGCACAGTTTCTTTTGGATACTGCAGTTTTAAGTGTACAGCAGACCCAGACTTGTTGTCTAACAACAGTCTTTGTAAGTTTTACGACTGTCCTCCAACCGGGCCTCAGTCTCATTGCTTGTCGCTTGCAGCTTGCTTCCTCTTCTTGAGTCCATTTTCAGGCAGTCCCGTCTTGGGTCCGTTTTTAGGTCCTGGAGTTGCAGCTTCAGCTTAGCAGAGTGACAGCACCTTGTGGAGTGCAAAATGTTTAGTTTTGCTTGCATATTTATAGTCTTTTCACTCTGCTAAATAGCCACTTTCATGAGATCATTTGTGTATCTTGCATCTCTAAACTCCCAGTACTTTGATGTTTCATGTCCTTTTCCACTGGGACATCACCAGTTTATGTCTACCTTTTGTCAAAACAATTGTTGTTGAACGTGTGAATTATCTATACATAATTCAACTGTCTGCTCAGCCTAATCCAGTTCTGGCGTCACATAGCCCCGGACACCTCGTTCAGTAGGTCACATAGTTCAATATGTCTGCAAGAAAGAGGCCCCCTTCTCAAGATACAGCAGTTTGCCTTGTTTCTCAAGACACACAGTATCATTAATTAATTCGGTTACATTTCCAATACATGTTCATGTATGGGGCAAAGTGTAAGCCTTGCACATGGAAATATGTAGTTTATTGTGTTTTTGTGTTAATTGTTAATATTGATTTGATTTGATTTAATTGTTTATCTGCTGTGGCGCTCTGCTGGGGACGATTACCCATCTGCGTGGAGCAGCAGCTGAAAGCAATCAGCTGTTCCAGCAGGCGGGTGGGCGTGTCGACAGAAAGTCGAAAGCCAGAGAGGCCGAGGAGGGTCCGTCCTCAAGAGCTGCAGAAGAAGGAGTTCCGGTCCTGGAAGCTGGCGAGGGAGGAGGAGAGACTGCCTGCCCAGACGCCAGCGGGAGGAACTGCCTGCCAAGAGTCAGTGAAGGAGCCTGTCATTTGTGGGGGATCGTCTCAGAAGGAGGCGGGGCAATCCTCCGGAGAGGAGCCCCGTGAAGGGACATTGGGTTTAGGGGGTAATAATTGTGGGTGTATTGTTGTTAATTATTGTTACGTGTTAGTATATTAAGTTATGTATTGTATGAATGATGGTGATGGGAAATGAATAGTAAATTAGTGTTAATGTGGATAGTTGTTGTATGTATGTGCATGTTTGTTTTATAGCGATGTTAATATTATGGAGCTAACGTTGGAGCCTGGTGTCTGTTATGGTATGGAGGTTGCGGCTGGCTCTAATGTTCCCTCCCACCCACCCTTGTGATTTTTGTTTTGTCGAATGGACCTGTATGGGTTCCATTCTGAGCGGGAGGATATGTGGCAAAGCGTAAGCCTTGCACATGGAAATATGTAGTTTATTATGTTTTTGTGTTAATTGTTATTGATTTGATTTAATTGTTAATCTGCTGTGGCGCGTGTCGGCGGAGAGTCAGTATAAAACCATGGCAATCGCTGTGATCGGAACTGCTGAAAGGCCTGCCGTTTTCACGGCACCGTTTGATTTATAGTTTGTAGTATTGTGTTTTATTTTGCACTTTTTATACAGTTTGCTGTACTAGTCCTCTATGCGTTACCATTGCTGGTAACGTCATATGACCACCTTTATTTTACTTTCGTTTTCTGTTTGTTTGTTAATAAATCCTGTGCGCCTGTGCCGGCGTTTTCAACAACACCACGTCTGTCTCTCTGTATGCTTAAACAGCAGCTACCCACACGTGTGACCTGAATAAGACCCTGTCACAATGTATCATTATCATATTCAGGGAATAGGTCCCACAGAGTTAATGTATATATTCATATAAAGTATAGAGTGTGATACATTTTTGAAAAGCTGAGTGTCTGTAGAACCTGGACATAACATTAAGTACAATCTAAATTTACCCAACTAGAAAGCAAAACAAAAGTAGAAAAAACATGCAAATTATTATTTATTTTTAAAATTACTTAAAAAATGTTTTTAATTCATAACAAATATCATCTGTATACTTATGTACAGCGCATATAGAAAGTCTACACTCCCTTAAACTTTTTTCATATTTTCTCCACCCCCCTGAGTTAATACTTGGTGGTAGCACCTTTGGCAGCAATTACAGCTGTGAGTCTGTTGGGATAGGCCTATACCAACTTTGCACACCTAGATTTGGCAATATTTGACCATTCTTCTTTACAAAACTGTTCAAGCTCTGTTACGTTCCTTGGGTAACGTTGATGGACAGTAGTCTTCAAGTCATGCCACAAATTGTCGATTGGATTTAAGTCGGGGCTCTGACTGGGCCACTCAAGGACATTTACCTTTTTGTTCCATAGCAACTCCAGTGTAGCTTTGGCTGTGTGCTTTGGGTCGTTGTCATGCTGAAAGATGAACTTCCGTCCCAGTTTCAGCTTTCTTGCAGAGGGCAGCAGGTTTTCCTCAAAGACTTCTCTGTACTTTGCTCCATTCATTTTCCCTTCTATCCTGACAAGTGCCCCAGTCCATGTCAATGAGAAACATCCCCATAACATGATGCTGCCACCACCATGCTTCACAGTAGGGATGGTGATCTTTGGGTGATGTGTTGTGTTGGGTTTGCGCTTTACATAACACTTTGTATTTAGGCCAAAAAGTTCCATTTTAGTTTCTTCAGACCACAAAACTTTTTGCCACATGGCTACAGAATCTCCTTAGCGTTGTTTTGCATACTTCAAACAGGATTCAAGGTGGGCTTTCTTGAGTAATGGCTTCCTTCTTGCCAGCCTACAATACAGGCCAGATTTGTGGAGTGCTTGGGATATTGTTGTTACATGAACACTTTGACCAGTCTTGGCCATAAAAGCCTGTAGCTCTTGTAAAGTTGCCATTGGCCTCTTGGTAGCCTCTCTGATCAGTATCCTTCTTGATTGGTCATCCAGTTTCGAGGGACAGCCTAATCTAGACCGGGTCTTGGTGGTGCCATACACCTTCCACTTCTTAATAATCATCTTGACCATGCTCCAAGGGATATTCAAGGCCTTTGATATTTTTTATACCCATCCCCTGATCTGTGCCTTTCAACAACTTTGTCCCGGAGTTCTTTTGAAAGCGCCTTGGTGCTCATGGTTGAGTCTTTACTTTGAAATGCACTACCCAGCAGAGGGAACCTACAGGAACTGCTGAATTTATCTTGAAATCATGTGAATCACTACAATTTAACATAACTGGAGGCCACTTAACTTGGTGTGTGATTTTGAAGGTGATTGGTTACACCTGAGCTAATTTAAGCTTGCTATTACAAGGGGGGTGGACACTTATCCAACCAAGCTATTTCAGTTTTTATTTTTAATTTTTTTCCACAAATTTCTAGAATATCTTTTTCACTTGGAAGTTGTGGGGTAGGATGTGTAGATTTAAAAAAAAAACAATTTTAAGGCATTTTAAATCCAGGCTATAAGGCAACAAAAGGTGAAAAAAAAAAAAAATTATATATATATATATATATATATATATATATATATATATATATATATATATATATATACAAATAAATAATAAATAAATACTAAATTATAATAACTAATTAATAGCTATACAAGTAATATACTACATTGGCAAAATGAGAAAGGAATAAATAAATAAAATAAAGGGTAACACTAACAACAGCAAAGTCTGATGCAATCTTGTAAGTGTAACACATATTAACCCACACTAAACCACTGGACAGTGTATTATCCTTAGACACATTAGTCTATTTATAACCAGAGCTTATTTCACATAACTAACATCTATTGATAACTAAACAAGCAAAACATTTCCTGTGACACCAGAACGCTCACAGGCTCTTCTATTTATGAATCTTCATATCAGTGTGAAAAGTTCATAATCCAGGAGATATTCTTCTCCTACTGGCATTCCATCAATATCTTCCATAACAATGTCTTCTACCATATTTCTTTTGGATCAGTAAGTGTTCTTATCACAGCGTAGTACGCAATTACCTCTTTTATCGAGAATGGGCCGTCTGCAAAGGGTTCATTATCTAAATAATTGCATCCACTGCACAATAGATCTTAATGTGCCTTGTTCTTTAACTTACAAGCATATGTGTTGTGTAATGTTGGATAGTGTTTTGTATTAAAACCTTTTTTTTATTTAAATAAAATAACATCATTTTACAGATATAGTCTATGCATAACCAGTTCTTCTTAAAACAAACAAAAAAAAAATTAAAATTGAACTAAATGAAAGTTGATAAGATAGAGAAATGGGATTGTAAAGGTGATGTGACTTTTTTTAATTATATGGAATATAATACACATTCCTATTGCAAAAGTATTCCAAACATATGTTTTTAATTTATTTCATTCCATCTTTCTGTATTTACATATTTCATATACGGTTTGGTTCCTTGTGACCTTGGTTTCCATGGGATATCTATACAAGCTTGTCACATTGGCCTAAAATGGATTCCAAACATAGATGACCCCTGGCTGCCACTTGAGAAATAATTCAGCTTCATTTATAAAGCTCAGCTGCTACACTATCACAATGCGAAACCCTCATAGAGGTCCCCCTGCACACGAAGACCAAGGCCTGCCAAAGGTAACAATAGTGTTGCAACCTGATATTGTTCCTTGAGGTACAGCAAGGCAGCACTTGTTTGGCTCTGTGCACTTTCTCAATTTTAACCCCAAATAATGTAGGTGAGTTGCCTGCATACATTTAATTTAATGAGCTCTCACAAAATGAGTCCTGTAATTCTCCTATGAAAATGCATATAATAAGCCTTTTTTTTTTAACAAACATAACTTCAGTTCCATAAACATAAAATATAAAGTAAAATGATTGGTCAAGTAAACAGATGTTTTGGCTGGAAGTGTTTTGGCTCTGGTCTTCGTAGGTGTTCAATTATTCATTTGTATGACCCTTGTCACGAAACAGTAAAATCGCTTACCATATGAATAGGAGGCCACTGCTTATAAATTTAAAAAACTATGACATAGATTCAGAGTAGAGCCTGCCTGTGTTGGTTACATAAACATATCATGCAGCTGTGTTTTTCCCAAGCAGCTACTTATTGCCATTTGTTCTGTGACTGTCTCAGATCTACCTTACACTTTAATATTTTCTGTTATAGCTTGTTCTTAATTGCACTGTAATTCTTGATATGTATTTTATTTTGTGTACAACTGTAAGTCACCCTGGGTAAGGGCATCTGCTAAGAAATAAATAATAATAATAATATAATAATAATAATAATAATAATAATAAATAATAATAATAAATAATAATAATAATAATGTTTCAATGCTGCATAAAATTATACTTCTTTCACATAACATTTTAATCTGACACAAAAAAAAATCCTAGATAGAAAATTTAAATCATCATGGTGCGGAATTTGTTTTCCACAGCATGCATCACTCAATTTCTTTCAAAATGAGAAATACTTCTGTTTCAGTTACAAACTCATAAATAAACACACCAGGTATTTCTGCCTTTTAACTACAGTTAGGATGTTTATTGTTCTCTTAAATTTTGTGATGGGGTGACGTGTTGTTGTAAAAAGGCTTGTAAACAATGTGTTAAAAATAAAGGGACACCCAGCCATGAAGTAGTTTTGATAGGTAGCTAGGTGGTCTTATTCCATTTGGAAGGGTCAATAAGTCAAGCTAAAGAAAGCTGCAAATGAACAACAGTTGCATCGAGACCTCCAACAAGTATTAAACGAGCATAAAGTATAATAGCTGGTAACACACTTGTCTGGAGTGTTTGCACCTGTATTTCATCAAGGGTTTTCTTTAAATCCTGTCTGGCTTGTTGAAGCATTCTTATTCATTTGAAAAAGTACTATAGTACACTATAGTATTGCCAAAAAGTAAATAGTACTCATATGTTATTAAAATTACGGGGAACTATAATATTTTGCACATTAAATATGTTGGATTATATGTTGAAGGCTTTATCTTTACAGAAAACAGGGACTATTAGTATAGTATTATATTACCAGCAGATTAACCTAGCCAATTAGAACATAACAAGCAACACAATGGATTTTAAGTAGATATTACACATTGTTCCTAGTATGGTAGCAGATTACATGGATAACTAGTAAGTACATACCATTGTTATGTCAAAAAATGAAAACGTTTCCATTGTGCTACCACTCTAACTGGCTCATACGATTGTAGCTACCCTGTGAAGCCACTCTACCCTGTTAACGGAATGCATATTTAAAAATGTGAGTACATGATTTTTTTTTTTTTTTAATAATAATTAATTTTATTTATTTTCCAATTTTCTCCAATTTTTGGAAAGCCCAATTATTATTCAGCCTGGCTCACCGCTACAACCCCCAAGCTAACTTGGGGGAGATGAAGATGAGCACTCGTGTCCTCCGAAACAAGTGCTGTCAACCAGCCACTTTTTTTTACTCTGCAAGCCCGCCATGCAGCCATATCAGAAGTTACAGCATTGGATGACCATGCAGTTCTGAATTGCGCACAGGCCGGTCTGCAGGCGCCAAGCCAGACACAGGGGTTGCTGGTGTACGTTAAGCCAAGGACTCCCCAGCCAACCTAACCCCTACCTCGCCCTGTCAGTGCTTGGCCAATTGTGTGCTGGCCCCTGGAAACTCCCTTCAACGGTTAGCAGTGGCATAGCTTGGACTCAAACCGGCGATCTACAAGCTATAGGGCACATCCTGCACTCTGGGCGGAATTCCTTTACTGCATGCTACACTTCAGAGCCCATGTGAGTACGTGACTGATCAATTCCGAAATGTAGAATGTTGAATTGAACTCTCAAAAACTTGCCTCCATTTGCAAACTTACTTGATTCAAGCTCAGTAATAGTCTATGGAGATTCAGGCTGCATACAAAGAACATTTATTCCCATTTTTCACTTAATCATTTTTAAACTATCCCCTTCAGGAATGGACTGTAATACATTTAACCCCAAACTGATTACTATTCCCATTGTACAAGCTAGCACGAGAAATAATTTCACACACCTTGATTATTTAATTTGAAACGATCACTAGGTGGTGAGAATGCAAAAATACACATGGAAAGGAGCATACTTTTTATATTAATCCACAGTGACCAGCAGTCATTCATCATTCATTTTGCTTACATAATAAAATAACTATGATGCACTAATCCTTTCAATCTGAGATGGATTTAAAATCAAATTTGACAGAAAAGATATAAGACAGATTGGATAAACAAATGTGGTAAAGTGTCCACTGACAGTATAACAACAGGACTCTTGTCATAAAATAAAACTCTTGCCATTTAACAGCTATAGTAGAGGTAACAGCAAGCAAACTGTTGTTTGAGCAATAAAAAATTCACCTCAGCTGAATGCATGTGCTCAAATGGAGGCTCCAAGAGTGCACTGAGCACCACATTTAACCTCCAATGAGGAACAATGTCCCTGTGGCAGGCTGGCGAGTGGATAGAGGCCCAGAGACAGACTGCAGTTCAAAAAAATAACTATTTTATTATAAATAAACACAAAATGAAAGGGCACAAGGGCCAAAACAAAACAATTTAAACACAAAGAAAGACAAAAAGCAAAATTTACAAAAATAACAGTTTCCAGGCTGGGCAATGCCTTCACTGGATTCAAGTTTTCCAAACAACCAAAAAAAACCAACCTGCTTCCTCAGCTCCCCTCTCTCTAAATGAGAAGCAGAGGCCTCCTTTTATATCAGGTGGCTGGGCGCTGATTGATCGTTAATCAACCTAATCAACTAATCAACCCCAGCCACCTGAACATAATAAACCCAGGCAGGTAGGGGAAGTTAACCCCATCCCTGCCAATTTCTAAAGAGCAGAGCTTTGCTCTGCCACAGTCCCTCTTAGGCAGCTGAAGCCCTTGAACCCCTTTCAAAAATTGCCTCACCAGGACACTGTGCTCCTGGGGAGACAGGATCAATTTTAACATCACAAGCCAAAAATGTCTGCCAGACAGACCTTTAATGTAGAGGGAATATCCCCTCATCGAACAGGTCCTGCATAAATTGTAGTATTACTGCTATTGGACAAGTCGTGGGGTCAAACCCACAAGGCAGACACCACGTCTGTAAGACGCTCCACTTCTACCTGTACTGGGAACGAGTGTACGCTGCTTTGGGATATTGTAAGGTGTCAGACCCAGAGCTACTGGCTCGATGGGTTGGCATGCAATAAGGTCCCCTATGCCTGACTGAGCACTTTGATACCTTTGAGTCTCAAAGGGGCCAGAATAGCTTCCATGTACTTGGAAAAGGCACAGGAAGTTAGAGAGAGGCCAATGGTAGGACAAAGAACTTGTACGCTGTTCCCTGAAAAACAAACCACTGTACCTCCTGTGCCCTGGTCTTATAGGGATATGGAAATAGATACAATTTGGTGAACCAGTCACCTGGCCTGATTGACTGCAACAGCTGTTGCATACTCAACATTTTGAACCTCTTTCGATTGAGATACAAGTTGACCTGTCTACTGTCGAGGATTGGTCTGAGGCCACTGAACATTTATTTTTATATATATATATATATATATATATATATATATATATATATATATATATATACACACACACACACACACTATATATATATATATATATATATATATATATATATATATATATATATATATATATATATATATATATATAGTTGTAGTCAAAAGTTTACATACCCCAATGGAAATGTATAATTTCTAGAAACTTCTCGATAACAAATAATTATAGGAAAAATCTTTGTAGCAAAAGTTTTGCTTTTGTGGATGAGGAAAAAGCATTACATTATATGTCTACAATTAATTATTTCAGCAATTGTTTTGCAAATCTCCAAAATTGATAATTCAAAAGTATTCATACCCTGACAAAAAAATGAAATTACTTTTAGCTATAATAACATATTTTAAATTATATTTGTCAATGAGCTTTTGGCATGATTCATTAGAGATTTTTGACCATTCTTCAGCTTATACAAAAGATTCTCAATCAGATTTAAATCTGGACTTTAACCATTCTGAAGTAGATTTTGATGTGTGCTTTGGATCGTTGCTGTGTTGGAATGTCCAGTTGCACTTTAAACCAAGTTTTGTAGTCACTCCACAAAACCTTTGACCTAAACTCATATCCATCATTCAAATTCCGTTTTGCAAACTTTAAGCGATTGTCCTTGTGACATTTTCCTAAGAGTGGCTTTTTCCTTGGCCTGTGACCATTGAAACCTTCACCATGCAATACTCGACCAGTCAGTTCACTTTGAATATCTTTGGCAGTCAATCTTAGATTATTACTAACCTTCCTCACAATTCTTCACTTGTTCTTGGTGAAAGAACCTTCTTTCTTCCAGACCGAGGCAGCGTTGTGACAGTTCCATGAGTCTTGTACTTCTTGATAATAGAAACAATAGTTGAAAATAGGATACTTAAATGCTTGGAAATCTTCATGTATCCTTCTCCAGCTTTATGATGACAAATCATTTTTCTGCCTAAGCTCTTCAGGTAGCTCTTCACATTCTGCCATATTGACTTGTTGGTAATGACATCAATCCTCCTATGCCTAACCCTTTTATACTCTCTAAGAATGTTCACCTAAATCCAGCTTTTTCTAGACCTTTCCAGAATTAGGTTCTGCATTGTCATAATAACATTTCTAGCACCTTGTAGTCTGACTGTCATAGGGTATGAATACTTTTGAATTAGTATTTTTGCGAAAAAATGTCTGACATCTATTTTCGTAACATTTTTCCTCATCCACAAAAGCAAAATGTTTGCTACAAAGATTTTTCCTAAAATTCTTTGTTTTTTGTGAATTTTCTAGAAATTATACATTTTATCGGGTATGTCAACTTTTGACTACAACTGTGTATATATTGTGTATATCTATTTTTTCTTTTTTTGAAATGATACCACCTGGTTTCCAGCCAGGGTTTTTTTTTTTTAAGTTCAGGGAATTTTATCACAAATATAGTTTCTACGGTAACTGACCAGTAACCTGCATTGCACAGTGGTATCAGTTACTATGCCTACCGCTGTACCAGGGAGATCTTCCAAAGAACCCACTGTAGTGTGCTTGGGGAGATGTCTTCCATGTACAGTGGATGCAGCCTGAAATATTTCTTAATTACAACACACAATGCAAAAACTTTAGTTGTTTGAGGCTTAAGTACATTTTTGTTATTTGCTCTAATAATACGTGTCACAGTAACTATATTACAATGGTGCATTCATTTATTCACAGCCTTAACATCAATCCCTTTAAAATAAAGGAATAGCTCTTGCTGAGTTGTGTGTGTACCTCAAGGGTTAAGGGTTAATGCTGTCCCTAGCATAAAATGGGATCTTATTGTCTCAATGATCTCATGAACATGCACACAATAGTTGTCACCCAAGTCCTTTAATGCACTGGCAGTCATAGCACAGTAATGCTGTATTGATTCCCCATATCTGTTTCAGACCATGGAAGAATAACCTGAACTTGATATGCTTTTAATAGAGCTGATGAGTCCAAACAAGATAGGAATATTAAGGAAAATTAGTCAAAGAGAAATCACAGACAGAAATGACACAAAGCCCTCTCCCTCTGCAAATACTGTACCAAACACTTTTGTAAGAAATAATAACACACTATACAAATTGAACACGTAGGTTTTTCTGATAAGCATACATCCTGTGCAGGGCGGTGTACGCATGACTCTGTTTCAGTGAAATGACACACGCTCTTATTGTTTCATCAGCCATTTGTTCCTTTCTATTCTTATGCAACGTTTGCTTATGTGCTTATTTGAATGGTGTAGAGGTGAGAAATCATTGAAAGACTCTCTAAAACATTGTGTTATTGTCCTGTGTTTAATGTAAATCTTTTCGAACCACTGTTTGTAAACCATGTAGCTTTTGCATGAGCCTGCAAAACATGAAAGAGGAAGTGCTGTACTAACTTCAAACCAGTTGAAATGTTGCAACTTTCAGTATTCTGGTCTGCCTAGCTACAGTTGACAGACATAACATGAATACCATTGATTGCTTGCTGACACATCATGAGTTCAGTTTTCGATATGATTACGTATTTTCATAAACTAAAATATCTTTAGAACCTTCAGTTCAATCTTCTGCCTAGCTACAAGTGGTATATATAACATGCATATTGCCAATTGATTATGCTTGTTAATACCATAGGATCACTAAAGGGTGCTGGTAAGCATTTATTGGTGAAATCCACTAATTAAGGCAGTGTTTCTCAACGAGGTGGTACCGCCCCCCAAGAGGCGTTCTGAAGCCAAAGGGGGGTGTTAACAACCAAGAAGGTTGGAGGCGGGTGTTTTAGCTAAAAAAAGGGGGGCGCTCTGTTTCCTTATTAAAAAAAAAAAAAAAAAAACTTTTAGTTCAAAATGTTGATTAACTATTTACACACAATGTGCCAGAGATCTATTCACTGACTTGTGCACTATAATATCGTGTACACATCAAGTCAGAAATGTTTGTTGCTATGCAGCAATGTCACTGCTAGTTGTTCTATCCAGTTTGTCATGCAAATTAAATATGGTCCAATCAGAACGAAGCAGCCTTTCCATTTATGTCTGTTGCCATGATACGGCACACATCTGAATTTCACGGTTTATTCTTATTGTTATCTAGTGATGTGCACTTGAGGAGATTTTTGGAATCGGTTCCTTATCGGGTATTTGTCACTGGAACAGGGTATTTCAATTTCGGTCCAAAACTATTTAGAAAAACATATCCTTATGTCAATGTGTGAGCAGAAGTGGGATCAGTAATAGACTGTGAAAACTGGAGCTACATAAAAGATGTTTTGCAAAGGAAAAATATTTGACAGACTGTACATATAAGATATGATCCATAAACGATGATGCTTTTGCAATGCTTCAACAATATTGTACAATCTCTGAAATTTCAAGTTAACAAAATAATCTTTTTTATTACAACAGCGAAAGCCATTGTGTGCTTGTATATGAACCATGTTAATTGCAAATTTCACAAAGCTTACAATTAAAAAAATCTTTAACCACATGGTATGTGCAAATAGGGTAGTGTATATGTTAGGATCCCAAGCTGTGTTAGGATGACAACGTGTTTGGCTTGGAGTTTTATTGTGAATGATCCCATTGAGGTGCAGAAGATTCACTTTTCCCAAGCGTTTTCATTACTTCATGTAAAAGTGAGACCGAATTATTCTCCAGGTAAAATATTTTGCAGACCTTAAGTATGAATGTGTCAATTATAGTTATCAAATGTATTTTGGAGAGAAACTAATGTTTTAATAATCAGTTTTATTAAAAACATAATAGTACTCACTGGAACCGGATTCCTGATATTTGTATCTGGTTTGTCGGTTCCAAAGCAGGAACCGGGAACACGGTTTCAAAGGAACCATTTCACACATCTCTATTTTTATCCACACCATGGCATAAGCAAAGGAGATATGTGGGCAATATTCCATAATAGTGCACATTGTATGTACTAAGTATCTACATGTTGATTATACCAGTGACTGGGGTTTAATTATTTTTGTTTTATGATTTTTTTCTCTGTAATTCTTGTGGAATTGAACAACAATGTTAATACTCAATATTTATTTTTTTTTTTTTTTCTGTGGCAAGGGGGTGATGACTAAGCTCAGCTGATCCTTAGGGGGCATTGTTACGGAAATAGGTTGAGAAACACTGAATTAAGGGAACATCCCACTTCCTATATGTTTAGTATAAAGATGCATGTAATGATATTTTTGCCGTGCAAAAGCTAGGGTGAGAAAAAACATCTGCTGGCAGAAAGCCATGGCAGCGCAGACCACCATCTCTGTTGCTTTGGAGCTCGAAAACCACCAGTCGGACCTGTACATTGACCTGTAGCTCTGTTGCACAGAAAAAAACATCTCTGTACCAGGGCAGCTCAGAAACACCATGTACTGAGACCGGGTATAAACTGCATGCATTTGATTTGTTTTTGTTCCTGTTTATAGTTGATTCTTGAATAAACTTTTTTTATTGACTTTATCTGAAGAAGAGTGATTGATTATTATTAAGAAGAAAACAAACCTATCTTACACTTTACAACTGGGACCTTTTTTGAAAAAAACTATTCTGCACTATAACGTACATAATGTATAGGTTCATAGCCTTTTTTTCATGTGAATAAAATATACAGGTTGAAACTCAAGCTACAGCAGATGTAGCAAGGCAGGATGTGCTAATACTTTATGCTTAATGGTAGTGTATAGACGATTATCAATTTGTTGCTCAAATGTAGAATGATTAAAGCTAAACCTTCTAACAACTAGGCATCAAAATCAAAATGCTGTAAGTCTCATTACAAATACTATGTATTCCATTATCATTGCATAAACAATGGTGAATACAAATGTGCAAAATTAAATACTAATATCAGTGGCATTTTTTGTAAGGACAAAAACTAAGTTACATTTTAACCTCAGTGAAGATTCTTTTCATCAGTCTCCATATGTAAGTATTTGAAGCCACACCTTTAGAATCCTGTGGTAAGCAAGGCAGGATACTGCACATCCCATTTCCCCCCTTTACTACTCCCTATCTCTGGTCTTCTCTATTTCTCCTGGCTGGAGTGTCATAACAGATAGTATAAATAGAATATGTGGAACTGATAATTAATCCACAGGGTGAAGTCATACTTCACTGCAGATGAGACTTAGGTGAAGAGGTCACACAGGTCTGTAGCAGACCGTTTTCTAAAAAAGTCATGCAGTGCACAGCATCTTTGGTGGTACAGTATTGTACAGCGTTGGCTATTTGCAGTCTCAAACACACACACACACACATACACACACACACACACACACACACAGACCCTAGAGTAAGCTATTTAGATTAGTTCAATCTTCCAGTGTTTCCACATCCATACCCTGTGAAAAAGACAAGCAAAGCAGCACTCCTCCAATAAGCCTTCCAAGAAGGAACATTGGCACTTTTAAAGACAGGTCTGCACTTTGCCAACCCTTCAGTGATGTCATTACTGAAGTCTTTGGCTCACTATCCGTGGTGTAAGTTAACATTGACAGGTTCAGAACCTTCATGCTCACTCCAGAGAATTCTTCACTTTTAAGCTATTTGGACTTAAGCATTAAATGATTCTCCTCCAAGCTCTTGCAGGCTTGTAATCCCCCTGCAGGTTAGTTTCACTTGAGCCCTGCATGGGTGAGGGAAGGTTTCCAAACTATGGTGGATAAACTGTGATGATCAGGAAAGCAAAAGTGTTACACCATTGTTATTTTATTTTTTATTTTTTTTATATCCGAAAGTATACTTTGTGTGACTCATTATACCTCTTTGACAACCAGGACAAACTTCAATGTGAGGAAATCTAAGTCGTTAACAGATTCTAATCCAAAAATGGAGTCTTGAGGGGCGCAGTCAGCTTAATGCTGTTCAGCTTTAGCCTCAGGAGTTTTGGGTTCTTATCCAATCAGGTTACTTTACAACTGCTGAATCCTCGAGCGATCCTCATCTTGAGGTTCAGACCTGCATTTGGCTCTCCTTCCCCTCCCATGTATAGTCTAACTTCCCAATAACATGAATACAAATTATGCAGTTATCCCTTTCTCTTGTAGAAAATGGAGTTGGTTCAAAGCCGTTCAATAGAAAGTAATGGCTCCATTACTTTCGATAGAAAATGAAAGGCTTTGAAAAATGTGCCAAAGTTCTCATAAATGCAAACTAGTATGACCATACTATAATTAATTCCATGCATGTTTTTTTTTTTTTTTAACCTACAAACACAAAAAATACAGTATTATACAAATGCCTGTTTGATACTATCAAATTTCAAAAGATAAATTCTATGAATACACTTAAAAACATGTTTTAAGCAGTTTTATCATCCAGTTATAAATTTTTAACTGGAAAATGAAGGGTTAAGATGTTATGGAAACAATGTAGGAGTAGTAGTATAAAAAAGTAAGTATGTAGGTCTGGATAAACTTTTAAAACACCATTATCAAGAAAGAAAGTAAAGTATTACTGAAACCATTTTTTTTTAACAATCAAGAGCATAAAACCACTAATGTTTGTAATAATTATATTGATTTCCACATCAGTTTCACTCAGTATTTGACCTGAAATCTCTTCACCTTCTTCTTAGACTGATATGGAAAAAAAATGGGACGCGTAACAATTGACTTCAGCTATGCAGGCTTAGAACTGTGACGTGTGCATGACCATAAAGTTGTTTCCTTTTTCCTTTATTCTTTGTCCTCATTCCCTATTCAATAAGGAAAAACTAAATAACACTAGTATTTCCTTATCCCCTTTTCAAGTTCAATTAGGAAATAGTGTTTTCCATACTTATTAGACTCATTCAGGGCTAGTGTTCCGGGCAAAAGCTTATATCAGATGCTCAAAAAGACCAGGTGACACCAGCACCAAAGGATTTGCCCATTTTCTTCCAAGCATGGCCCCAAAAAATTTTTATTTCCTTGACCGCAGGAGAAAAGAGTCATTGCAAATTCTTTGAACATTTAAAGTTGTCAGGTACATTGTACAGTAGATTAGATTAATGGCCTTGAGATTGTTGTTTTGAACAGCTCATAAAAGTTAAAAACACATTTCAGTTGCATTATCAAAGATAGTTTATTGATATGTCTCTATTAAAAAGCTAAAATAGTGATGACAAAAAAGACATGTCTTCATGTTAATTGTTACCCATACTGTATTAAAGCCAAGTTTTAGAGTTGAAGGCCAGCATCTTTCTAAGCAAGGACAATTCCACTACTGTACCAGCCACTCAGACCATGCTGCCATTGATCTTACTGTAATTGACTTGTGGAAAAGCAGGAGGCTTCAGTCACCAGTGCTGTGAATCATTCAGCTTTCACCAGCATTTAAAGGATGTTTCAGTGATATTTAAATTATATGACTAATGACCATATCACTGTATACTGAACAATTTCAAAAGCTTACAGTGAAGGATGTATTCCCCTTTATTGAAGATCATCCACAGGACTGTAGCAAATCATTTTTACATGCTTGCTATTATATAATTTAATGTTTTTATATAGCACCTTTCATAGTGGACCACCATCACAAAGTGCTATACATTATATGCAGAGTCACTTACAATAGGACATTGATTTAACATCTCATCCACAGGATGGAGCACAAGTGACTTGCTCAGAGTCACACAGTGAGTGGCAGAGGTGAACGGGTGACCTACTGGTTACAAGCCCCTGGACTTTAACCACTGGACCACACTGCCTGCCTATGAAACAATAATTTTGTATACAAAAGACTAACTCGGCTCACCTTGCAATATCTAAAGAACTACCCTCGATTATGATTAAAACTTAAAGTGTGATTAGACTAATGCTCATCATGACTGAATAAGCATGTTTTTATATACTGCATATGTAATAAATGTGACATAAGGATTCAGAAACAGCCAGATTCAAATAAATAGATATGTGGCTCTCTAGATATTTTTACCCACCTATTCAAATACTATCAAAAGCCTGTGCTTAGAATGCACTTAAGTTTCATCACATTTGGATAAGTGCAGCTCTCCAAATATATATATGTAAAAAATGTTAATATGACATACAGACAGATGGGCAAAGAGATGTACAGCCTCCATACCCCAAGATTATTATAGGTTCAATACAGAGCTAAAGATGTTCCTAAGCAATTTTCATCACAGTAGTTTTGCTGTAAGCAAAACTCAACATCCAGGCGACATACATTTGTGGGAAACCTCTAACCTCTATGTCAAGGTCATGGAATATCAAGCCAGTTCTCATTCTCAAGATACATGTAGAACCAATGATACATAATGTAAAATAGTAATTATATATATATATATATATATATATATATATATATTATATATATATATATATATATATATATATATATATATATATATATAACTCCTATATACTGACACTTATATCTGATACTGATAGGCTTATAGACTAGACTAGACCCCCATACTGATCTGCTTGATAGACGTCTTATCCAAAATTACAATCATGTGTGGTGTTATACAGTAATGCTCCATAGCTTTTTTTTTTTTTTTTTTTTCTATCTATTCAAAGGTGTGTGGTTGTGTGTGAAAAATGCTTCCAAGAAAGCAAGAAATACCATTATTCCCACGCAACAAATCTGGCTCAGGAACTAAGCAATGTCTTGCTTGAGGAGAGCACTGAGAGTGTTCTCTAGAAGAATGCTATAATAAGAGGGATCGAAGCAGGAAACTGTGCAGAGAAACTTTTGAAAAAAAAGAAAAGGAACACCCACTTTGAAATTCTCACTTGATTAAAACAGCTGGACAAGTTACACAAACCTATCAAAGGATTGTGGTCATTATACATTGTTTGTTGATGTTTAAATAACAAGGGTTAGTCATGAACAACCACTAATTCATGGCAAATGTGTCAAATGTACAGTTTACTGTACAGTAGAAAATTAAAAAGACTTTTAATCAAAACGTTTGAACCTATTAAGTTTCTTAGCATTTCAAATGTAGAGTGTAGTGACAGCCTGGCATCTACATTTGGCATCTACATAGTGAGACTTTTTATATATCTAAAAAGAGCTTGGTACTAAAAGTCTGCTCATTGCTGCGGTGGCTATAGGTTTCCTTCTAGCTTTTCATTTCATTGGGATTTGCAGGCATTAATACTCCTATTTCTGAGGCCAATTTGTAAGTGGGATGAAGGCTGTCGGAACAGTTCTGGTAAGCTTCTGGCAGTCCTTGCTGTAACCAGGGACCAATTGTCCTTATGACAGATAAACAAAAACACCTACATAGCTAGTGAATCTGCAATGCTGCTTGGTAGCTCTTGGCTGTTTACTCCAATTGGAAGTTACAGTACAGTCACATTGCACAGTTTGACACTTTGAGTCATGGACAACAACCAATATCCAGATACATTATTTGCACATAAAAAACAAATGTATTTTGTACAGTGTGTTTGTTTTTGTTTATTTGTACATTTTAATAATTGTTTAACTAAAACATTTTTTAGGTCCATCCAAAAATGCATTTTAAATTTTAACCAAGGTCAAAGCTAGCTAGGTAAATATCAGAAGCAGAACACAATCTTTTGGCTCCTTCTCCCCTCACATAAATTCCTCACATAAATGACTCACAGTTTAGTGGTTGCTGTTTTATATGAGAGACAAGTCGCAAGGTGTGACAGACAAGTATTATATTAAATACAGTGGGACTGGTGAACATCAATGGTCCTGATATTTTTTTTTAGGTTAACAGTGACTCTAGATTATGTCATCACCAAAAAAAATCCTTCAGGGCAGGGAGAACTGCATTACAGAGAAGTTTTAATTTAACCAAAGGCAAGGTGAGTTTGTTTACATTGGGCTACATACATTTAGGGCACATCTTACATACATTGTTAGTAGGGAGATTGGTCTGCATTGTTGAGGGAGGAACTGAATGCTGAATGACTTCACATGCCAACAATTGATCTAAACTAAATACCAACATCATTTAAATCACTAAATAGGACCCTCTCTGACACTTTACTTATTCTTACAGACAGAAGTGAACTTAGGAGACTCACATGCACTGTTGGATATTTGATTTTCATAACCTCGACAATCACAGGTTAATTATCTCAGTGGTAGTATTTAGATCTGTCACTGTTTAGGTCAGTTGAATTGACCCCTCTATGTGCACAAATCAGTCTTCATGCTGATGCTTGATTAGTGCCAAAGCTTAATAAAAATACAATGATTTTACAAAACCACAAAGCAAATAACTCACGTGTGTCCTTGCAATTCGTGAGTCATTTTTAGAATGCATCTCACAGGCTGCCATGCTGTATTGATGAGATTTAATGTAAATTATGACATTTTTGAATGGCACTTCATGATCGTTGTTTACAAAGAGCTTTTTTTTTCTTTTTTCTTTGTTGTACAGTGCTCTGAGATGTCAGCAATTGAGGTTTAAAGATCTCTATATGACATGATTTGTTGTTGTGCAAAAATATTATTGGCGCAGCCTTCAAAGCTATTGTGAGTTAAAGAAAATTAGGACTTACGTACCAGAGCTTGCTAATTCAGCGTAGCCCTCCCAAAGTGCTTCTTTGTGTGTCTGAAAACCACCCTATCTGTCTTTTTATGCACTCCAGATGAAACCCATTAGCAGAAGTATGGCAAGGGACATTCACATAGCACTGTTCTACACTATCAGCATTTTTGCAAATTTGCAATTAGTCTTAAGGGCCAGCGTAAATTAGGCCTCTTGATAGATGAGACACCTAGACAGGATGGGTAGTTTCAATAAATCTGCACTCTGAGTCTTGCCACTGAATCACAGGAATTGCACAGCACAACTGTGGCACACCGGTGGCTCACTACCCAGCAAATACTGAAATACTGTATCAATATAGAGGTCCCAGGTGAGCATTGCTGATAGACCAGCAATTGCAGTGGGAGCTCCGATTAAAAAAAATAAATAAAAAGAGCCAGCAAATAGAATTAACTGCAGTCATGGAAATTCTATAGTTTCTTCTCCTCTGCCTTTAGTGTATTAGACGGCCTTTACATCTCATCATTTGAGCTCATAATACCTACAATGCAAGTGTTTTTTTAACTTGTTTTTCTTCTCTTGTGTGGTTCCTGAGTATAAAGTTGTTAATATATGTTGGTTCTTAAATGAGACTTGTAAGTGGTTTACCTATATTGTAGTTGCACTCTGATGAAATTCGCTAATGTTCTGGTTACAAATGCATAACATGGGCCATTGAATATTTTTTTTGACAGATTGCTGTTTAGGTAAATATCACTAAAAGTTGGAAACTACATGTTTCCATATATAAAATAGTTAATCTTAACTACACATAGCACACAAACAAATAAGATTACTGCCTATATATCCATCCATTCCAAAGATTGTGAAATACTAAAATAAATGAAATACTGCTAAAACATAACTCCATTTTGATATAAGAACATAAGAACATAAGAAAGTTTACAAACGAGAGGAGGCCATTATGCCCATCTTGCTCGTTTGGTTGTTAGTAGCTTATTGATCCCAGAATCTCATCAAGCAGCTTCTTAAAGGATCCCAGGGTGTCAGCTTCAATAACATTACTGGGGAGTTGATTCCAGACCCTCACAATTCTCTGTGTAAAAAAGTGCCTCCTATTATCTGTTCTGAATGCCCCTTTGTCTAATCTCCATTTGTGACCCCTGGTCCTTGTTTCTTTTTTCAGGCTGAAAAAGTCCCTTGGGTCGACACTGTCAATACCTTTTAGAATTTTGAATGCTTGAATTAGGTCGCCACGTGGTCTTCTTTGTTCAAGACTGAACAGATTCAATTCTTTTAGCCTGTCTGCATATAACATGCCTTTTAAGCCCAGAATAATTCTGGTCGCTCTTCTTTGCACTCTTTCTAGAGCAGCAAAATCTTTTTTATAGCGAGGTGACCAGAACTGCACACAATATTCAAGATGAGGTCTTACTAGTGCATTGTACAGTTTTAACATTACTTCCCTTGATTTAAATTCGAACACTTTTCACAATGTATCAGAGCATCTTGTTAGCCTTTTTTATAGCTTCCCCATATTGTCTAGATGAAGACATTTCTGAGTCAACAAAAACTCCTAGGTCTTTTTCATAGATTCCTTCTCCAATTTCAGTATCTCCCATATGATATTTATAATGTACATTTTTATTTCCTGTGTGCAGTACCTTACACTTTTCTCTATTAAATGTCATTTGCCATGTGTCTGCCCAGTTCTGAATCTTGTCTAGATCATTTTGAATGACCTTTGCTGCTACAACAGTGTTTGCCACTCCTCCTACTTTTGTGTCGTCTGCAAATTTAACAAGTTTGCTTACTATACCAGAATCTAAATCATTAATGTAGATTAGGAATAGCAGAGGACCTAATACTGATCCCTGTGGTACACCATTCAGCGCCGTTTTCAAAAGTTTAGCGGATTCAAGTTCGTCGCCGGATTCAAATTCAGCGCCGTTTTGAGACACGGGCGAGGGGAGGAGCCAACAGCACAGCAGAACAAGGTAGTTAAACGAGGCAGTCTTCCCAGCGACAGCGAGTGGAAGCAACAGCGAGTGGAAGAAGTACAGGCGTGGAAAAGTACAGAGCAGTTTCGAAGCAGAAAGGAGAAATTGCATCTTGAATTGCTTTAATCAGAAAACAGAGGACATTGGGAAAAACACAGCCGCGTGTGTTTTTCTGATAACAAACAAGCTGAAACTCGGAGCAGCTGATTCAAATTCAGCGCCGTTTTGAGACACGGGCGAGGGGAGGAGCCGACAGCACAGCAGAACAACGCAGTTAAACGAGGCAGTCTTCCCAGCGACAGCGAGTGGAAGCGACAGCGAGTGGGAGAAGTACAGCGTGGAAAAGTACAGAGCAGTTTCGAAGCAGTTTGAAAGCAGGCTGACGGCTGCAGAAGAAACTAAACTTCAAAAAAAAAAACCCTCAACATGGTCTTCAAGCCAGTAATCTGTGACACCTGCTTGATGTGGGAAATCCGAGAAAACCCAGCGGAGCTAAACCAAGTGTGCGTAAAGTGCCGCGCGATCCAGGATTTGCATAAACTAGTAAGTATGCTAGAAATGGAGCTGGAAGAAGTGAGACAGCAACAAGATCTTGAGGAACTGGCACACCCACAATTCATGGAAGTCTGCATCACCCCTAACAGACTGAAAGCCACCAGGGAGATAGAAGGTCAGAACAGCTGGGTTCAGGTAGGCAGAAGCAGGGAAAAAAAGAAACTTCGTCAAACACAACCACCAGAAATCAAAACAACCAACAGATTTGAGTCACTTCAGAATTGTGATGAGCAGAACCAACAACAAGAGAATGAAAGGAACAACATCCAGGACCCCATTGACAGTGGTGACCAGACAGCAAAAAGAAGGGAGGTCATGATTGTTGGGGACTCCATATTGAGAAACACAGCAAGTTCAGTTCGCAGTTTGGACCCCCTTACTACAACAGTGTGCTGCCTTCCGGGAGCCTCGGTCAAGCACATCACTGAGAACGTGGACAGGCTCCTAGAACGAACAGGAGACGACCCGGTAGTAGTCGTCCACATCGGTACAAACAACATTGGAAGAGACAGACCAAAATCCCTGCAAAACAAATTCAGAGAGCTAGGAAGGAAATTAAAAGAGAAAACCAAAACTGTGGTATTTTCTGGTATACTACCCGCACCTTGCAAAGGACCATATGGACAGCTGGAAATAATTAATCAAAACCATTGAAGACGTGGTGCACACGGGAAGGCTTCACCTATCTTGATCATTGGACCACTTTCTACAACGAGGACTATCTGTATAGACGGGATGGACTGCATTTAAATAACAAGGGAACTAGTCTACTTGGAGAAAAGATCCTCGAGCAGGTTCGGAAGCATTTAAACTAGAAAGGAAGGGGGGAGAAATCAACAAAAAAACAGAAGGGAGACCGCATCAAAACAAGAACAACAACTCAGGTAAGACAACCATTAAATGTGTTTATCTAAATGCTAGAAGTATCAGAAACAAAATTCTAGAACTTGAAGCTACTGCACTAACAGGTAACTATGATGTGATAGGTGTTACAGAAACTTGGTTGTCTGAGAGTGATGGGGACGAATATAATATTTGTGGGTATACACTGTATAGGAAAGACAGGCAGGACAGACGAGGAGGAGGGGTAGCGCTATACATAAGAAACAGTCTTGAAGCCCAGGTGTTAAACCTGGACAAAGAAAATAAAACCGAATCAATATGGGTCAGAATAACAGACAAAAATTCAAAAGGCATAATAATAGGAGCATGCTATAGACCGCCAGATTCAGACGGTGAGCAAAATAATCTGTTATACAATGACATTAGAAATGTGTGTAGCAAAGGAGAAGCCATACTAATGGGGGATTTCAACTTCCCCCAAATAAAATGGGAAAACCCGGTGGGTAGCGCGAAGGACGAAATAGAAATGGTGGAAATGACAAATGACTGCTTCCTAACACAATTTGTGAAGGCACCCACTAGAGGGGAGGCATGCCTTGATTTAGTCTTTTCAAATAACGAAGATAGAATAACTAAAACAGAGGTCAGAGAACCACTGGCAAACTCAGACCACAACATGGTCTCATTTGAAGTGTTTTTTAAATCCTCAAAAGTAAAGACTAAAGCTAAGGTTTACAATTTTAGAAAAGCAAACTATGAAGGCATGAAACAGAGACTAACAGAAGTAGATTGGAGTAAAATAGAGAAAACACCCACAGAAGAAGGATGGTTGTTCTTCAAAAACGTAGTACTAGAGGCGCAAAACAATTATATCCCTAAAGTAGACAAATCTAAATGTAAAACTAAATTGCCAAAATGGTTTAATAGATCAATTAAAAAAAATATTCAGCGAAAAAAGGCACTTTACAGAGCATTAAAAAAGGACCAAAAAGAAAGTACACAGAAAGAGTACACAGAACTGCAAATGCAAGTCAAAAAGGAAGTTAGAAAGGCCAAGAGAGAAATAGAAATGAACATTGCTAAGGGAGCTAAAACCAATTCCAAAATGTTTTTCCAATATTACAACAGCAAGAGAACATTCAAAGAGGAGATTAAATGTTTAAGAGATACAAATGGCAAAATCGTAGAGGAAGAAAAAAAAAATAGCAAATATGTTAAATGATTACTTTTCACAAGTTTTTACAAAGGAAGATACTGACAACATGCCCCACATGTCATCCAGTTCCTATCCAGTTTTAAATAACTTTAGCATAACTGAGGCAGAAGTGTTAAAGGGACTAGGAGCTCTTAAAATAAACAAATCCCCTGGGCCGGATGAGATTTAGTACTCAAAGAAATGAAAGAAGTAATTTACAAACCGCTAACCAAGATCATGCAGCAGTCTCTTGACACAGGGGTGGTACCGACAGACTGGAAAATTGCAAACGTAATACCGATCCACAAAAAGGGAAACAAAACTGAACCAGGTAACTACAGACCAGTAAGCCTGACTTCTATTATATGCAAACTTATGGAAACTATAATAAGATCCAAAATGGAAAATTACCTATATGGTAACAGAGTACTGGGAGACAGTCAACATGGTTTTAGGAAAGGGAGATCGTGCCTAACTAACTTGCTTGATTTTTTTGAGGATGCAACATCGATAATGGATAATTGCAAAGCATATGATATGGTTTATTTAGATTTCCAGAAAGCTTTTGACAAAGTCCCGCACAAAAGATTAATTCTCAAACTGAACGCAGTTGGGATTCAAGGAAACACATGTACATGGATTAGGGAGTGGTTAACATGTAGAAAACAGAAAGTACTGATTAGAGGAAAAACCTCAGAATGGAGTGTGGTAACCAGCGGTGTACCACAGGGATCAGTATTAGGTCCTCTGCTATTCCTAATCTACATTAATGATTTAGATTCTGGTATAGTAAGCAAACTTGTTAAATTTGCAGACGACACAAAAGTAGGAGGAGTGGCAAACACTGTTGCAGCAGCAAAGGTCATTCAAAATGATCTAGACAAGATTCAGAACTGGGCAGACACATGGCAAATGACATTTAATAGAGAAAAGTGTAAGGTACTGCACGCAGGAAATAAAAATGTACATTATAAATATCATATGGGAGATATTGAAATTGGAGAAGGAATCTATGAAAAAGACCTAGGAGTTTTTGTTGACTCAGAAATGTCTTCATCTAGGCAATGTGGGGAAGCTATAAAAAAGGCTAACAAGATGCTCGGATACATTGTGAAAAGTGTTTCAAGGGAAGTAATGTTAAAACTGTACAATGCACTTGTAAGACCTCATCTTGAATATTGTGTGCAGTTCTGGTCACCTCGCTATAAAAAAGATATTGCTGCTCTAGAAAGAGTGCAAAGAAGAGCGACCAGAATTATTCCGGGCTTAAAAGGCATGTCATATGCAGACAGGCTAAAAGAATTGAATCTGTTCAGTCTTGAACAAAGAAGACTACGTGGCGACCTAATTCAAGCATTCAAAATTCTAAAAGGTATTGACAGTGTCGACGCAAGGGACTTTTTCAGCCTTTCACAAATGGAGATTAGAAAAAGGGGCATTCAGAACAGAAAATAGGAGACACTTTTTTACACAGAGAATTGTGAGGGTCTGGAATCAACTCCCCAGTAATGTTGTTGAAGCTGACACCCTGGGATCCTTCAAGAAGCTGCTTGATGAGATTTTGGGATCAATAAGCTACTAACAACCAAACGAGCAAGATGGGCCGAATGGCCTCCTCTCGTTTGTAAACTTTCTTATGTTCTTATGTTTTTACCACTGGTTACCACACTCCATTCTGAGGTTTTTCCTCTAATCAGTACTTTCTGTTTTCTACATGTTAACCACTCCCTAATCCATGTACATGTGTTTCCTTGAATCCCAACTGCGTTCATTTTGAGAATTAATCTTTTGTGCGGGACTTTGTCAAAAGCTTTCTGGAAATCTAAATAAACCATGTCATATGCTTTGCAATTATCCATTATCGATGTTGCATCCTTTTTGTGGATCGGTATTACGTTTGCAATTTTCCAGTCTGTTGGTACCACCCCTGTGTCAAGAGACTGCTGCATGATCTTGGTTAGCGGTTTGTAAATTACTTCTTTCATTTCTTTGAGTACTACTGGGAGGATCTCATCCGGCCCAGGGGATTTGTTTATTTTAAGAGCTCCTAGTCCCTTTAACACCTCTGCCTCAGTTATGCTAAAGTTATTTAAAACTGGATAGGAACTGGATGACATGTGGGGCATGTTGTCAGTATCTTCTTTTGTAAAAACTTGTGAAAAGTAATCATTTAATATATTTGCTATTTTTTTTTCTTCATCTACGATTTTGCCATTTGTATCTCTTAAACATTTAATCTCCTCTTTGAATGTTCTCTTGCTGTTGTAATATTGGAAAAACATTTTGGAATTGGTTTTATCTCCCTTAGCAATGTTCATTTCTATTTCTCTCTTGGCCTTTCTAACTTCCTTTTTGACTTGCGTTTGCAGTTCTGTGTACTCTTTCTGTGTACTTTCTTTTTGGTCCTTTTTTAATGCTCTGTAAAGTGCCTTTTTTCGCTGAATTTTTTTTTTAATTGATCTATTAAACCATTTTGGAAATTTAGTTTTATATTTAGATTTGTCTACTTTAGGGATGTAATTGCTTTGCGCCTCTAGTATTACATTTTTGAAGAATAACCATCATGTGGGTGTTTTCTCTATTTTATTCCAATCTACTTCTGTTAGTCTCTGTTTCATACCTTCATAGTTTGCTTTTCTAAAATTGTAAACCTTAGCTTTAGTCATTGCTTTTGGGGTTTTAAAAAACACTTCAAATGAGACCATGTTGTGGTCTGATTTTGCCAGTGGTTCTCTGACCTCTGTTTTAGTTATTTTGTCTTCGTTATTTGAAAAGACTAAATCAAGGCATGCCTCCCCTCTAGTCGGTGCCTTGACAAATTGTGTTAGGAAGCAGTCATTTGTCATTTCCACCATTTCAATTTCATCCTTCGTGCTACCCACCGGGTTTTCCCATTTTATATGGGGGAAGTTGAAATCCCCCATTAGTATGGTTTATCCTTTGCTACACGCATTTCTAATGTCATTGTATAACAGATTATTTTGCTCACCTTCTTCGACTGTTTCTTATGTATAGCACTACCCCTCCTCCTCTTCTGTCCTGCCTGTCTTTCCTATACAGTGTATACCCACAAATATTATATTCGTCCCCATCACTCTCAGACAACCAAGTTTCTGTAACACCTCTCATATCATAGTTACTTGTTAGAATTTTGTTTCTGATATTTCTAGCATTTAGATAAATACATTTAATGGTTGTCTTACCTGAGTTGTTGTTCTTGTTTTGATGCGGTCTCCCTTCTGTTTTTTTGTTGATTTCTCCCCCCTTCCTTTCTAGTTTAAATGCTTCTGAACCTGCTCGAGGATCTTTTCTCCAAGTAGACTGGTTCCCTTGTTATTTAATTGCAGTCCGTCCCCTCTATACAGATAGTCCTCGTTGTAGAATGTGGTCCAATGATCAAGATAGGTGAAGCCTTCCCGTGTGCATCACGTCTTCAGCCATGCGTTTTGATTAATTATTTCCAGCTGTCCATATGGTCCTTTGCAAGGTGCCGGTAGTATACCAGAAAATACCACAGTTTTGGTTTTCTCTTTTAATTTCCTTCCTAGCTCTCTGAATTTGTTTTGCAGGAATTTTGGTCTGTCTCTTCCAATGTTGTTTGTACCAATGTGGACAACTACTACCGGGTGGTCTCCTGTTCGTTCTAGGAGCCTGTCCACATTCTCAGTGATGTGCTTGACCGAGGCTCCCGGAAGGCAGCACACTGTTGTAGTAAGGGGGTCCAAACTGTGAATTGAACTTGCTGTGTTTCTCAATATGGAGTCCCCAACAATCATGACCCTCCCTTCTTTTTGCTGTCTGGTCACCACTGTCAATAGGGTCCTGGATGTTGTTCCTTTCATTCTCTTGTTGTTGGTTCTGCTCATCAAAATTCTGAAGTGACTCAAATTTGTTGGTTGTTTTAATTTCTGGTGGTTGTGTTTGACTAAGTTTCTTTTTTTCCCTGCTTCTGCCTACCTGAACCCAGCTGTTCTAACCTTCTATCTCCCTGGTGGCTTTCAGTCTGTTAGGGGTGATGCAGACTTCCATGAATTGTGGGTGTGCCAGTTCCTCAAGATCCTGTTGCTGTCGCACTTCTTCCAGCTCCATTTCTAGCATACTTACTAGTTTATGAAAGTCCTGGATCGCGCGGCACTTTACACACACTTGGTTTAGCTCTGCTGGGTTTTCTAGGATTTCCCACATCAAGCAGGTGTCACAGATTACTGGCTTGAAGACCATGTTGAGGGTTTTTTTTTTTTTTTTTTTTGAAGTTTAGTTTCTTCTGCAGCCGTCAGCCTGCTTTCAAACTGCTTCTAAACTGCTCTGTACTTTTCCACGCCTGTACTTCTCCCACTCGCTGTCGCTCCCGCTCGCTGTCACTGGGAAGACTGCCTTGTTTAATGTTGCATATAAAGTCTTCACAGTAGTATCTAGTGTATGGTGTTTAGTATTTTTTTGTCCCATGTTTGTAGTGGTCGCTGGAAAAATCTCTAAATATCAATATGGTAACATGGGGAATGATAGTGGATAGCACACCTGTCACAGCATCTGTATTTCAGACTACAACTGCCGTGTTTAAGAACCTATTATGTCTTAAAAATCATACCTGGTTAAAAATAACAAGACCATATATAACCTTAATGAACCTTAACCTTTTTCAGTGGTAAGTGGCACAATAGCCTTTTGAATTACTTCTTTATTATGGGGTAATGATTACACAAGGGCAGTTACATGATATGGTAGAATGGTACCACAGTGGTAACATTTTCAATTTGTGGCACTTGCCTGCCTGGTACCAGGAGTAGAGGTTGTCAGGGCAGAGAAATAATGAGTCCATAACCTAAAAAAAGTAGAAACTAATCTCACCCACTTTAAAACAAGCCCTAAACCCAGACATGTAGAGGCCTTGTCCCTAACTTGTCCTTGGTGCAGACAACTACATAGTCCTGTAACACAATCTAATTTCCTGGCACATGACTCCTCCTTCTCTTACTCCCCTTTGATTGGCTTGGCAGGCACATTGCAACGTCGGTTTATGATTCATCCCAAAACAACCCAACAAGAAAGCAAAGCCAGCAGAAAAACTGGTGGCTCCTCCAAGATTATGCAAGCTGGAAAGTTCCCCAGCTGAGCAGCATCTCTACGCAACACAGCCAGAGAACTAGTAGAAAATAATATGAATCAATACAGACTGGTAATCCTTAGCTGTTCCATGGTATCATTTCTGGCATTAAGGGAATTTGCTATTGGTTATACAGTGGTATTTTTCTGTAAGGGAATTGTGAAATTTAAAAAAAAAAGTTCACAGACAGACATTGCAGTTTTTTGTTCTGTAGACAATAAAGATTGACATAAAGTCAAGCCGATAATTGAATTACATGCTTTGCACAGGACTCCAGGTACAGTAAATCATTTACACATGTGCAGAGTAAAATCTGTCCACTAATTTATTCAATTTTAATTGCTCTGTTTGTTTGATGTGTTATTGCGGTATAGTAAAGCTTAGCAAAAAAAATTAATTAAAAAAATAATATATAAAAAAAAAAAACACACACCAAGAGGTTTTGTAATTCCTGGCCTTGTTATTAATCTCTATCCTGAAATAATGTACTCAAGAATTCATGTAATCTGTCTCTATAGTATAAGATGACTTAAAACAAGAAACAAAGAAAGGTTTCTCAGTTAGGGTTGGATTCAGCACGTTTTATCTCAAACTATCATAATAATTTGCATCACAGAAACTGCAGTGATGCAGTCTGTCTGGGTGACGATACCAAACACGTAAATATCTCTCTGAAGAAAGCAGAAGCTCTCTTTATATGTGCTTTCCTGTTACAGAACCATCAAACTAAGAAACTACATAATGCCAAAGGAAATATTTTCTAAAAGCTGACAACAAGAAAAAAAGAAAAACAAGCTTTACCCTTTCTTTTTCCTTTTGTTCCATCTGTGTTCTGTAAAAATCATCCAAATCTTTTTTTTTTTTTTTTCTAGTTCTGCACATTCAGTCTAGCCACCATCCCAATTTAATCTGACTTTGTCTGCTGTGGACTTTATTACATAATACTTTATAATTGACTCTCATAGTGTAATAAGACAGTGCACCAGGAGCTTGACAAAAGTTATTAATTTTCACTTTGGTGGAGTCTCTGTCCCAATTAAATCCTATGATACTGGCTGACTGAATGACTAACCTCATTACAAGCCATGCTTATTAGTGAGAGGGTAGTAGAATGTTTAACTGAGCATACAACTGTTCCCAGTGATTATAATTTACAAACACACAGATCATTTTCGTTTTGCCAGTTGTGATATCTGTGTAACTCATTTACTGAACCACTGTTACCTAATTCTGTGTAAAGATGTACAAACAAAACTGCAGTGAGATGCAATTTAAAAAAAGAGATCACCTGTTTCCGCTTTCCAATAAAACTGAAAAACAGTCCTTGTGGAGTTCATTTTCTAGGCCCACTCACTGTAATATTTCCCTCTTGTGAACATACATTATGAAGCTTATTCTAATAATTGTATGTGTTTTGTAAAACACTAACCAAGTTATGCAAGTATGTGTTGCTAAAAGATTTAATTAATAAAATATGTATTATTGAATATACTTTGAATTATATAGATCAATAAAAACATAAAAGAGAAATGAAAAAGAGTTGTTAGGTGTTTTAAGAATTAGATAAATCTCTTTTGTTATGATGTGGCTGTATTTCTATATAAAATACATTTATAATAGAAGCTTTTCAGCTTTACTTGACAAAAAACAATCGGAACAAAACAAAATGCCTCCAACTGCAATTGTTTTGTATTACATGCAGGATAGACTAAAAAGAAAAGCCTGCTAGTATTCATTTGATTTTACCACTGTACTGTTTAAGCCTATTATACATATCTATATTTTTGTACTTGAGAACACATTAATGTTATTTTAATATGCCCTCATATTTATTAGAATATTCATTTATTATTATTAAATAAACATAGATTGATTGAAAACATACAAATACATATATAGTACTTTATATATATATATATATATATGAATAACGAGCGAACTAAACTAACATATAAATAAATAAATACATCAATAAAACCTCCTAAGATAAACAAAAACAAAAAAACCCGCCTCCCCCAAACCTGAAGAAACAGGCTGACCGGAGGGTCTTGGGTTCCATGCCAGGAGGCTGTTGCTGTACCCTTGAAAAACCAACTACAAATGGGTACCAGATTTTGTATGTAAAATAACTAATTGTAACTCACTTTGGAAAAAAGCCTCAGCCAAATAAATACATTATTATTTGTATTATAAATTGACGAGAGCACCATGGTGTTGAGGAAAAGCCCGCCCAAACCGACCTTTATTTCACATACCTTACGATAAATAAATACCTACCTTTATTCATAAAAAGTGACACAAAATGAAAACAAATGTATGCTGTAGGCTTAAGGCCGCTCTAGGCTTAATCTACAAGTACAGTTCACAAGTGAACTGGTCGTTGTCACTGTCCACATCAGCACATGCATAGACAGCTACAATGATACAAATGTGTAACATCTTCACATATAAATGTGAAGGATATTACCATCGTTGAATATATTTTTTTCAAAACCTTCAAACCTCTGAGTGCGTGCACCCCTGTGCAGTTGCACCGGCTGCATCAGCTATTTCTCCAGCACTGTGTGTGAGTAACACAGTATACCTATATCTCGTTTACCCATTCCCATGCAGCTGTATTCCAACAGATACTACTACACAACTGTGTAAACCTAAGCCCAAACAACACCCTAGCACTATTTATTAACTTGTATGTAATCCCTAATTTTTTTTTTTTTTATCTTATTCTCTCACTATTTATAGACACAGAGACTACGTTTGCAGGCCCATCCTTTTATAGTAGACCCTGCAAAAATCACACAAACTCACCTCGTTTACACAACGTGTTTCACAAGCAGCTATATGGCTATATCATTTACACTCACTGTCGGCACGTGCCCGCAGTTTGCAGGGGTGAAAACATTGGTGTCCTGTTTTACCTGAGTATCCCGTTTTAGGCAACCTTTATATGGATTTGTATGTTTTCAATCAATTTATGTTTGTTTAGTAAAAATACAAAAAATAATAACCTAATAAATAGAGTGCATATTAAAATAGCATTAATGTGTTTGTACACGTTACATTACGTATAAATATTGATATGTACAAAAGGCTTAAACAGTACAGTAGTAAAATCAAATGAATACCTAGCAAGCTTTTTTTTTTTTTTTTTTTTAGTCCTACTTATAATACAGGACAAAACAAATCGTCCTGATACTTTGTAGGCTTCACATTGTTGTACGACGCGTAGATAATAAAATATTATTTTAAATTGAAACTACATTATTTCAGCATATTTTCTTTTATTGCTCTCATATTTTTATCCCTGCTGCCACCAGTAAATGCTGTCAATAGAATAAATACCATGCGCAACTTCAGACCTGTTGCCACCCACAATTTGTATGCTAATTACAATTTTTCCAACCACTATTTTTGCTTCTAATTAGTTAGTAAATAGGACGTGACACTTTGGGAAATACCTTGAGCAGCCATCTCAATTTTCCTTCTGCAATTCTGTCCAAATTACCGCCGCTTAGTGAATGAGACCCTTAGTAATAGAATAATTAGTGAAATGTTTGACACAGAAAGGACTGTTCCATGCTCATCTGTTCTGACAAATGTCAGCCTTGGGCTCTGCTGGAACATCAAAGTGTAATCCTACTGGGTGCTGACTGAGATGGTGACAGTTAACAAAGTGGGGTTAGTATACTTCAATCAAAATAAACTTATGCTATTTCAACACTATGCCAAAATTTAGCCTTCAATGTGCTTTCATGGCAGATTTGCTGTGCCATGTCAGTCAGGTCAACTGCCACATTGAAATAAGAAGTATATGGATTTTCAGACAGACAAAGTAACCATTTGGATTCAATGGTTCACCTTCTTCCTGCCCTATTGTCATTTATGTTCTGCATTCCTGCCTTCCTCCTCCTCCACCTCTACAGCAGGCGGTTTTCCACCAGGGGGCGTCGCTGAATGCGCATATTCGCATTCCAGCTGTGCGGAGTCGCCGGTCTTCGCGAGGGATTCTGATGGCAGCGTTGCATTGGCTCTGGCAATCCAGTGGGTTAGTGGGTTTTAGAGACTGTTTCTCTTCATCAGGCTACAATGAACCCTGCTGGCTAGGCACCCAGTGAGCTCATAGCAGACATCTGCAGGGCTGGTCTTTGTCCTCCAGAGGCCGGAAGCTCACTGACATCCGCTGTCGAGTTCCTGGGTGTAGAAGAGGAAGCTAGATTGGTCGTGGGATCGGAGGACGCTCACTGATCCTTTCGATCTCCTGAGCTGTAAAGGGAATTGCTGTGGTTGGGAAAAATAATTGGACATTCTAAATAAAAAAAAAGTCCTTACAGGGGTCATAGTTAAACGCTCCAGAGTTGGGGCTCCCGAGTGGCACATCTGGTAAAGGTGCTCCATGTGGAGCACAGGATGTGCCCTATAGCCTGGACTTTGGTGACGCGAGTCCAGGCTATTCTACTTCTGACCATGGACGAGAGCTTCCAAGGGGCAGCGCACAACTGACCGAGCATCGCCCAGGTGGGGAGGGCTTAGGTCGGCCAGGGTGTCCTTGGTTCAACATGTACCAGCGTCCCCTGTGGACTGGCCAGGCGCCTGCGGTGGCTGCGTGGTGGCCCTGTAAAGTGAAAAGAAGCGGTGGGCTGACAGCACACGCTTCTCATGACGTGTGTTCATCTTCACCACCCCTCAGTCAGTGCGGGGGTGGAAGCGGTGAGCTGAGCCTAAAATAATTGGCTATTTCAAATTGGGAGAAAAATGTAAAAATCCATTGCCGACTACAAAATTAAAAAAAAAAAAAATGCAAAAAAAAAATAAAATAAGCTGCAGAGTTGTTATATATGTAAATAGATAGTAACTGATAGTGGTAACAGAAAGAGCAGTTACTGTAGATATAAAAAATAATAATCCTACCCCAGTGAGGTAGCTACTTCTGACAAAACAAGAACATTCACTCCTGTAACACTAGAGTAGATTCCAGCCTGAATATGCAATTATCTGAACAGATATGTATATTTTTATAAGAAGTATGCTTCAAAGGAACATAAGAAGCCACCCTCTTACAAGTTGCAGCTATTTAGAAAACAAAACAGTGCAGGGTGGTGACTGACACACCTTTGATTTTCTTTGGCAAAGAAGGTGATTCACTAAATGGAATTACAATTCACTAAATGAAATTCTATTTGAGCCATAGGTTACTTCATTTAGTTTTGCAGAACTACTGCCTTCGGAACTACTGCAGAACTAAAACTTCATTAGATTGTGCAAAGGTAAGAATGTGACAAACTTTTTTTTTTTAAATTTAAAGAGAGGCTTGAAGTTACGCGTGGTCTGTGCTATGTAATGTTTTTAATAAATATGTTTTAGAATGTATTTAATTAATTTAATGTTGGTAATGTTTATAAGTTAAATTTTATTTTATATTGTGTAGTGGAGCTGAACTGCACTTTTGATGATCCTAAATGATTAATTAATTTGATAGTTTAAAATTGCCTTAATTTTTATGCGATTTAAACTGGCTGGGTCTAGACGCTTGGTAGAGAGAGAGAGGAGTCAGACAGATCCCTTGCAGTGTGGGTTGATGTGATCATTTGGCTGTTGGCTCCAGTTGGTTTCTTCACTGTTCAGATCGAGAGTGTGGGCAGACTTGTACAGTAGTTGAGGTTGTCTGTGTTCCCTATGTTGGACTACAAGACTGGCTGTAATTCTTTCCAGTCTGAATTGGCTTATCATTTGATAATGGTGCTTTTTGGTAGGACAATATAACTGACAGCTGTTTACTACTGCTTGATTACCACACCTCCAGTGAGTTTTGGAGTGATGCATTGACTTTTTTATTCTCTCTCTCTCTCTCTCTCTCTCTCTCTCTCTCTCTCTCCATTCTCACTTTGTGTATCTCTCGTGTGTATCTCTCTGTTTGCCTATTTCATTGTCAAGCCTTGTGCATATTAAATAGTTTTTTTTTTTTCTATTCTGTGTATTGAGCATACCATACTTCTTGGCACTGACCTTGGTATTTGCTGTCAAATAGCCCTGCAACAGTGAACTGTGGGTGGATATTCCACAAATTAAAAGATAAATTTGGAGATAAATAAGCAAGGTACAATTAAATTGGATAAAAGCTCTATGTCAATAAAATATACACTGACATGACCCACCACACAGAAATAATGCTGTCATTTTAGAAACCAATACCAACCTTCAGTAGGATTGCAGCCTTAAAGTCACTGGGACTAGACACCTCCCATTATAGTGAAATTGTTTTCCACACTATTTTGTCAAGTAACAAAGGGAGGTTTGGGGCATAGTCAGATAATGCCCCATCCATTCCATACTGTAGGTAAAACTTAGAATCAACAGGGATGTCAGGGTAATGGCATCCCTAATGGATTTTGGATCGGTCATGTATAAAGTTACCTTTTTAAAACCACACATTGTTCTGCAGGACTGTCATTTTATCAGTAACTTACTCTGACTTGGTTCCATGAATACGGAGAGGTATGATTCCTTGCCTCACAAAACTTTGTTTCTATACCTATTGTTTCTGTCACTTCCTTGTAAGATTTTGTTAATATTGTTGCATATTAGATTGACTTACCTCAGACGAATTGAGATTGGACCTGCACTCTTGTTTTATAAGCTACAGTGTAAATATATATTCCAGCCCTTTATTTCAAATGTCCCAGCACTGCATATGGAGTAAACCCTTATTGTCAGAAAAGAAATGCTGGCAAAGATCAATGAGGGTTGTGTCTGCCTGGGTTGACAAATCTACAGCTGGTTACGATTATTTTAAATTTGTATTGTACATTAATAGATAGACAGAGCCCCATGGCATTCTAAAGAAAGGGTTGTAGGTCATCTGAACCGTACATTATAAAAACAACACCATGACACAAAAGAACCTGATAAATGTTTAATGCATTTTAATGAGCAGAGCAAACCCCCCTGAGCACCTATTTAATTTCCACACTGATGGTCTTCAGTTGTGCATCCACACAAAGAGTTGGAAAATCAATAAAATAAATACATTTACACATACTGATGTTAAGTGTACAGTATGTAGCCATCATATTTGGAACACCCTGCCCTGTGCAAGCTCACTCTCCTGAGTCCTCTGCCTACAACATCTCCTGTTAAGAGACATTGGAACTGAAGGAGCTGCGGGCTTCCCTGCAGCTATGGTCTTGTCAATGCCCACTCCTGAGAGTCATAGTTCAGTGTGTGGGTTCATCTTGCTGTAGGCTCCCTCCCACAGGAGTGTCAGACTCTTGCATTGCCCTGGAGGTGAGATAGACACCACCTTCTTTGTGCAATACTCTTTCGGTAACTATCGGTCTGCTTAGGAGATCTCAATCCCGGAGGGTAGTATGGGTTAACATTAGGTAGCATTTGATGATGAACTGCACAGCACATTTCAGGAACTCTAGCTGCCGGCCTGTTTTGTTTTATTTATAGCATTGCAATTGGGTTTTTGTTTGAGTCAAGTGGTTTGAGGAAAGGATTGCAATTTTAAGTTCGACCACTTGTAAAAAGGTGAAAAGCCAACATCTGCCACCATTGCAATAGGGCAAGGATTACACATTTCTTCAAATTAGTACTTTCTATACACCTAGCCAAAAAATTGGAAGCTGACATTATTTTATTTTATTTTTTTTTACGTTATGATTTATTTTTTTATTTTTTTTAAACAAATTCTTCAAAAGTGTTGCATGAGAATCACTTGAAGCTGGGACCGTGGGACTGACCTAGGAGCACAATAAGTGATACAGTACCAGAAAGTTTATCTGCATTTGTGTTTATAGAGCTTTGACCTCTTCACAACAACAGGAAACACTATACCTCTTTTTAACCCAGGCGATCGGTTACAGCCAATCTGGTGATCCGGGTTGTGGCACCATGTAAGAATGGGGAGGCTGGACTCAAACCAATGAACCAGCGATCACGCACACCACAAACGAGCACCTTAACCACTATGCAAAATAGCTGGGCTTGTCTGCATTCGTGGTTCTAGAGCTTTTAACCTTTTTAATGTTGCTAAAGATGATAAGGTGAGACTCTAAAGCCTTGGTGTCCACTCGTTTCACCCTCTACAATGTACATATTGTACAGAAAGCTGCCTGAACTGTCCTAAAAAGCATTTGTATTACTTTTTTTTCTTTGGGAAGCTGTAACTAGATAACTAGGACCTATCAGATCGATCCTGCTTTACCTAAAGTGTTATCCACATCAGAAATGATGCACTCTTGACATTGGTGCATTTTATTTGAATGTCATTATTCATGATGAATGTTTTCCAGCCCAGCCTGACATCTTTTAATGAAATGCCTCAATGCAAAGTAGCCTAGCTTCAGTTGAAACAATACTGTCAACAATCAGAGTTGTTGTAAGGGTTTTTTTTTTTCATTTCTCATCTTCTTACTTACTTACTTACTTACTTACTTGCAGCACATGAATTATTGACTGGCTAATTTTGTCTTGGGTTCCTGTGAGACGTTGTAGCTTTGGGATGACAGCTTTATCCATTAGATTGAAGCTAGTGACAGCAGCGCTCTGAGCTGGGAAGACTCATTCTCAGTTGCATTAGCACAGAGTAGGACTGGGACACATCAACATCTTAATCAATACGTGAGAGTCAATTACTAAGGAAGCGCATGCTTAAGCAAGATCTGATTATTGGGTTCATGCTCAGTCCACCAAATGGACCGAATCAATGAGTTGCAATATGCACCATATATCTTTCTACACTCCCCCCCACTCGATGAACACTTCAAAAAAGCTGTCCAAGATAGCTGACTGCAGTGACAAAAGGGCACAAATAGCATTCCCTGCAACAATACAAGGCAAATAAATAGAAAACTATCCACAACCTGTTTGTTTTCCTGGGTTTTTGGGGCTTTGTATGCTTCAAATTCATATTCTTTATAATCTGAACCAGTGATGTTAGTCTGTTTTATATTTGTTATACTTTTTTTATACTTAATTCGATAAACATTTGGTGACAGGTGTATATCTTTTGTAACTTTAGCATGCATGAAATACATTTAAATGATGACCTACACTGTACAACACACAAGCATGAAACTCTTTGCAACAATATTTTAAATACATTTATTTATGATGGCATGGTTCACATTATACAGTCAAAACTCAGATATCCTTTACCCAGATTACACGTCAGTTGCGTTTTACCGCCCTTTTATTAAAAATAAAATCAATCCCCATTATATTGTAACAGCAGGTCCCGAGGCAGGCTGGAGAGAGGGGCGGGGCCAGCACGCTCTGATCTTCACCAACCAGGAAGTGGGAGCTGTATACCAGGGTCGGACTGAAAAAAGGAGTTAAAGAGAGAAAGAGCTGGAGAGGAAAAGAGCTGGAGAGGAAAAGAACTGGAGAGAGAAAGAGCTGGAGAGGAAAAGATCTGGAGAGAGAAAGAGCTGGAGGGGAAAAGAGCTAAAGAGGAAAAGAGCTGGAGAGAGAAAGAGCTGGAAGGGAAAAGAACTGGAGAGAGAAAGAGCTGGAGAGGAAAAGAGCTGGGGAGAGAAAGATCTTGGGAGAGAAACAGCTGGAGAGGAAAAGAGCTGGGGAGAGAAAGAGCTGGAGAGAGAAAGAGCTGGAGAGGAAAATAGCTGGGGAGAGAAAGAGCTGGAGAGAGAAAGAGCTGGAGAGGAAAAGAACTGGAGAGAGAAAGATCTGGGAAGAGAAACAGCTGGAGAGGAAAAGAGCTGGGGAGAGAAAGAGCTGGAGAGGAAAAGAGCTAAAGAGGAAAAGAGCTGGAGAGGAAAAAGAGCTGGGGAGAGAAAGAGCTGGAGAGGAAAAGAGCTGGAGAGAGAAAGAGCTGTAGAGGAAAAGAGCTGGGGAGAAAAAGAGCTGGAGAGGAAAAGAGCTAAAGAGATGAAAAAGCCGACTAATAGAAGTGTGAGCTTTGGATGACAGCAGGTTTGTTAAGCAATAATTGGAGCTAAAACAAATAAAAAGTTTAGCCTTGAAAAAAGCTCAGGAGCTCTGTACAAAATAGTCAGTCTCTTGTTTCTTCACTGTAGGCTTTTTAAACGCCAAGTAATAGACAAAGAGTGCGTCAGATCTCCGTAGCAACAGATCATCCACAATTTAACATGCAAAACAAGTACAGTAATACCTGTCAACTTATGAAAACACAAGATCCAGAGGTCTCCTTTTTCAGACTTACTGCACAACTTTCTCTGAACAAGTCAATATAATAATTCTTAGACATACAGTAAATAATACTTTATTCTTAACTTGTAGCCTATTAGAATCTGAAATTGCCTATATCAACATCATAAAGTAGCCTAAGACATTTTCGCCCGTTCTGACAGGGGAAAATAATAATAAATAAACAAAGTTGAAGTTTATGTTAAGATTGGAGATCTAAATAATGCGGAGACAGAAGATTTCAAGACATTTCAAAGAAATGCATACGGGAACGTGACATATCGTGATCATTTTATCAATTATTTATTAATAATGTACGTGGGAGGTTGCTGGCTATTTAATCACGTCACTGTTTCGTCAAAAACTAAAATAATTATAATGAAATGATAGGATCATGTCCTTACCCTCTGCACTTCACGTTAAAACCTATACATTAAAACTACAGATACTGTTATTGAACTACCAACAGGACTATAGAAGTGAATTCTGAATAAAATGAAAAATCATTGCACCCCATGGGAAATTTTACATACCGCAATACGTACAGGATTTAAAAGTATGTACTGTATTACAGTTAACGTGCCGTCTCTTTAGTTTTGGCAAGTGATATTTTCAGAATCATATCGTTATGAATTAAAATACTTCTGTTGAAAATATAGCACTGTACCAACAAAACCAATACAGTGCATCTAAATGGAAGCCTACTTATTTTAAAACACGGTCCTTTCAGATACGTATTTTTGAAATTGTCCATTTTGCAGGGAAAACAAAAAAAGATACAAGGGTTGGAACAGGCCAAAATGAAATAATCACATATGCATCACATGTGTTTAACCATCACTGAAGTCAAACTTTTATAGGGTTGGATATGTGAGTGCTGACTGTAGTCCAGCCTACCAAGGTTTCAATTAGAGGGAGTCAACTGCAATACATTTGGTTCATTACAATTTTTATATTCCAGGGTCAGAAACATATTCATAGTTTCATAATGGAAAACATGGATTTAAAATGTTGTATTTGAGTTGGTCATTGAACCATTAGTGTGTTCTGGGTCTATAATTTATGCTCAATGCCGGCTGCCTCCCTTTATATAATATCGCTGCTTATAAAGATAGTAGCTGCCCGTTAAAGATGGTAAGTCAGTCATTAAGCGGCTTCTCCCATGTGGGCAATCTAAAAATATGGAACTTGCATATTGTGCATGTCAATCTTTATATATATATATATATGTGTGTGTGCGTGTGTGTATCTCAGTGTGTATTTTTTTTTTTTTTTTTTAATTGAGGAGGCTATTTAAATGACAGGTATCTTTGTTCCCTCGCTGTTTAACAATTACAAATGTGGCATGTTTCTACTATTACAACTTTAACACAGTTTTATTTATTTATTTATTTATTTTTAATTTGGAAATGATTGTGTTAAAACAAAATGGAAAATGTGTCCTCCATACAATACAGGAAAAGCACAAACTTGGAAGCTGTAAAATGAATCCACTGTTCAAAAAAATAAAATAAAAAACATTGCAGAACAATGCAAGAAGAATCTAATGTCTACCATCAAAGGTAGTTCAGTTTGTGCCACAGGTATGGTCACCATTCTTGAGGTTTCATTATTGAAGTACCAATCAAAACCAGAGCATTTTAACAGGGACATTCAAATACAATCAATCAATCAATCAATCTTTATTTTATATAACGTCTTTCATAGTGGACCACCATCGCAAAGCGATTTACAAGATGCAGTAACATCCAAGAAAATCCACAATACATTAAAATAGTGGAAAGTGCATAAAACATGATAGTAGCATGATACAAGAAATAGTACATTAAACACAGTGAAAAGTGCATAATACATGAAATAGTAGCAGCAACACCATAGCTAATAGCAGATATCAGGCTTAAAGAGCATGGAAAGCAAAACAGAACAGGTGGCTCTTGTGATCTGATTTAAAGCGAGCAAAGGTAGGAGCATCACGCATCAAATCTGGTAGATAGTTCCAAAGAGCTGGAGCCATGAAGCTAAACAAGCATTCTCCAAGTGTGGTGCACTTTTGCTTGTGGATAACAAGTCAGAGGACCTCAGCTTGTGGGCAGGAACATAGCAGGTTAGCAGGAGGTACTCGGGACCTGTGTGATGAAGGGCATTGTAGGTGAGCAGGAGAGTTTTGAAAATAACCCTGAACTTTACAGGTAGCCAGTGCAGCTGGGCAAGGCAGGCAGTGATGTGATCACGTTTTTTAGATCTGGTGAGGATCCTGGCAGTGGCATTCTGACCTAGCTGTAGTCAGTTTATGGTGTGTGCCGGGAGACATATAGAGAGTTGCAGTAGTCGAGAGGAGACAAATGCATGACAAATTATCTCTGCATCTGGGAGGAAAAGGTAGGGATGGACTTCGGTGATGTTTCGAAGATGGTAAAAGGAAGATTTGACCACAGGAGAGATGTGGGAATCAAAGTAGAGGTTGCTGTCAAGAAGAACACCAAGGATTCTTCCTTCTATTTGACTGGGTATGATTTTACTACAAAAGATGCAGCACAATGTTCTTTTCTGAGGCACTGCAGATGGAGCTGAGTGTAATGGTGTCTGTTCACCTGCAGGCATGCACAAATCACACCTTCACCCTTATAGACTGCAGCGACAGTCTATTTATTTTAGTCAAGCTCCTGCTTCCCTTGCTAAATCTCACCACTCCCCTATCTTGCCTTGTTGAGCTGGTATAATTCCTTCTGTAAGACCAAGACAGGTCAGCATGCCCTGCTTCTGACAGTCTCTATACCTGTCTGACAGCAGTGCCTTTAACAAACATAGTAAAGAATACCAAATAAGAAGCACAGGGAGTTCATAGCTAATTATGGTAAGCTAAAGAAATATAAAAACCATTGTCAGACAGCAAAATGATTGAGCAAATTTACTGTTGTCTTAAATACATGTCTTATTATGTTTACAATAAATTTGAAAATGTTGTATTACTCATGAAATGAGAGGTACACTAGCATGTCAAACACTTCAGTCCTGACCTGAACAACCTTATCCCATTCAGTCCTTGGCCTCTTTCATGTGCCAATTTCAATAACGGCAAATTGCTGGCGAATTTGTAATGTGGATTCCTGTCCATTGGGGTTGTTGACACCACACTACTGATTTCCCTTGTGAACTGATCCACATTGGAACCCAGGAGTGAAAGGCATGAAAGACTACTGAATAAACCTGCTGTGCTACATTACCCCCTGCAACCCATCTTAAGTAATATTCTGCCTTTACAGAGAGGGTACTGTAGCATGTTCACTAAAAAACATCTATTCTGATGTGCAGAAGCCCAGTATCTGTATCATGTTTAAACCATGAACTATAAAATTGTAAACCCTGATGTTAGCCAATGGCAAACCATGCATGGTAAGATATATGGCTCCACAGACAATTCATTTTATAGGTTTCAGAACATTGGTCACACATTACAACCAGTCATTGTTATGAGCGACTATGAAACATTCATGCTCAACAACGGTGCTCCACACACTAACATATCCTGTTATGTTCTTCATAGTAATTCCCTTTCCAGTTTGCATTTTCCTCTGGTTTCATATCAAAACAAGCAAAACTAATTTAAGCTGATGTAGTGACTCTTTCTCTGCATTATTTACTATGAAAGTGCTGGCTGGTCATACGTCCCTCAGGTTACATGGATTATCTTTCCAGTAGTCTAAATGTCAAGGCCGGCCCCAAAACAAAATGTGTGAGCAGCCCAATATTAGGTTCATATTCCACATGCTTCTGCACCTCAAATCTGCCCCTTCATTCCCCATCAGTATATCTCATTCTTTTTGTCTAATCCCCCTGGATTGTTTGTTAAAGGTTCTGTTACAAATTTAGTAATACTTAAATTAAATTCACTGAGTTGCTTGTTGACAGTAATTTTACATAAAAATGATGCACTAATGTAAATACCTTGATAAATCTGGCCCATTGACTAATATAGTCAGCCCTCCTAATCTGTAGGCCACACAAACAAGCAACTTTGTTTTTCACAGAAAATACTACAATTTATAGATTAGGCCTAACCTCGGACTACATTAATGGTAGAGATACAACAAACCAATGTGGTAACATTTTTACAGGGTGGAAAACAAAGCTAGCGCCACATAAAAGTGCATATGGTTGTTTTACCCTGTAGTTGCTGTCCATTAAGATATTGACTTATTACAGATTTGTTTCTGAGTTTAAAATGATATTCGTTAATAAATACTGATAAAGCTGGAGATTTCAGATGCTACATTCCAAGATGGCATCTCTAAAACCGATTTTCACAATCAATTGACAAATCCATTTGAAACAAAATGGAAAAATCACTAAGTGGAATAGTCAATCAATTGAAAATGGTTTCTATACTGTTGTATTCATCTTTGCCCTGTCAGTGTTCTTAGATGCTATGTACCTCTGTTACTTGGTTATCTTACCCCTGCAATAATTGTGTACAATGTAAATATCAGAAATATTCAAAAACATGTGTTATACTCATGTATAATATGAATGAAATTATATTTGTTAAATGTCTGCATATTATTAATTATCTGAAAGAACATGGTATTACAATCCCTGAAGGAAACATAATACTGAAGTATATATGGATTAATATATTATCATGGATCATTTATTGTATTACACGTTAACACAATATAGTATGTAAATGTGGCAGAAAATGGTGTTGCGGTGACCCAGACCAGAAGAAAGCACAACAAAAACAAAGGTACGGTGCAGTGGCGCATGCACTGTTTCATTTAAAGCAAACCAAAAAACTAGCAGAGCAGAAATAAAACAATTAAACAAAAATAAATCTCGAACACAAATGAATTAAGGTCCAGCTGGGCAGTAGCCTTCACGGATCCTTATATTCTCTCTTAAATTCTCTCTTAAATTCTCTCTCTCTCTCTCTCTCTCGTGGAGGATTGTGGGAAGGGCTTGCAGAGAGGTGGAACGCCGGTGCGGTAGGACCGGGAAATTTAAAACTTTATTTATTTATTTATCTATTTATATTTATTTATTTATTTATTTATTTATTTATTTATTTGTTTGTTTGTTTGTTTGATAGTTACTTAGTTTTCTTTTTGTGTGTTTGTTTGTTCGTAGGTTAGTGGTGTGTGTGTGTGTGTTTGTTTGTTTGTTTGGAGGGGTGTTTGGAGATCCCGTTATGGGGTCTCGTTCAGGAGGGCTGGGGGCTCTCACCCGCCGACACGGGGTCCGTTGCCTGCCTGACCCCGGGGTTTCGGTGGAGGAGTGCCTGCTGGCAGTAGGAGAGGTGGTGGGGTTTGAAAATATTATGTCGGCGTCAAGAATGAATAAAGCGCTAGTAATATTTTTAGTGGAGGTGTCTCTGGTACACAAGCTGGTAGAGGAAGGATTTACAGTGAAAGGTGAATTTGTTCAGGTTTCCCCTCTAGTAACCCCGGTTACGAAAGTTATTATTTCTAATGTGCCTCCGTTTTTAAAAAATGAGCAATTAGAAAAGAATTTAGCTCGTTTTGGTAAACTGGTGTCCCCGATTAAGGGAATCCCGCTGGGGTGCAAAAATAACAGTGTTAGGCACGTCATGTCGTTTAGAAGGCAGGCGTTTGTCTTACTAAATGATCCTAACCAAGTCATTAATGTTGCCTGGAATTTTAACGTGGAAGGGATGAATTGTGTAGTTTTTGTCAGTTCCGAAACGATGAGATGTTTTTACTGTGGAGAACAGGGACACCAGAGAAAAGCCTGCCCGAGAAAAGAGGCTAGAGCGGAGACAGGGCAGGATCAGGGCGATGCTGGCGGGGAGGAAGTCGGGGGTGTTGGGGGTGAGCGGGAGGAAGAGTCGGCTCCCCCAGCGCAGCCGCAGAGCGAGCCCGTGCTGACCGAGGAGGGGGCGATCCAGAGGGAAACCGGAGCAGAACCACCAACACCACGGCCTCGCACAAAGAGACCCAGCCGCAGCCTGTCACTGACGGGTTCGGAGGATAATACCGCTACTACTGAGAATGGTGAAGAATCATTCAAGGTAGTAGCGAAAAAGACACGAATTCAGCGGAAGGCTGCAGAGCTGCCGGATGGCAGAGCGCAGCCAGTGCAGAACTCCGAACCCGTGCAGACAGGGAGACTGCGGGCTCCAGGCGGGGCGTCAGTCCCTCCCAACGCGGAGGAAGAGAGCACAGCGCAGGGTGAGCCGGGCGCGGTGCAAGACTCTCCGCTAGCTGAATCTCAGCCGCCTGAAATGGTGCCGGCTGTAGCAGAGACCGGTGTCGGGGAGTCGGAGGGAGCTGCGGAGGAACGGATTCTCGGGGGCGAGCGAGAGGACAGCGCGGATGAGATGGAGGGGGAGCTCTCTGACTCCTCGCTTATCTCAGACATCCCTGATAGCCAACCCGTCAGTAAGAAAAAGTTATACACACTTGAGCAGGTAAATGATTTTATGATAGAAACAAAAGGGAAAAGGGGAGTAGAAATAGAGAGTTTTTTCCCTGATCTAAGGTTATTTCTCCACTCCGCTCACGTTATAACAAGGAAAGCCACAATAGAAGAATTTGATCAGCCAAAACGTTATAGATTAAAAAAAATTGTTCAGAAAATTAAAAAGGATCTTAAAAGTGGTTCAAAATCTCTTGTTTAAAAATGGCTGTGTTTTATGAAACTTCTTTTATTACTTGTTTTAGTGTGTTAGTTTTTTTAGCTATGATGGAAAGGTGCGTTTTTATTTCTTTTAATCTAAACGGCTGCAGACAGTCTTTTAAGAGGGCGCAGCTAGTCGGGTTTTTAGAGCAGAAGCAGGCGGGGGTGGTGTTTCTGCAGGAAACGCACTCGGATCAGGAGAATGAGGAGGCGTGGCGAGCGGAGTGGAAGGGGCTGTGCGTGATGAGTCACGGCGCTAGTACCAGTGCAGGAGTAGCCGTGCTTTTTAAACCCAGCCTGGGGGCAGTTTTACTAGATATAGATGAAATCGAGAAAGGGAGGATTTTAAAAGTAAGAGCTAGGCTGGGCAGTACAGTGTATGTTTTTATTAATATTTATGCCCCCAATAGAGGGGGCGAACGAATTTTATTTTTTAAGAAATTAAAGCAAGCTCTTTTTAATATTAATAATAATGATGTGGTGGTAGTAGGAGGAGATTTTAATTGTACTGTTAATTTTAATATTGATAGAAATAATGATGAACCACACCCTCAGTCCTCCAGAGAGTTGGCTGCATTGTTAGAGTCCAGTGACCTGGTTGACATATGGAGATGCCTGCACCCCAGTTCAAGACAATACACCTGGTCTCAGTATCACACAGACTGTGTATATAGAGCAAGACTAGACCGGTTTTATACTTCAAAAAACGATTTAAATAAATTTATCAAAGCAAGAATCATCCCCAGTAGTCTCTCTGACCACCACTGTCTATTAATTACAGTATTAATTCAATCAGAACCCCACAGAGCATCTTACTGGCATTTCAATGTAAAATTATTACAAGATGTAAAATTTAAGCAACAATTCAAACTTTTTTGGATAATTTGGAAAAAAGAAAAAGCACAATATAAAGATTTAAGACAGTGGTGGGACATTGGCAAAATACAAATTAAATGTTTTTGTCAACAATATACTATAAATGCAACCAGGTCACTGAACACAGCCGTGAGAGAACTGGAGTCCAAAATCCTCCTCCTCCTAGAAAGTTTAAATTCAGAATTTAAAGAACAGACCCTGGAGAACCTAAAGGAGCAGAAAATCGCGCTGGGGAGCTTGCTGAAGGAAAGAGTGAAGGGGGCGATTGTGCGTTCCAGATTCATGGAGTTGAGAGACATGGATGCCCCCACTAGTTTCTTCTTCAACCTGGAGAGGAAGAGAGCGGACAGTAGACAGCTGTGTTGTATCAGGACTCCTGGTGGGAAAGAACTGCACACCCGGGAGGAAATCAGCAGAGAGGCGGTGCGTTTTTACAAGGAACTTTATAATAATGAAATGTGCAACATAGAGGACACTGAGCGGCTGCTCCAGGGGTTACCCAGCCTCAGTGAGAAGGAGCAGATTCAGCTGGACGCACCGCTGACCCACCAGGAGATGACCGCCGCTGTCAAGCAGCTCTCCAGCGGAAAGGTTCCCGGGATCGATGGACTGCCAGCAGAATTTTATAATAATTTCTGGGATATAATGGGGGAGGATTTGCTCCAGGTTCTGAGAGAGAGCCTCAGCCACAGGGAGCTGCCTCTTAGCTGCCGTAGGGCAGTGGTTACACTGCTGCCCAAGAAGGGAGACCTATGCCAGCTTAAAAATTGGAGACCTGTGTCAATTTTATGTTCTGATTTAAAGATTTTATCCAAAACAATCGCTAATAGATTAAAAAGTGTTATTGGAACTGTAATACATATGGATCAAACATATTGTATACCGGGTCGCTCTATTTTTGATAACTTGTTTTTTATTCGAGATTTTTTAACTGTAAGTGATATTTGTGATTTTAATGTAGGAATGGTCTCCCTGGATCAAGAGAAGGCTTTCGACAGAGTCGACCACACCTACCTCTTTCATACACTGGAAGCCTTCGGGTTCGGTCCTGGTTTTATTTCTTATATTCGGCTTTTATATTCCAACATTTTTAGTATTTTAAAGATCAACAATGGGCTGAGTCAGCCCTTCCCAGTGTGCAGGGGTATAAGGCAGGGCTGTGCCCTGTCTGGTATGCTGTATTCACTGGTTATAGAGCCCCTGCTGCACCTGCTGAGGGTCAGGCTAGCTGGATGGACAGTGCCCTCCTCGCCCTCCACACCCTCCTCTGCCACAGTGAAGGTGTCTGCCTACGCAGACGATGTGACTGTGTTTGTGAGGGGGGATGCAGATGTCCAAGCGCTGCAGCAGACTCTAAATGAGTTCCAGAGAGCATCTTCTGCCAGAGTAAACTGGGCAAAATGTGACACCTTCCTGTCAGGCGGCTGGGATGAGGGCACCCCTCCTTTCCTGCCTGAGGGGCTGAAATGGAACAGAACAGGTATTAAAGTGTTGGGGGTGTACCTCGGAACAGAAAACTACATGAAAAAGAACTGGGAGGGTTTGTTGGATAGGGTGAGGGGGCGGCTGCAGAGGTGGAAGGGACTGCTGGCTCAACTGTCCTTCAAGGGCCGGGTGCTTGTTATTAATAATCTGGTGGCCTCTAGCTTGTGGCACAAGCTGGTATGCTTGGACCCACCCCAGGGCCTGGTGAAGGAGATCCAGAGCGTGTTGCTGGAGTTCTTTTGGAGCGGGAGACACAGTTTGAGGCCGGCAGTCCTCTACCTCCCTAGTGATGAGGGGGGGCAGGGGCTAGTCAGCATTGCCAGCAGGGTGGCAGCCTTCAGACTGCAGGCGGTTCAGAGACTCCTGTACACTGAGGAGGAGGCTCATTGGAAGAGGCTGGCCTGTTTCCTTCTCAATAGATTTGGGGGGCTGGGGTTAGGAAAACACCTGTTTTTAATTGAGAACACCAGTTTTAGTAAAGCAGGACTTCCTCCTTTTTATCAAAGTATTTTAAAAGCCTGGCAGCTGGTGAGGGTGGAAAGGGATGTGGAGTCCTTGACAGGGCAGGACCTGTTTGAGGAGCCCCTATTTTTTAATCCACTCTTTCCAGTTAAGTTCCTCCAGTCGATGACGCTCTGTGCCAGTTTTTTAAAAGCAGGTGTAACCAGGATGGTCCACCTGTTAAACCTTGAGCTCTCCTGCTGGCTAACTGCCTCCCAGCTAACTGCACAGCTAGGCTGGCACTCAGAGAGGCTTGCAGAAAGACTGATGGGTGAGTTGAGGGGCAGCCTCTCCCCGCGGCTCAAGGCAGTCCTGAGGGAGGAGTTGTCCAGAGGCACAGAGCAGAGACAGCTTTCCTTATTTCCAGGGATGATCGTGTCACCAGCAGTAGGTGAGGAAGGTGACGGCGGTGGAGAGAATGGAGGGACTTTGCTTAAATTGCAGAATGTGGAGGAAATTATCTTTCACACAATGAATGGAAAACAGATATACAAATTGTGTGTTAAAGCCACAGAGTATAGTAGGCTAAGGGGTCTGGTAGACTCTAAGTGGCGAGCTTACTTGGCTGTAGAGGAGGGGCACAGGCCGGTGTGGAGGGTGCTGTACAAACCGCCTCTCGCCAAGAGAGTGGGGGACCTGCAGTGGAAGATTCTACACTGCATTGTGTCCACAGGCAGGTTTCTCCATAGAGTGGACCCCAGCATCAGTGAGCAGTGCGCTTTTTGCTCAGCAGAGGAAACTCTCTTTCATGCCTACAGTGAGTGTGAGAGGCTGCGGCCACTTTTTAATTTACTGCAGGGAATCCTGAATAATTTAGGAGTCGTTTTTAGTAAGGAGCTTTTTATTTTTGGGGTTCTATACAATTTTAAAATGAAAAACAGGTGTGTTCTTATTAATTTTTTATTTGGACAGGCAAAATTGGCTATTTTAAAGACAAGGAAAAATCAACTCTCTGGTTCTGGACTGACCAGTTTAGTGGTTCAGTTCAGGGTGCTCGTGGTCAGCCAGATCAGAGTAGAGTTTGAGTATTTTAAACTGGTCAGTAACCTGGAGGACTTTCAGGAGAGGTGGTGTGTGGGAGACGCCTTGTGTGCTGTGAGTGAGGAGGGGGAGCTCCAGTTTTTGTTCTAATTTTATTTAATTTTTGTTTTACAGTGTTTTATTTTTGGCTTTTATCTGTTTTCAACAAAGAAAAAAAAAAAACACTGTTTAATATTGATTTTTTAATGATCCTTTTATTTTGTTTAAAATCTGTTTTTAAGGAGAACACGATATATTTTAGGATTTTTTAAATTTTGCTCAGGCAGTAGGAATCTTAACTTTTGTTGTGTTTTACCTTTATTTGAATTTTAATGGATTTTATTTGGAATATTTAAATAAAGGATCTTAAAAGTCAAAGTCTCTCTCTCTCTCTCTCTCTCTTGTTCCTCCTCTGAACACCCACCCCGAGTACAAAGAGCTGCAGGTATTTATACAGGTGACCATCTTCCGATTAGCAACAAATTAGTCACTTAACTAATTCAGGAGATGGCCACCTTCTGCACGAGTTTTATAATGTGGATGGGGCTTCCCATCCACGCTGCAAAACAATAACAAAACTAAAAGCACAGCTACGCTGTCATACAAAATAATAAACAAATAATACACACTGCGGTTCGCCGTCATCTATAAACACAAATATAAAAATAAACAAATACAAAATAACAACACAGGGGTGGAGGAGGAGACCCCATTGTAAAAATAAACAAACAATATGATTAAACAGCAGGGCTTTCCTACCGCCCTGCTACAGTAAACAACATACAGAATTTCTGTTTCATATATGTCATAATATTTCTTAATATATTTCAATGTATTTAGCAATATATCAAAAAACAATCCCAAATATGAATAGCATAACTGTGCATTGTTCCATATATTACACTGTATACTTCACTATATACATTTAAATCGGCAATATACTGTGATTCATCCAGCACGACTTGCTATGTGTATAGTATATAAAAGTGTATTCTACCCTCGATCAGCCAAAGCTACAGGTTTATATACATGTGACCGACTTCAAATGTATAATCAATCAATCAATCAATCAATCTGGAGAAGGTCACATTCTTCACAGGTTTAGAATGGATGAGTAAGTAACCCCATCCATAATGCAAAAGCAACAACAACAAAACATTGTGATTTATACAAATTAATACGTTTAATAATACAACAAATGCAAGATAATACAAAACATAATATGCACAGGGGGAGGGTGTACCCCATCACAAACAGTAAAACATTCAAACATATTTTAAAAAATAAATGTAAAACTTGCAACTAATATATTCTGTATCACAATTATATCTTTTGTGAAAAAGTGTTTCGTTGTCCTCTAATACATTTCCTGAAACTGTCCTTTTACAACATCACCCAGTATTTGTTATACATAAGTGATCAGCATTCCCTCTGAGCTTTTTAGATACTGAGAAACTTGCCGTTTTGACTGAGAAAGGGTCAACTATCAATGAGAAACCTTCGGCCACACATTAACCCTTTTAATATATTTTTTGTTGCATTATACAATTTTGAAACAATATTCCAACACACGTATCTCAACGATTTTACAATTTACTTTAATATGGCTCTGCCTATGATTTCGAATCATCCTCTGATCCTACGCAGCCCTGTCAGTTGTTGTCACAAATCAGACTGCATGCTTAACTGGTGGCCTGCATAAAACACTGGCACATGCAGTGCCTTCAGCTGTAACCATCTTTAGGGTTATTAATTGTTCCATTCTTGGGAACACCAAACTCTTTTTTTCAAAAATGGCCAGTTCCATTTGTTCCCACTTTTTATCAATGTATTAATAATTAAATATGGCATTTGAACATAAATATAATGTTGCTAGTTAAAATAAGTAAACGTAATAAATATTACCACAATTCTTTTTTGCTGCTTCTTTGTTGCTGTAATAATAAGTAAAGCACCTGAAGACACTTCAAACCTGTCATAATGTTTATAAACATCACTTGACTCATTGCTAAGCAGGAAATTATATTACAACAGTTCAGAAAACCAAATGTCCAGCACAGTTTTGAAAATCATCTTTACAGTCTTCCACTAACACAGTAGTTCTGTCTACAAACAAAGGTGTTTTGAAAAGACCTGTTTAGCTTACTGCTGGCATAACAATAACAATAAAAATATGAAACAGTTTAATAACAGTCCAGCAATGTCATGTGAGAGTAATCCTGTGTACAGTACTCAACAAATTAAGTTGAGCATTTTACTAGCATTATAATAATCACCAGGATAAAATATGAAACACTGATAAAGGCGTGTTGACAGACTTGTTACTCTAAAACATGTTCACTGCTATTATTACCCGACTGTAATTTAAATAGCGCCCCTTTTTTAATGTAAACGCATAATTATTCCTCTCAATTGTTTATTTCCTAATTCTGCAGTGTTAGTTGCAAGATTTAAAGAGAGGTGTGTCTCCAGACAGAATGTCTTTATGAAACCAACTGTGTGTAGTGTAGTGACCACATGCTTTACACAATAAAGTGATCAATTTCCTTTAAGGGTTGCATAGCTAGAAAAATAGTTTAGTTAATTTTTTCATCGTCAAAAAATATAATTCAATTAAGAAAAGGCCATTGTTTAAAATTGCTAATTAAAACTTCATTAAAGGCAGGTAGCTGGAAAGAAAAAAACGAAATAATAATGAAATACACAATTAATTTAGCTTGCTTGGGAAAGCTCCACCTTAGGTCTTAGTTTTTCAGCATAGAAGAATGCAGTGCTATGCCAGTGTTGCCATCTTATATGTTTTCTTATTGTCTATGTGTTTATGATTGGCATTATGATATTTAATGGTATTGACTCGTTCATGATCATGCAAATTACAGCAAAACTAAGACGACTATCACACCATCCTCATATAATCAGATTTCTTCAAGCTGTCTTGTTTTTTTTCCGTTGGTGCAGCCGCCATGTCGAGTTTCTGCAGAGACATGGAGTGAAGTCAAATGATGAATAAACTCGCAAAAAATATATATGGATATGGTATCTTATTCAATTATTATACACTTAAATGTGTAATTGACTAATGTGCTTATTACATTTTTACCAGTTTCAAAATGCTTGAGATGGTCGTTTTCTAAAAGGGAAATAAAACAAAAATGGTCAAAGTGTGAGTATTCAGATTTTTATGTATGTTTACCAGTGTATTTCTACTTCTAAATAATGCAGGGAGATTGTGCTTCACTGATTTTAGTACTCAGTTATACGATGAGTTAAAAACTAAAGTTCATGAGCAGCACTCTCTGTAGAAGCAGAATGGGCAGACGCCAGCTTCGCCCACCCTGCTGGTGCCCAAGCGAGCTTTGCATTGATGTGACGTGCATTTTCACATAGGAAATCAGAGAATTAGCTGCAAGACAGACACAGATATGCTTATGTTAGTGCTTTGTAAGAATGGTCTCAGAATAATAGGTTTACCTGGCTGGCGTCTCGGTTGAGGTTGATGTTTATGATAACTTGCGAAAGTTAGTAAACTGAGTACAAAGGTTTTTGCCAATTACTGCAAAAAATGCGCGCATTTTAGCCTTGGTGGGAACGCTATAAGTGATATTTTTCTACACCACCCTATGTACAGAGAGGAGACCAGATCCTGAGACGGTTGGAAAGGTAAGAAAAATCCCATTGTCTGATTATCCCACCCTCTAGCGGACACAGATAGAATATATTGCAGTCAAGCCTTTTAATTCAGTAGCTTCTTTGCTATTTCCAAAGATTTTGTTCACTCTGTGATTTAGTAGTTTATATTTAGTTGTAAACATACCATTGCCTATTATAAAACAACAAAACATAGTTTGAACTTAATTTCCAATACACAAATGGAACTTAACTAATTATTAATTTATATTTCGTTACCAATCCACAATTGAAACTTTACTAAATAATTATTCACTTAAGTGGTAATCCTTCGGACCTCGAGGTTCTCCCTGGCTCGCTTTTGTGAGACACATACAATGTTCAACACTTCCTGGTTCACTCTCCCCCTCCTGCACATTTCCAGCTTCCTTTTATATTTACAGGGGGTGTGACTTCCTGTCCTTTAACCCAATCTCTAGCTGGCTGGCTCACAAGTTAAATCCTTCACCACTAATCTATTTTTACACAGTGGCCCTTAGTGGTGGGATTCCAAAGTGCTACTTAAAAAGAAGAAAAAAACAACACCAAACCCAGACCAACAGAATGAATCTAAATTAGAGGTTTTAACCCCTGCAATTTATGTAGCGTCCTGCTATAACTTTGCCACTATATATATATATATATATATATATATATATATATATATATATTATAATTATATATATATATATATATAGAGTTTTTTTTTCCAACTTGCCAATGTTTAGATATGTTTAACACACCTTTGTCAAGGGAAAGTGTGTTTGAAAACAAACAGTAAAGATACTTATAGGCTTTTGATGCCATGGCAACTGCACTCACTTATTTCTTTAAATCTAATAATGTGTTTGTGTTGTGATTGTCATTTAATACACAGATAATGATAACAATCTACTATTCCATTCTATTTAAACCTTCAGGCATCATGGCATTGAATCTATTTATCCATTTATTTTCCTTTATTCTTCTGTATTGTACATTATCTAATTTATCTAATTATACCTACAGTATTTTTGCTTATCCCATACTGGTAATGTTATAGGGAAAATAAGCATATTTTAACATGATAACAATACCAGCCTATTATTAACTTGAACATGTGCCTGCAATGCACACAAGATGTCTAATTATTTAGAAGAATGTACACCCTGTCATGTCGTAATGCTTAATTCATAAAAAATTATACCTTAGGCACTTCTCGCAATTCCTTTCAATCGCAAAGTTAATAATTGTTTATTGGGGTTGACAGATACACTGACATACAGACAGACAGATAGTTAAATATAAAGGTAGATATACAGACATATAAATGCAATGATTACAAAAGCATGGATAATCCAGTACATGGAAAAAAAAAACAATCATTTCATTTATTTATTATCTTTGCTAAAAAAATGTAAGCACGGGCAAGAAACGAACAAATCAATTCTTCCAAGATTTTAACTACGTTTCTTCTTTTTTCATCTGCCAAACAGCACCAGCAACTTACAAGGATCAGCCATTGCTAGAGGGTGAATCATAGCAATATTGATTTGATTATGTAAAAGCTCTGTGGAACCCAGAGCCAGATACAAAAATATCTCATAGCTAAACTCCTAGGGGAGGCACACTAGTAAAAAAGCAATCTTTATATTGTTCCAGATAAAAGCATCATTAGTTTCCTTATAGTGAAACAGTTTCCTCCTCAGATACCTGTTTTTTTCTTCCTCTAGAATCCACTCAGACATAATTAACACTCAGTTACTAGACTCCTCTCCAGAGTGAGTCCTTATGAGATTTGTATGACTGTACCTGTGAATTAGCTGCCAGGAAGGGTGCCTGCTTTTATTGCTCTGTGAATGAAAACAAGCTCTGGCAACTGAGCAGTGGCACCCTCTTCTGGAACTTTCTTTATTCCAGGCCCTCCACATTCCTGAACAATAACATCCTGTACTTATCAACCTGTCTGTGGGGAAACACAATTTAGGGCAACTCTTACCAGACACCTAACAACTCTCCACATTTAGAAAAATCAGTTAATAGATCAAATCTATTTAAAGAAAGAGACAACCTACTGACCACTATTTCTCTTTTCCTGCCAAATTGAAACTCATTGTCGGTTTTCCAAAATAAGAAATGGGATTAGTTTCATTTCTTAAAGAATAATATATATATTTTATATATAATATATTATATATATATATATCTATATATATATATATAATATTATATATATATATTATATACAAAATGTGTGTTTGTATTATATTTGTTTTACATGTATTCGGATACAAAAATCTGATGTTCGTATTTGCTACAAATGACAAAAATACCTTGCACTTATTTACCGCCTCACCAGAATTTGCGTGACAGTTTAAAAAAAATGGCAAATGAAAAAGAGCTCTGTGTGATATGTGAGATATATTATATATATATATATATATATATATATATATATATATATATATATATATATATATATATATAACACAGAATCAACACAGCAGCTCTTGGGCCTCTATTTAAAAGTTTTAGACAGTAAGAAGTAAACAAACCAGATAATGGGTGTGCACTCATAGTGACCTTTATGGGAAGCCATCTGGGACAGAAATGTGTTGTTCTGGGAGAGCCAGAATCTCATGGGACAGAACAAAAGGCAACGGTGTCATTCTGAAATGCCTCGCTTAAACAGTACACAACTTCTTGAAAATGTTCTGTAGTGATTTTTATATAGATTTTGTATATTATCAAGGCTTGAAGTTAACATATATTTGGTAGCGTTTTGCTACCTAAAACTCGTAATTTTCTACTAGTTTTTTTTATGCAGTAGTATTTTTCTGGTATGGTTTCTGGTACCCACAGTGCAAATCATATTGGACAGTGGAGTACAAATACCTACAGTACCAGAACATCTTGGATACAATTTAAAGGTTTGAAGTTTATTTTATAGGCCAAAAGTAAAATTAAGTAACTGTTATAAACATTATGATTTTATAAGATAACAGGCAGTGACCTAACAGGATATTAACACTAGAAGGACCGGAGATATACTCATACCTAGAAGCCCCGCAGCAGTCTTTCTGACGGCTGTATTCAAAACACTGTAAATAGTATAATGAAGGAAAAACAGTCGGGTGTAATTCGTTTTTTTTATTTTTTTTAAGTTCTGTAAACATCTAAAAAACCGAAGCATATATATATAATATATATATATATATATATATATATATATATATATATATATATATATATATATATATAAAAACGAACATTTATTTTACAAATCAAAACAAAAAATGTCAACAAATAAACATCTGAACAGACATCAGTGTTTACAACATACATATTTACAAAACTGAACGATAGTAATACATTTTTTACTTTTCAACAGCAATTGGTTTATTGTCAGATGCGCAAAAGCAACTGAACAATGTAGATAAATAAACTTAGAAGACATTTTACAGAAGCGCACAGCACAAGAAGTTATAAGAAAAAGCCTAATTTATTTTTCTTTTTTCTCGACAAAAGGGTATTCCTTTACTTTGAGTCTACGCTTGTTCACAATCAAACAGATAACACACTTCTCTACGTCAGCTTTCTGCACAGGGCACGGTTGTGGGTACACGCTTGGCAGTCTCCCTATGTTCCAAATGCTTCTTGCGAAGTTCCTGTGCTAACTGTAAAATATATTCTCTCCTTGGTAAATTTTGTGTAAAGTACCCAGGAATTGATGTCTGCTAGGTCCAATACATTGTAAAACATCTGAAAAGGCCACCGTCAGGAGTCAGCTTTCACAGAATACTTTTGTGTCATCTGATCCAAAACATCAACTCCATATTTTCTTGCATTTTAAAACTCCACAGTCTGGTATTTATTTTGAAAAGGCTTTTTGAAAAACAGTAGACTGTCAGTCATTCGCTCAGGCAGAGTAGACACTATCTAAAAAAAATAAAAATTATTAGTAATTATTAGTAAATAAAAATAATAAAGTAGAATACCATTCTATATAATCAAAATACAATTATTTTCTGTGTGGCTGTCAATGTGACTGCTCCTGGGGTTTTTAGGTATAATGTAATATATCTCCTTTATTTCTGCACTCCCACGTTTCATACTTTGTGAGAATATTTAATGCATATGGACAGAAAGGTACAGGAACGCACAGCCCCATGTGTGTTACACAACTGGAGAAAATTACATTTTATAACCAAAAACCACTAAAATGACTGCCATGGGGCTTCTATAAAATGCAAATTTAATCTGTCATGGAGATTATTAACTCCAGTTTCACCCTCGCTAAAAATGAACACACAATAGGTAGATAACTACTTATAGTTATATAGTACTTCTCCTATTTAGCTAGTGAAACGTATGCTTTAACACAAAATGTTATATATTTACTGTATATATACTCTGTGTGTGTGTGTGTGTGTGTGTGTGTGTGTATATATATATATATATATATATATATATATATATATATATATATATATATAATATATATATAGATACTATGAGGCAATTTCCGTTACATAGAGTAGGTGTCAAAACGTCATGCTGATATCGCCAAGATAAGCTCCCAGAAAGTACTGATCAATGCAAGGCCCTTGTCCTTTCTCCCATAAGCATTTAATTCTCACTTGTTGAATCTTCAAACTCCTAACCATTACTCTTTGTTCTAGCCAGTCACAAACTTGGAGCTCTATGTCTAAGCTAGTCCTTTGCAAAGTATGCTCCTTTCTCATATCCGTTTCATTTAGTAAGTCATTAACCATGTTGTCAAACCTTGGGTCATCTTCCAACCCCGCTATCATAGGCTCTAGGGGTATTTAACTATAGGGCTCTGTAACAGGGTGAGCAGCCCTGTACAGTGGTTATTTTAGAACGGGGTCTCCCCCTCCGCCCCTGTGTTGTTATTTTGTATATGTTTATTGTTTAATATTTGTGTTTATAGATGACGGCTTTTTGTTTTGTTATTGGTTTACAGCGTGGATGGGAAGCCCCATCCACGTTAATAATTAAAACCTGTGCAGAAGGTGGCCATCTCCCGAATTAAGTGATTAATTTGTTGATAATCGGGAGATGGTCACCTGTATAAATAGCTGCAGCTCTCTGCACTCGGGAGTGGGTGTTCAGAGGAGGAACGAGAGCGAGCGAGGAGCGAGGAGTGAGAGAGAGGAGAAAGTAAATTTAAAAGAATATAAGGATCGTGAAGGCTACTGCCCAGCCAGACCTTAATTCATTTTTGTTCGAGATTTATTTTTGTTTAATTGTTTTATTTCTGCTCTGCGAGCAAGTGTTTATTTTTGTTCAAATATTTTATTTATTTTTTGTTTGCTTTAAATAAAACGGCGCATGGGCCACTGCACCGTACCTTTGTTTCTGTTGTGCTTTTTTCTGGTCTGGGTCACCGCAATGCCATTTCCTGCCACAGGCTCTTTAATTTCTTAGAAGCCTTGGGCAGGTGTCTACAGCATCCTGTTCCATTTGAAAACAGAGCTGGATGCTGCCAGCTAGGGTGGCTAACCCCTGTCAGTCCCAATGGGGTCTATTTCCTCTTGTCAGCTGTCTCTCCAGGCTGTCTCAAGGTCTTTCCCTCGTCGCCAGCTGCACTATTCACAGCAATCACTGGACGTATCCAAATGATTTCCATTACATGAGAGCAGGTGTTAAAACGTCATGCTGATATTGGACTCAGCTTTCGCCAAGATAAGCACCAACTAAGACATAGCTTCTTTTACTAATGTGATCCATCTGCGTTTCCTTCCATCTGATAATGTAGATATCCTGTCTGGTGTTGATGGCTGAAGTGTAATGCTGGCTTCAGGGCTCAGCCTATTTTGCCTCCCTGGTGCATCAGTACACATAACACAAACAATTGTCTGGACTAGCTGAGTAGGGTACTTCTCTGGGGGTCTTCAAGAGGGTACCTTCCATCCTTGGTGTCAACCTTAAGAGGGCTCGACAGTGATTCTAGTGTCCCAGAATTACCCCATCTGTCTCCCACTCAGCTAAGCCCAGCTTACATACCTTTCTTTACATCAATTTTTTTTTTATTTCTACTATGCTTGAGGTCACCAACCAGAATCTTTTCGTCTCAACCAGAGCCGGTTGCTGCTCCTCTCTGCTGCTTCAGATAAATTCTCTACTATGCGTTGCAACTCTTGACAACTGAATCCAATGTCTCTGAGAAACCGGGTTGTGGAGTGTGCCACAAGTACTCGATAATCCACCTCCACTGGATAAACCTGGACTCTCCTTGCTGTTCCACTTCAGCAGGTTTTTAACTGTACCAAAGTTTCTTCCTTTCATGTGCCTCATCCACAGTATCCTCCAATGGCACTGTTAACCCTTGGCAGTCCATTTATTCAGCGCATATCAGGCACGTCATGTCCAATTTATTTTCACACGCTCTGTTTATTTTACAAGCGCTGTTTAAAAGATTTATTTTCAGAGTAAAACAGGTTCAAAAGGCATTGAATCACAAAAAAACACCCAGTACTGTATCTACAGCCAAGTCCCACCCCTTGTTCGCTGTATTTTTCACATACCTCTTTATAGACGTGCATACTGATAAGTCCTCTCCTGATCACTCGTTTTATCACCAAACTCCTCAATAATGCGATTCAAGTCATTATTTTATTACTATAACATTTCTAAAAGCTCTGCAAATGTCTGTGATATTCTTTGAGCCCTGGATGCAGAAGCAGCTACCTCCATTGTTGTGTCCTTGTTATCTCTGTATTGCATGGGGCTATGAGAAACGCCCTTTTTTTGGTCTCACTCGGCCATTGAAAGGTTTTTTCTGCTTTTTCCAGAGAAAAAACGACTAGATACCTGTGCTTTACGTCTTTTTGATGATGTCGGACAGGGTCCGACATTGGACTGGATAGGGAAAATTGTAATGTCGGACCTGGTCCGACATAGGACCGCAAAGGGTTAACTCTACAAGGTAAACAATATCAGGTCTAAGGTTAGTGGTGGCAATCTCAGGTGGGAACATCTGCCAGAATTTTCCAGTCTCTAGCAGCTTACAGTTCTTCTAGAAGAGTTTTGGTTTTAATACCTTTTCTATGTTCTTCGTCTGTCATATATTGTTGGCATTGGTGGCAACCTGTTGGTAATGCTGCGCTTGTCTTCCAATGCTAAGGCCAAACATCACAGCACCTGGTCATGAGGCAAAGTAAACCGTCCTTGGCTAAAATTCACCTTACATCCTGTCAAAATGTGTCTCATTGTCCATTGTCCATAGATCTTGCCAGCTGATCTTGCATATTTCCACACATTCTCCCATTTCGTCCATTCTCCCTGCTTGGCCTGGGAAACTGCCTTCACACACCTCATCCTCTTCTCCTGCTTTTGAAACTTGTTGACTACCAGCTTCCTCTGTTGAGCTGGGGCTGCTTTGTGCCATGTAGAAGGAGCCAGACCGAGACCAAGGCCTCCTCTTCCATGCTGTACTTGCCCCATGATATCACTGATATGAAGGGTAGCCTTTGCATCTTCCACAGCTTCCTTTGCCACCCACTTTCTTCCAGTTTTCAGCATAGGTGCTGCATCCCTCACACATTTGTCATGTGACTCTACCAATGTAATTTCCAAGTAACACAGTCACAAACCTGGAGCTCCATGTCTTTGCTCAAGTCTCCAGTTCAAATCCCAGTTTAGCCACTGACCATAAGCAAGTTACTTAACCTCCTCTTTGGGGTGAGATGTTGTTGTATGTGAATTTGCAGCTGATGCATAGTTCACATACCCTAGTCTTTTATCTTGTAATGTGCTTTGTGATGGTGGTCCATAATGAAAGGCGCTATATATTAAAAAAAAAAAAGTATTCTCTGTTCTCATATCTGTTTCCCTTCCTAATTCGTTAACCATGTTGTCAAACCTTGAGTCATCTTCCACCCCCGCTCTCGCAGACTCTAGGGGTATTTTTCTCTTTAATTTCTTAGAAGCCTGGGGCGGGTGTCTCCAGCATTCTGTTCCATTTGAAAACACAGAGTTGGATACTGCCAGCTAGGGTGGCTAACCCCTGCCAGCCCCAATGGGGTCTAATTCCTCATGTCATCTGTCTCTCCAGGGTGTCACATGGTCTTTTCCTCGTAGATATCATTCTGCTTATTGTTGATGGCTGAAGTATAATGCTGGCTCCAGGGATTAGCCTATTTTGCCTCCCTGGCGTATCAGCACACACACCGGCTGCAATGCTGGCTCCAGGGATCAACCACTGTGCGGCTTTTCTAGCGCATCAGCATGACAACCGTCTGGACTGAGCTGAATAGGGTACTTCTCTATTGTGTTCAGGTGGGCACCTTCCATCCTATATATACATACATTTGGCTAACTAATGTCACCCAGCGTATTTTTAAAAAAAAAAAAACCTTGGTTGATAACCCTTATTCTGTTATTACTTCTTAGTTAATTTCTTCAAAAAAATGTAGGGAGGGACCATACATATTTATGAACAAACCAGTTAGTATAACATATTGCTTGAATCTTTTAAATGTAGCGGTACCATGCTGGAATTAGCTTTCATTTTCCAAACAGCTTGGTTGTGGTTGTAACCTTATAATTTATAAGGTCATACAATGCAGGAGTCAACGATATTGTGGCACACGTCCATTTTTTATTTTTTTTAAATAGGAGTGTATGACTTACTGAAATCTCAGTCAACAACTGAAGACAGATAAGATGATAATTTCATAGCACTTAATTTGCACCGATGAAACATAACCTGGTTATGTGTACTGACGGCATATCAAATGCTTAGATGACAGATATGGTTGCATTCTTGTATGACTTAAGGATAAAACAAAATACAATTCAACAAGGAATTGAATTAGCTCCATTACTTAGTTGAGCACAATATGATTTCAATAAATACTTTTCTATACAAACATGCTTTTTAAATATAGGCTTACTATGTGACAGTTTGGGTTATTTAGTCTGTTTAAAACAGTAGGTAGGTGTATTTTTGTAATTATTTTTTTTATATAATTATTAGTCAAATAAACCACTACAGAATAAGAGACCATTTTGCAAACATTTAACTTGAACTGTTATCGGGCATCCTTTGTTTTGTAGTTAATTCACTGTTGTAAAGTAAGTCCTACACAACTTATTCTTTACTCCTGGGATATTTTTCTATGTTAATGTGTTAGATATTGTAAGGTCTTGCTGTAAAATAAAGCAACAAGAATCATTTTTTAGCCAAATTAGCCATATAGAACGATCACTTTTACAAAATCTACCAGGATAAAACGATCTCAGTAGTGACTGACACTGAACTTTTTCTCCAGTGTGAATGTGTTATTCTCTCAGTGAAAACAAAGACCTTGGTAGGCTAATTCGAAGATAAGGCGGATTCATAGATAACCTATTGCAGTGTGAATCATGTATGACGCATACAACCGTTGCCATCTTCACACAATCTGCAACCATGGCAACAGGCGTGAGGAGGTAATAAGACTGAAACAGAGTGCATTGAGAAAAGCATGAAAAATATGATGCAAGTGTACTTTTTTATTTTTTTTACTGTTTTCTTTTAAATATACAGTTTAAATGTTGATCAATCTGAAGTTGTCTTGAAATAACTATTGTATACTGTATAAGGATGTTCAATTCAGTTTGGATATTTCTTCATTATTCTGATACAGCAAATTGCCAAACCCTATTATAGTGAACAACCTGCTATAATGAACACTGTGGCTGTGGGCAGTTGACCAGCCTGGGCAGATGCCGAAATGACATACAATTCAAAGCTAATTCGGCATCTGCCAGCCGCAGCTGGGCACTTCGCCAACTACCCGGGCATTACGGCAAGTTAATTGAACTTGCAAGTTAATTTTACGTCAAGTTAACTTTCTTTGCCATCAGCCAGGGTGGCTGTGTACAGTTGAGGAACTGCCTGGGCAGATGCCGAAATAACATAAAATTAGAAGCTAATTAGCGCCTAATCCGTGGCGGACTGCCGCGACTACCCGTGATATGGGCACTTAGCATATATATATATATTCAGTATATATTGTATATATATTATATAATATATTGATACTGTAGCATAAAAAGGCACTATATTTCCATTACTTAAATCATAAATTAAGTATCAAAGCTCTTAATATAAGGCTTGTATATTAATTGCTGGCACATAGAGTATAATTGCTTAATCACTAGACTCCTTTAAGACTTGAGATCTATCAGCCACAAGGAACTGGGTGAGCATAGATGGGCCAAATTTTCTTATGTACTTCTGTTTCTTATATTCTAGTAAAAGGGTTCTCAATGTGTAATTGGGAGAGCACACAATATTAAAAGGTGTACATAGCCAAAAGGGATAATGCAGCTTTTCACTTGGTTATACTCAATTTTCTCTTTGCCACTTCCTACATCCCCCTGCATAAAGGCCAATACCAGTACTCATACAGGAACCCTAATAGTACAAATGCAAACACTCATTAATTCAAACCTGTTATTGAAAGGTGAAGCGGTCACATTTCAAAGATAAGAATTATTTATTTTCTGTCCTACATTATCCATGCTGATTTTTATATTTTCAAAGGTCAACTCCCCCCATTGGGAAGTACAAAGAGTTATAACAACTTTTAGTTCAGAAAGGCCCACTTGTTTAATAGTTAAGGCAATTTTGATAGGATTTGTAAATCTTGTTTATATTTTCTGCTGTAATTACATTAACCGTATGAATGATTGTTTGATCCGATTTTAAATTCCTGGTTCCAAGGGATGATGTTATATAATTAAAGGGAACATTTAATTAAAAAAAAAAGATATTAATCTCATGAAACCTCAGTACTTTTGAAAGCATCTCTATCTGCTGTTTATCGATGGATGCAATCATGATTTCTTTGACCTTTGAGTCTAAAAATAAATAAATAAAAAAAACAACAAATTAACAACAACAATACATATTGTATATGCATAAAGGAGATCAGCACAGTCGTCAAATACAACACAAATACAATGATGAAAGAGAAAAATGTATACATTAAAACATTTAATAATATTGGTAATAATACAGTAGATTGCTTGGAGTCTGTTATTAAATAATAAAAAAGCAAGGGGATTCTTTGACGTCATTTTATATTTTATCTCAACAAACAAGCTATGAGCCTTCAAACAAGTTGATTTATAGTGATCATAGGAGTTATCCCTTTCAGTATTAAGTGGCTATTCTTTGGTGAAAATTTGCTGCATTGGCCCCTGTATTTTGGGCACTAGTTTTTTTTGTTTTTGGTGCTGATTTTTCTCAGCTGGAGGGGTTTGTTGGACAGTGATAAGGAAAAATCTTTGCTAAATGAAATCCCTGTGGTTTCTTTTCTGTTTAGGGGTTGATCTGGGGACTGAGCATTATAGGCAGCTGGACCTGTGACTAAAGTCAAACAGGCTGGAATTTACACTGGTGCAAGGTTGGCTTTTAGTTTAGAACGGCCAGAGCAGGAAATGATCATCTAGGTGTGGCATAGATTGTATTAGCTCTTCCTCGAGAAACCTGTGCTCAGACAACGTATTCTGACACTTAAATTAGGAAATTTTACTCAAGACTAAATTCAATCTATGACAGCTAAAATGTTACCATATGGTGGCATGTTCAATTACTGTGAAAGTTTATTTGCATAGTTTTTAAATGCATTTTTAATGAGAATAATAGTCGTAACAATAATATCTAAATTACCAGCACTTGTATAGTTAGTAGGATAAATACATGTTTTTGGTCCTATTCTCGTTTGTGGCAAAATCTCTAAACAACATGGTGGTCCCCCCTGACCTTTTCTGGGAAAAGTTTGGGAACGACTGCCTAATGTCCTTAGCGTAGTACGACTGAGATACAGCCTTATATTATTATCGATATCGTATTATATTATTATTAATAAGTATTAAAATCTGTTTCAAATATAATGCAGCATAATTCCATATATAGAGTTGAAATTAGATTAGCAAGGTTTATGCTAACAAGATCCCCTACATATTTAATAGCATCAGTGTTAACAATGACTTTCTCATTTTCCTCAGAACTTGGTGTGTTTAGTTAAAAGCAGCTTTGAAAAATAGTTTTTAATAAAATGGGGATGGTTAAGGATTGGCTTGTTAGCTCATAAGAAGTCAGTTTCTGCATTTGTATTAACTGTTTTGAGAATTGTGCTAATAGTTTCAGGAATTTTGCTTTAGCGATTGAGAAAAACTGTAAGTAAATCTAATTGTATACAGTAAGCTTGTTTGGTATAAGCTTCCAAGACCAGTCATGGAGATTTAGCAGAAGAAAAATGGCACCTTCAGATACAAAATATTTCTATGGTTGACACCCTGTCACAATTATATTTTACTTTGCATATAGGCAAGCAAAGCTCATTCATATTGATCTAGGTCACTATTACTGGAACATGTGCTAGTTTATGGTTGTAGTTCTATAGAATATTGACAGCTATGGGAATTTATGGCAGTTGGTGAACTGTGTCCTCCACTGAGGTCATTAGCACAACCGCACAACTGGTCAATAATGCATGTTCACAAATATGTTGTGGCACTGACTTGTTTTCATTTCCTGTTGAGTTTGTCTAGCTTTTACTGAATGCTTAAATTGACTATATATTTTTGTAAATAGTAAGTTGCTTTAGAATACATTTGTATAGTTTATTTTTTTTTTTTATACCATAAGTTTGAGTTCTTATATTATTATTATTCCAATACTGTGTTTTTTTTTTTTTTTTTTTCATTTTTCATTTTTCATATAGTCTGTGTTTAAGTGCTGCTTTAGTTTCTAGTAATCACAACATATGTAACATATTTCTTGTGATGGCTTTATAGTAGTAATAGCTCAAGCCATCTAGAGGTCGGCTTTCAGTGGTGTAACAAGGATTTCGGTTTGAGATTTTTGCAGATGGGTTCTAATTTATAAAAATGTTTCTGTAAGTAAAAATTAACTGTACTCCAAACTTGCAATTAACTCAAAATCTCCCTATTCAGAATTGTGCTGTTTCAACTCCCAATCACACTTATCACTACTATGCAGTTATAAAAGATACAGATTAAATCACAGAAAGAATAAGCTATCTTACCTGATGTTAAATCCCCAAGTCCATCCTCCGCGCAGGGGAGTAAAAAGACACGGGACACCTGAGTTTTAAATTTTACAGAATGCCCCGATGTCCTATAACATTTCACTGATGTCAGTAAAAATTTTGAAACCACATGTTTATGTGGTGATTTTTAGTCCTGTGCAAATCAAGCTTTAGATTGCAGTTACTGGTACACCTGATGGTCCCTCTGGCACTTGAGATAAGAAGGTTAAAACCCACTGGTTTAAAAATAGATGAATAAATGAAAAAAATAATGATTTCTATATTAATCTTCGAAGTCTCATCACGTCGATTTGAACAGTACATACTCATGTGTTGCCCAAACACATCAAAGACTAGTGTAAAATGTTGTGAAAATGACAGGATCACAATAATAATGATTGTATATAGCACCTTTCATAGTGGACCACCATCACAAAGTGCTTTACAAGATACAAGACTATGGTGTGTGAGCTATGCATCAGCTGCAGAGTCACTTATAAGAATGTCTCACCTGAAAGATGGAGCACAAGGAGGTTAAGTGACTTGCTCAGGGTCACACAGTGAGTCAGTGGCTGAGTTAGGATTTGAACTGGAGACCTCCTGTTTAGAAGACTGTTTTTTTAACCACTGGACCACACAGCCTCACAACTAGATATGTGTTTGATGGGCCACAACGCAAACAGCTCATGGGTTAGAGTTTACATTGGTTGGGACGGGGGTTGCAGGTGGCTTGCTTTTTTTTTTCTCCCACATTGTTGAATAATGAATTTGGGGAGGGTTCAAACCCCTGAAACCACCCCCTAGTTACGCCACTGACAGCTCCTGTGGACCTGGTTTCCTTATGTGTTTCTGGTAATACATATAGCTGTGAACTAGATTGCGCTGACTTTTTTTTTAACATATCTACATTTTGTCATGCACTTTCGCTATCAAAACTGAAGTGCGCGCTTCGTAATGGTTTCATGACAAGACCATGACAATATTGTATTTTAAGTGTTACTTAACAGGTTGTAGGGTTTAAAACACAATGCATTACTTTCCCTAGCTTTCTGACTTGCTGAACATTGCATTCTTGCAATATAGTTTTCAACATGACTGCGATTGTTTTGATATTGTTATTAATATATCGCTGGTCATAAATCAGTTGTACTTCAGGGCTTCCTGTCAAAACGTCTTCTGAATTCATAACACCAGCTGTTAAAATCCAACCTGTTCAATCAGAAACATCCGCCGTACAAACCCCTCCCTGGTTAGATGCAAGATATACAGGGAGGCATACTTCTAACTATATGAATACTTATGTTTGTACTCAAAATGTGCTTAAGACATTGTCACACAAAACACTTTATAACCAAGGCAGTGAATTCTGCTGTCCGTCTAAATGTTGCTGTATTGCTTACAGTGTAGAGCCACGCTTAAGGTTTTATTACTAGTTCTTATTCCACCCTAACCCATCAAAATAATCTATTTATTTATTGCCATTACATGGGGCTTCTCTTGGATATTCATAAACCTTTTCCCACCCATCTGAACATGTGCTGGAGCAGGTAAGACAAATGAACCAGTCAAACTGTTGACCTTTCGGAGAGGTGTTGGGAACCAATGAAATGTTTCTGATTAAGCAAGTTTAACAGCCAGTGTTATTGATGCAGAAGACATTTTGACAGGAAGACCCAAAGCAAAACCGATGTAAACAGGTCAAAGCTGCCAGGCTAAGATAACCAGGTCAAAAATGGTTATGGTAATCAAAATAGAAGACTGGTCTGCTTAGAGTGTTAAAATTTAAGTTAGTAATTTTTATATATTGGTAGGAAGGTTGAAGTCTGAAATTTTCAACAGCAAAACTAGCATATGAATTTGAATACGTTATACACAGTTATCAACACTGACTTAAACAAAAATTCAGCCGTTTAATTATAAAACTTAGAAAAAAATTACTTTTCATATAAAAAGGATACATACTATAAATAATTCAACTTCACGTCCTCATTTACAGAAACAGTGCAGGGTTATATATTATTCATTATTGTCAGAAAAGAGTACATTGGCATTTCAAACCAGACTCAAATTATGTTAATTTTTTTTTATTGAAAACTATATTGATTTATATGAAAACAACACAGTGTTTTTAATATAAACCATATTCTTCAAAAAATATTTACTGTTTCAATCAAAACCGTAGTGGTCATTTTTTAAACAGTTCATGTCAGGTTTAATGGGGAATTCCTTACGAAAAAGTGATAAGCAATATAATAGCAGTGTTTTCCCCTGAGTCATAATCTTGTGTACCTCTAAAATAAAATCATTCCAAAGCAAACTTAAAGCCAGGTAAAGGCAGATATAAAGAAAAATAACATTTTAAGCTTTACTCTTTAATTTATAACAGCGTACTGTATTTGCTACAAAATTGCCTCTCAATACCATTGCCACTGGAGACCATAAAAGCAATAGTGCCCATCGATGAAGGCTCTATGGTGTGGCAGTTGACTATGATGGGGGTTATGCGTCCCGAGCAGAAGGCAAGGGCCCTAAGAAAGTCAAGGTCAACTACCACACAGTAGAGCCCTGATTGAGAGGGCTATCGCTATTTGAAAATTATTTTTCCCATTATTTTCTTTAAAACAACACTTTAAAACCTATATTTACACTGAAGTTGTAATGCTTCATCAGAGTTGCCAAATGGCACCTTTCATTAAAAACAAAGCCCTACATTTTTTAATAGTGGGATTATCAGAAATTTGAAACATGAACTCCTTGTTGACTGTTTTCTACTGCTGGTTTGAATTCGATGGACAGGGAAATGTAGCATTCTCAACATCCATGTCACGAACCACGGGAACATATTGGATGGGTCATAAATTCTCCCCTGGCCCATTTCCAGTTGAGTTGAATGCAATGTCCAAGAATGGAAAATGTATCACTGCAATCTTAAATGATTATCCTCCAGTACTTACCACTTTTAGTACAAGTCCCTGCAGGGAGAGGCAAGTCAGGTTTGCATTTACTGTTTTGTTGCTGCTGTACTAGGTTAAGCAGCACAAACTGGTAACTAGTGTGGCCTTTTTTATGTTACACATTTTCCTGCCAAATAAACCATCACCAAGAAATGACAATATAGCACAAAAGAGCAACCGTAGTATACAAAAAATATTATAAAAGCATGTTTTTGCTTCCTTTATAATTAGAGCACAATTAGAGCACAATTACCTCAAAACAATACAATACAATATAAAAATCTGGAAAAACCTGCTATGTAACTGACCTTCAGTCAGCTTCTATGCCATTGACCTTTGATATACAACAAGGTCATGCAGTATAGCTGTATTTCCTTGATCTAATTCTTAATTATCATCAGAAAACTTCAGCGGTGACTTAACGACTGACTCACAACTTTTTTTACATCCCCTGCAGTGACTTTAGAAGAGTTCAGAAAGGCCTTACTGTGAACCACCAAGCCAGCTTCTCACCCTGCTTTTTTCACAAGCAATAGAGCAAAACATTACCTAACATGGTAATGCCAAGTCCTGGCATGCACCTCATACACCCGGTTTCAATTATATTGAACACAAGAAGTGCAGTAACATTACAGTATGTCCTGTTCTAATAACAGCATATGAATACAATGACACTGGTACCTTTAAATTCCTTTCACTGGGTCCAGGTTAGGCTTATTAGTATCCATTGAAAAAGATAAAACGTTCATTAGGGAACCCCCAGAGGTTTAGATCTAAAGCCACCTATATTAATTTTTACATTGGTGTAAATTTAAACAGGAAACAAAATATTAATAACTACTTTAAATTAAATGTACAGCAAACAAAAGAGAACAAAGAACAATAAATGCTGATGTGGTTCCCATTACCAATCAAGGTAGGGACTGCCATTTTTTTCTTGCCTTAAGATTAGATTAAGGGGTTAGTCTAGTTTCTTCCATTGTGTTTCTCCCAAACCAAACAATTTTTACAAATCTTTGATGGAAATTACATTCTCAAAGATGACCATAAAATCATCAGGTGTTTCCATAGGACGAGATAAAAGCTTTCAAGAACTGGCTGGTAGCAGGCTTCTTTAAAGATTATTTTCTCTGAAGCTATCTGAACAGTGATGCAGTGCACAGTACCTTGGTAAAATTAGGAAAGCAAAGTCAAAGGAAAGTAAATCTCATGCTAGCATTTGAAATCACAGATACGGGTGGTATGGTATGGCGGTTTAGGACTGGGTAGACAAGCTAAACTGCACGCTCAAACTGTACAAAACACTACAAAAATGTATGAACTTATTGTAACTCACAATAACTAGTTTAGTTCAGAACTGTGCCAAACATTCTGTACGATCTGTACGCAGGACAAAATGTTCTAGAATGTTGACGAAACCTTAACAATGATTGGTTGATTTCTCATATGTGATTATTAATAAATTATGGTAAACATTCACAACGGCAGTTTTAGTTTGTTCAACCAGTATAGTAGAGACTCAAAGTATTCCTGAAATTGACTGCAGTCAGATTTCAGCTGCTGTCTGACTGACAGCAGTAAATGTATTAATGCAATCTTCTTTCAGCTGCTGCCTCTGTTACTGAGCCAACAATTTTAAAATCCACAGTGTGTATTATCATATCTACATAATGTTCTACTGTGTTAATTTTATGTCAGCAAAGTGCAGGTTTGACATAGTGTTATAAAAGTTTATGGGCTGTGCTGTCAGCTCTTTAGTAATATCACTTATACCCTGGGTATCCAAAATCAATACCATATTTTCTCTCCATAAATAATGTAGGCCTGAATAAGGTCCAAATGCACGCATTGACAGTCTCCTGCAATTAGACTCTGTGGTAACAGATGACAGTCCCTTTCCAGATCAGCAAAAAATAAAGACACAGAGACCACTATGTCACCAGCCTGGGGAGTTACTGGAAATCTTAATGGAATAGATTCTGCATCTGCCTCGCTAGCATTCCATTCTACGGATAAATGGATTGTGGTGGATTTCTTTTCTGTTTGAACCTATGCTACCCTCTCCTGTATCTCTGAGGTAAAGTCAAGCCGTACAAGACTGGTCTTTAGCACACACAAAATGAACTGAATAGGTAGATGCAAAAGGGCAACAAAAAGGAAATAAAGTTATCTCTGCGTGACATGCAGAATTCTGAAAATACAATTATAAAATTGTATGCTGTATTTTTTTCTTTTTTGCTTTAATTTCATCCAATTAACCTTCTTGAACTGTGCTACACACAACCGCGTACATATTTGAATTGTTTTTCATCAACTAACCCTGCAATGTAATAAAACTGATACAGTACATTCTGCATACAAAGGTGTGTGGAGTATTTTCCTAGAGGTCCCTGGTGGCTCATTCAGTGGAGGGTGAGTCACGCGATCAGGAGCTTGTTGCTTTGAAATCTGGTTGTGCTGTTGCCAATCTTGGCTGAGGCCCACAGGGAGTATGTGTGCGCCTGTGGGTTAGAGATAAACGTCAGCTGGGCTTAATTCAGTGGCCCCTACTGGTCAGGCGCCTCAGTAATCCAGGCAGAAAATTTCTACACTGCGCACTTGCTTTCAAGTCTCAGTAGCTTTGTAACATCCATTACTGAAGTTTGGCGGGTGAAAAGTAGAGGGAACAGAGATCACATAATGATATTCAGTCCAGCTGATTGATAATTGGGTAACATGGCGAAGAAACATTTGTGTTGGGCATTTCGAATTCACTAGAAAAAACAGTGGTTCAAAAACAACTAGGCATCATGAGGCATCATGGCTCCCCCTAGTGCACACAGCACTAGGTCCTTTGGTTTCTGACTTTAATTACCTGTCAAATAAGCAAACTGTTTTTATTGTCACAAACAGTAAGAATTAGGTAGATCCAACAATAAATCAAATTAATTAAACAAACGTGTTAAATATTGGTGCACTACATGACCAGAGGGCTGAACATTTGCCATTGCTTATTAAAGGTGATTCACATCAGCGGCATCAGAAAATCCCTTATTAAAGATTCTTACAATTTCAGGCCCTTTGTTATCCAGGCCGGGTCAAAACTGGCAACTCTTCAGTCAGGAGGCAAACTTGTTCCAGGCCTCAGCCAGACTTCCCTCAGCCAAGATGACAAAAGATTACCTCATAAACATACAGACTGAAACAATCAACAGGAATAACTAAAAAAAGTCAAGTGCTTTATCTGTTAGATTAGTGGGAAAACAAGAAACTCTAATTAAATAGTGTTAGTGCCCTAGCAGTTCCATTATTTGAATTTAGAAAAAGTGAAATAAACCCTCTTAATATCATTCCTGTTAATGTAACCCCCTGCTTATTATTAGCATTTTGAAATATTAAAGCCAGAATATAATGGAACTCAACAGAGACAAGCTCCTGATAATATCACTTCATTATTATTATTATTATTATTATTATTATTACTTCCCTTCATTAATATTATTATAATAATATTATTATTTATTATTTAGGAAATACACAACTGATTTCCAACCCACTTACTTGGGAATTAAAAGCATCAGAACAGTCTATTATACAACTATACTGTTGTAATCAATGTAATACCTGGCAAGGGCATATTTCCGAAATCAACACTACTGTAATTGTGCCAGTTTTTATGGTTAACTCATAACAAAGTCAGCTCTGTTTATAGTCATCATCTTTCTTCAGTCCATTTTAAGTGATGTTAAAATGACTGTGAAAGCAGAGAAGGCTATTTTTCATTACAGGACTTACATTCTTATTGGTAACAGCCTTAAATAGTCAACTCTGCTGATTGTCACCATTTTTGCTCAGTCACTTTTATCAAAATGGCTTAACTGTTTATTAAATCTCCCTTCACCTGAATTAATAAGGACATTACACTTCACTACCTGCCAACGAAGACTTCTTCAGAAAAGGCATTTGTTTCATATTTACTGTACATAAAATATATACATTCTGTCAAGGAAATGTTTACATTGCACCAAAAGCACATTTCACATATTGTATATATTCTTTCATCGTGTTTCAAGAGAGAAATGTAACAGAGATATATAATGCATTTTCGAGGGTGCCCTAAAATATTCTATTTCTGGAGGCAAATCTACAATATCGATTTAAGAAATAAATAGCTCTGGCAGGTTCATTATACCGAGTGACTTCTCAACTCATCACTGTGACCTTTACAAGAATCCTGCTTAGCGTCCACTGGGTAACAGGCTCACTTGTTGTTCCCTTGGTTATTTAAAATCAGCTATTAGAGAGCCTACGTAAAAAAAAAAAAAATAAATTAAGGACTCTGTCAGTACCAATACCATAACATTTAGTCTATAACATGCACATTATGTATAATGCTCCTCCAGATACTATGTATTTTTACATCTGCAGTTTCAAAAAAAGCACATGTTATAGAAACATAAAGATAAAAGGGCAAACCCAAGTCCCAATTTTCATGCTAGGAAGTCTGTTTCACTTCTTATGGTCTCGGTCATTTCTGCTAAACAATGTCTTGACAGGAGACAGTTAAAGGTTGTTCACTATATCATATAGCAAATGCAAGTGCACAACAGATAATATTTATAGAAATTATTTAGTTGGCTAATAAATCTTTGGACAAGCAGAAAAATTGTGTATGTATTTAACCAACTAGCAACTTCTGTCTCAAATAAAGACAGATGTTGTTATGTTTAATGTAATCAGTACACATATATTCTTAGGTTTTGACTAAATCATTAAACAGTTTTGACTCTCAGCTGTCAAAAGGTTGCACCTGATAAAGAATACAAGTAAAAGCACCTCTTCCCAAAATGTGTAAATGGGTGTGCATTATATTCTTAACATTACGGTAGTGTGCATAAAATATGGAAATACTGGCTGCCATTAGTCACTATGGAACATTGTCTTGGAATTAACAAAATACTATACTGGTTCTCTTCCAGTAATGACTAGCACTGGTTTAAAGTTGCTAAGCATTAATTGAACTGTAAAAGAAATTAAAGGCTCTTTGCCTGCAAAATTCCACTGCTGGTAGTTTACTTTGTGCTAACTTTTTTTTTTTTTTTTAAATAAGTAATATAGCCAGCCAGAATTCAGGGCTCCGGTTCACAGATAATACTGGTCTTTTCTTTATTTGCATAGAATGTCAAACCTGTCCACCATCAAAAAAACAGATTTTCTTTAAATGTGGAAATTAATTTTGAAAAAGGTACATTTCTTTACTGTCTTCAGAATATTCTTATATATTTTACTTCCAGTTATCCCATCTGAGCATGTTAAATAACATTCAATAATCGTGTCTAGCCCACGATTAAACCATTAAAAAAGACATGGTCAAAGACCTTGTAATTCAGTGGGGGAAAGGTCAGTTTTGATGTCTCAAAGGCCAAGAACATCATGATAGACATTTGTGGGATTCAGTCATTTATTTGACAAATTGCACTCCTTTACAATATTCAGTGTGCCAGCAGTGTAGTAATGATATAGCACAATGTGTTAAACTGCTGAGAAACAAGTTATACAATGTAACGACCCGGGGACTGATGTAACCATATTCTGGAAGGTTCAGTGACCCAGAGTCAGAGGTTCAACTGCAACAGGTATTCAGGGACCCGGTTGCAGCACCATTGTTGTCCCAAATCAGGGGTTCATTGTTACAACAAGGGATCGAGAGCGGGAAACTAGGGGCCAGGTGCTGAAAGCCGTGCATGTTTGTGATTGGTGGCTGGTGGCCAGGGGAGTGGCCTAGACAAGGGGATAAGTAGCCCAGTGAAAACAGTGTCAGGCTGCTGCAGAAGTGAGAGAGAATTAGAGAAAACAGTCAAGGAGAGCCAGAGAAAAGGAGGGCTAAGGCTTGAAGAAGGAAACAAGCCAGAATGCACTTAGTTCGGGCTTAGCACAAAACCAAAACATTGTGTTGGACTGAGATTTCCTTTCTTTTATTATTTGTCACAGTCTGAGTAGCAATACACTGCTCAGTTGTAGCTCTACCACTGGCTGGTAAAGCAGCAAGCTTTACTGGTCTAGTGTAGAGTCAGGGTTAATAAACCACTGCATTCAAGAACCTGAAATACCGGAGTGAATCTGCCTTCATTTCCACACAACTCTACAGCATTAACACTTTTCTTGAAGATGGGTGTGTTTTAGAATTTAGAACTTAGTAGAAGTGCTTCATGTATATTACTTATACTGTAAAGTAACTGTAACTTCTAGCAGCAAACTAATACACTTCATTGGATAGCAGCAGTATTCTGTGAATATATAATTTCATTTATTTAGCATTAAAAGTGCTACCAGTATAATGCTTTCATGCTACTTAAGGCAACTAACGGTTCTGCCAAGGCTTCAGGAATCGATTCTTATATGTTTTGCTTGTGCTTCTAGTTCATACAATCTTAGAAAATATCAGCAACTCACACACATGGTTATTTTGTTTTAATAGTTTTTACATATTTAAGAACTTGATGTCTTATAAGCTCTTGCTGAAAATGTTCTGCTGTAGCAGCATTATGGTTTGCAATGTCGAGGTCCTGAGATACTGTACAATTTCCGTCTGTCCTTAATGACCCGACCTACTAAAAGTTTGAATTGTTTTTTTCACAAACTGCAAGTTATATATATATATATATATATATATATATATATATATATATATATAGAGAGAGAGAGAGAGAGAGAGAGAGAGAGAGAGAGAGAGAGAGAGAGAGAGAGAGAGAGAGGGAGCGAGAGAGAGAGAGAGAGAGAATGGAAATGCATTATAGGTAAGATTTATGGAATTATTATGCTAGCTACATAAATAATAAACAAAACAGTGAATGACACTGTACCTGGATGGAAGGTCTCTGGCTGTGCGGCTGCAGCTAATTTGCTGCTTTTGAAGCAGAAGTCTACAGAGATTCATGGAAGTGTATCATTTGCATACATGTAGGCTTCAGTGTAGGGGTAAAGCAAGGGTAGATCCATTACTGAGAGAACTTTATATGCAATCCTTGTGAAGGCATAGCTTCCACTGAGATCTGCATCCTGAGTTATTAGTTTTAACTGTCTGTGAGGACTTGGGTAAATAAGATGAGGCCTGTAATGATCTCTCCCTTGAAACATACAGTCTACCATATTTAATGACATAGTTTGAGTGTCTAGATGTGTCATAAGTTGGCTTTTTCCCTTACTATATCCTTTTCCCATAGATTATTGAGTTGATAGGAAGATTTAAATATATTAGGGGGTTTAATCTATTAATCACACCTGTGGGCTTTGATCGATTAGAAAAAAATAATTGATCAATTAATCTTGTCTACATCAGTGTAGTATTAAAAAAAAATGGTGCACGAAAAACAAATCTATACTTACTAGAAGGTATACCCAATATTTCACAATATCTCACAATGAAGAAAAAAAATATTTTCTTATCTGTGCTTTCCTTTCATGGCACTAGTACAAGTTTATGATATCATCTTAGTCGCAAACATGTTTGTTTGAAAATAGTCTGGCTTAGGGATTTAACCACAGTGTATATAGCTAGTGTTTGCTGTATGAGTGTAAAAAGCTGAAGAAAGCTAAACATATTTCAAATAATGGACATGTTTTTTTTTTTACTTTTAAATGTTACTTTATTATACTCAGATAAAAGTGCAATTGATCAATCATTAAAAACGTTCAAACAAAAGAGAATCAAATAAACAGATACATCTTGACATTCTGAACAAACAGACACTTGTCTGCCCCCTTTTACATCCTTTTTTTGCTTTTAAAAGCACTTATTTGACCCATCCTTAGCACCATTGATTAAAAAGAAAGGGAAAACCTCTAAGGGCTCTGCAACTCATGAAGGTGAAGAGGCAAGGCTAACTCGTAAAATAAATTCCATATTTACAGCTGAGCAAACAACTATGAAAGGAGGTATAACTGCAGTGTACAAACATTAAAATGTTTTTTTTTTGCATTTACACAAGAGGTTTAAATGGCAAAAAAAATAATAATAATAATAATAATTTCGGGACGTTTCGGACAAAAGTCCTTCTTTAGGATCATTTTATCATTACGTTACAGCAATGTGGTCCAACCTTGTGTTCAGATTGTTTTTGTTATTTTGCACTCCATATTGTGGTCATTTACATACCACATATTTTACACTCAGCAGTGGTTAAGACACCCTCACAAAGGTACTGTATTTAATTTTTTCTTTATAATACATAAATTTGCCCATCAACAGACTTCACTTATTAATTAACTTATTCCTGCCTTTGATTTCAAACAGCAGTTTGTTGAGTTGTAACCATGAAAGTATCCCTTACAGCCTTCACTATAAACCCACCACAACCTACAAAACCCACACGTGACCCACATGTGAAAAACCAATATGATACCATTGGTAAAGCCTGTCTGCTGGTTTAACGGCTGCACTGTTAAATGATTATCACATCCATTTTACAACTTCAGTTAGAGTTTACCCCGCGCAAAACTTCACAGTTTGGATGAGTATTTTTGGGTGGACTACACTAATATTTAATACTTTATTTACAGTAATTGTAATGCTTATGTGCTTTCAGTGGAACATCTTTTACTGTACCTAATATAGTCAATCTGTTAGATCAATTGAGAACTAGAACAACTAACCCACAATTTCATTGTATTTACATAACCAATTCTTGCTTCTTATTAACAACTAAATACAATATATTTTTTTAATTTTCCATTCCACTTTTTCATTTTCCAGGAAACTGTTTTTGTTGATAATATCAAGCAATATAAGGTTTATCTGAAATTGTGGGTTATCAAGTTTTTTTGAGGCGCACTTCAATTTTTGAAGAAGTCACATATAAATGATCTTTGAGGAAAAGTTATGCATAAACTTCATTATGAGTCCCCACTACTGACAGGCACTTCTTTTGGAATTAATATAGCAACACTTACCCTTTCTTTTGCTCTGCATACAATTAAGGTGAGAGAAGTATTTTGTTTTGTTTTTTTTTCTTTTTTATACGAATGAATGAAATGCTCAAAGATAGAAAAGTAATAGATCTGTGAGATGTCATTTCTAGACCCTCCCATTTCCTCACACCTTGCAGTTGGTTGCCAGTTCCCATTAACACAGCCCTCCCCTCAGTAAAAAGCAGCAGACAGGAACAAACTGATTATCGGCCTCTTCAGGGAATCGGAGACACTGAACGGGAGGATTAAATTAATATATTAGCAGCACCCTTCCTATACATCCTTCTCAATAACAATTGACTTTTATTAAGCAACCGGAGGTATTTTATCTCTGAATAAAAAATAAAAAAAAACACTATCTCCCAGGGTGCGATATCTGTCATCGGTGATGGGGGAAGAAGAGACAGGACCTTTGAAGTTTTTAGACATAAAAGCAAAAATAATTCAAACGTATTCTTTCAAATATTTAAATAAAAAAGGGAAAATGAGAAATGTCTTAACCTCCTTAGCCACACCTAATGAATCTGACTGCAGTGCAGTCTGTTCTCATTCTTTGGGGAAAATAAAAGTTAAAAAGAAAATATAATTATCTCCAAACTGCCATAGATGCTTTACATTTAAAATGAATTTATTTATTTAAAGTTTTTTTTTATTTATTTATTTTTTTATCAACACGTTGTTTACAGCAATTAAGTGAATGGGAAGACAATAACTTAGCTTTATTCATTTAAAAGTCACTATCATTTTTGCAACAGAAGTTTTTAATGTGGTTTGTATAGAATATTACAAGACTGTTTTAAATTATGTTATGCTATTACTCTAACTGTAGTATGGGCCTAATCAATATTTAAGTGTGGAAGTCCTTAAGTGGCTGGTATTTTACTTTGACATTTTTGAAGGCCCTCAGCCCTTCTGGCTCAGTTAATATCTTCCAAATAGGGACTGACACACACAGTAGGTCCACATAGGTCTTTAAATGGCATATTGACTTCAAATGTTGAATTTGTGATCCACGTTTTCAGTATTTATAAATTATATCTGAAAGCACACATTTCAAAATTATTTTTGTTAACATTTATGTATTAAGCTGAATCTGAAATCCAGAGAGAAAAAAAAACACCACAGTAAATAGATGTGCTTTGTTTTTACACTTGGTGCCCCATAGTTACAATGGGTTCTTTTCAAACAGGAAATTGATCAGGTAGTAGGTGTTGCAATTTTTGGCATGTCACTAGATTTTACTTGATAGGTACATCACTAACAAAATGTAAAGTTTTTATTAATTCATAGCTTTCTCTTAGATTTAATTTAAAAGACTTTGACTTTCACATTTTTTATATTCACAGTGTTTAAATGAAATCTCATTTATAATCATAAAAAAAGTGTAACTTTCATTTTATCACTGCTGCCCAAACTCAAGCGTTGTTTTTAATTTGAATTTTGAATTCGGATACCATTGCAATGCCTATGAAATACACATGCAATTAGAAGATCATTAACAGAAATGGAAACACAATGGATTGGGAACAAATGGTGGTCCTGATACTACAGTAGTGACTTGGACATAGAGAACTGTATGTCTCATTGTTTATAGATAGATATATAGATGCATCAGTGGATCAATGAACACTTTGCTTGTACTCTCATAAATGCCAATACTATAGTGTAACCAATAAAATACACAAATAAGTAGATTAAACCATAATTCATTGAATAACTAGTCTGTTAAATTTGGAAAAGGTTTGTTTTAATATGTTTGTACAGTATGTATTAAGTTATACTCTTTACAAATAAAAACAGTATATAATGAATGCAATTACCAGTAGCGACTTACAAGATAATAAGAGTGCAACAATAGCCTATGCTGAATAGGTATGTCATGACATTTGTGAAGGTTAGGTTTCTAATTCTCTGCCTGTGTCAATCATTTTGTTCAAAGGTCACAATATTTTCTTTTTGTTAATTAGTGACTCATATGTCTGTATGAGCCCTAGCTACATGAATGGATTTTTGTTTTTGACATGTGGATGTGTTTGTTTGTATTTATTATTATGTGTGTCTCTAATACATTGCATAAGAAACTGTTTACTGGAACTGAACTTGTGTTGTCTGTGCTTTCAGCCTTCCACAACCTTACAACGCTCAGGTCAAAGGACAAGGGTCAACAAAATGTTGCCTGCAAGTGAAATGTTTACAGTGGAAGTTGTTTCACCTGTAATGGAACTACCATAGGGCATATTTAAAGAAATTTATTAAAAAAAATAGTGGTTTGATGAGACTAGTTTAGCTGGACAGTTTGGTGGTAATCATCCTATACATTTTAACTGTATGTATTAAGCATTAGCTTAACGGTCATTACCTACTGAACAATTTACTACAGTGACAGTTAGGTGTCCTGAACCGAAGACACAGCACTCAACGTCAGTTATCTACAGGTAATGAGCATTATGTGCAGAGCATAGTAATTGTATTATAAACCAAACAAATGGTTAGTGTGTGAAGACATTTTTTTAACATGAGTTTAGGTTTTAGACTGGATCCTTTAGGATGCTTGAAATTGATGTCGCTGTTTAAAGCAAGTTTCAAGATTCTTCCAGATTCTGACATTATGTCCTGTTAAGGTTTTTTGGTTTTTTTTTTTACCTGTGGAATAATGAATGCTTGGATCCTGATTGGCTGGCAGGATCCATACATGTTTATAATCAGTTTCTACAATACAGTATAAGCACTGTGCCCAGCCATAATCATTGTATTAAAAATGGACTTCTAAACCTCTGTAATAACATAACAGTGAGTAGCGAGAAAGCTTTTAGGTCAGGGATCTGCTCTGTAACACCTTCAAATACGATCCCATAACATACTTGCATGTTTTCTGTCAATTAGTGAGGAAAACAAAAACAAAGCACAAGGAGAAATAACTTTAAAGCGGAGCTCCAGGGAAGTTTTATGAAGTGACCCAAAGTAGGCAGTGGACTTCTCTGAAGAGGTATTAAATAATAATAATAGCATTTCATTCCCTTTCACAGGAAAGCCGGAAAGTACTGAAGCAGCTCTATTGTCACTACAACAATAGGTCCAACACTCCCATAGTCTTAATGGTAAGATAACACAATAGGGTCAAACTAAAAAGGTTTCCTCATTAAATTTTTATTAGAAAGTTGTTGTTTTTTTGTAAATTGCTATTGGAAAGCTACCTGCTCTCAGACAGCCCTGAAACCTGTACTCTCTTTTTCTAAGGTATGGCTCACTTTCACTGCATCACCCCCAGAAGATTTTAAGGGCACTCAAATTGAATTAACACCAAATCAGGCCAGTGCATTTAACAAATACAAATGCACTTAAGGGATGCCTCGGAATGATTTGTGACTAATGAAAGAAAAGCATAGGCAAGCCTTTAAGACCACATGGCTGGTGTAGTGTGTCATATACAGGAAAAGCCATCAGCCTAAGTTAGTATACCGGAAAAGAGTGAACTTTGGGGCCCTCCAGTACCTTTAAAACTGTCACAAAGTACTTTGTGTTTTCTGTGGTATTGAGGGGAAATTGTTTGATCTGTTAATAACCTTAGTGCAGTGCAACTTCCAGTTATATTGACAATATTGTAAGTGCTTCACTTACTATGTACACTTACACCATACAGCTATGGCCAAATGTTTAGCATCCCCCTATAGAATTAACTCCTTTTGCATCATAAAGTTGAATTAAACCTGCTAAATAATGTTACATTACCATATTGAATTACCTACCGCTTTGTAGTTTTCCATATACTTAATTAAAAAAGGTGACATTTCAAAATCAAACATGAAATACTGTAGTACTATTATGGCTTCCAGTACATTTTTGAAATATCATTTGGTAGTTTCTTTGATTACATGATGTTAAATAAAAGATCTAGGTTATATATATATATATATATATATATATATATATATATATATATATATATATATATATATAATAACATAAATTACGATTCTAAGTTTATAAGAGGTAAATATTTCTCCATCGAAAATTGTAATACACAATGTGGCATAGTGACTGAGTGGATACAGGTGCAGGTCCTCATGCGGTGCGTTAATGACTTCGACAGAGACTCTTGTAATCCAATTTTGAATTATTTCTAATAAATTTAAAGATCTGGTGACCAAACCACTAATCCTTTGGCAATACACAACAATGTGTTGTTAGCACAGGGTAAATAACCATTTATTGGTCCCCCAACGTTAAATTATATATATATATATATATATATATATATATATATATATATATATATATATATATATATATATATATATATATATATATATACATACTATAAATTATGTGTCTCAGTCCTAAAAATCCAAAACATTTGGCCATAGCTGTACTATTTCATACGGTAGATAAGTTAGAGTCTTCAGTCTATATTCAATATTTTTCCAGTCCTATCACTAACAGGTCTATTCAATAGATCGAAACAGTGGCGGAATCACACACTGGTTGTTTTTCAGAAAGCTGATGACATACTGTACATAGCAGCAGTAATATTATTATTGTAAGCGTTTAACGTCTCAGCATGTTTTTTTTTTCTTTTTTAAAACAATGACAATAAATAACATTGTCTACAGATGGTGTCCTCCCATATTCCCTCTCAATATCCTCGAATTCGCAATCGTTTACACCAGTGGTTTTTTTTTATTTTGTTTTGCTTAAAGAGCCAGGATCATGTCCATATATACTAAGTTATAAAAACATACCAGTACAATTAAACCTTGCTGTGTTGTTTCTTATCTTCCCAGAACACTTGAAGTAACTTTCAGTTCCATTCCAAATATTTTTCTTTTTCTTTTTTTTTTTATAAAACAGAACAGCATTTCACTTTTTTTATACACAGTAAATGTGGCATTATTATTATTATTATTATTATTATTATTATTATTATTATTATTATTATTATTATTATTATTATTATTATATTACAACATTATAACTGTTGCTTTGACTAACATATGTGCAGACATTACCTTTTGTGTTTTTTTTTCTACCTATATTTATCCTTTTATTCTCAACTGTGTCCAGACCCCTAGGTAATTAATAAATAATTTGCGAATATTTATAAAAAATATGATTCAGACAACTTGTATTGTTATTAGTCATTTTAGAACCAGGTTAAACCGAGTGTCATTCTCCTCCACTGACAAGGTGGCAGTATTTGAATGGCAGGTTACTTCTATTGTGGTGAGCAGGTAAATCTTGATCCTTGCATTCTTTTGAAAAGAAGTCAGTTATTTTTTTGTAGCATTTTGATGGCTGTAATTCTATGTGAAGGAACTAAATTGAAAGGAAACTGGAAAACAAGAGATTGACAAAGCACAGCACTGAATGTTTTCATGCCAGGTAAAATGGTTCAACTGAAAAAGAATGAAGAAAGAAAGAACGAAGGGTTAATTATGAGACTGAATCATTAAGTCAATCACATTTTTGACAGTTGGCTAAGAGAGTATAAGTAAATACTTATGGCAAGATTTAATTGTAACTGTACGTTCAGTCCACTGTCCAATTTAACAGTGTATTTAGTTAATAACTGGAAAAGTATTGAATAGCAACACTCACACACTCAGGTCTGTACATTATTTGTGATTTGAGGATAGTGAAAGCAAATGAAGGGGTCAACCTATGTTAGTGAATCACAGTCCTTCACGCTATCATCAAATCGGTTACCCTGAGTGTTCTGTAATGCTTAAATAATGCACAATGGGACACAGCTTTATCGGTTAGTTAATGTAGTTATAGGCAAAACCAACTTGCTTATTAACTTGCAGATTACAGACTGACCCAGTGGACGATAAGCTATGAAATTAAATACAACCAGTAACATTTCCTTTAAAAAAAGTAGTAGCTTAGAGAAGTTTGCAGTGCTAAGATGATGTTGTAGAATAAAGGAAATGTTCAACCAGTGAGAGCACAGCGTAAGAGTTTAGAGAGAAATTATACCTGAACTCTGCTGCCTGTTTTCTTTTACAATGTTGTTATGTCACCATCTAGTGATGAACACTGTTTCTTTTGTCAAAAAGTTGGGGTGCCTTGGCTCCAGCGTGAGCAAAATAATCTGTTATACAATGACATTAGAAATGCGTGTAGCAAAGGAGAAGCCATACTAATGGGGGATTTCAACTTCCCCCATATAAAATGGGAAAACCCAATGGGTAGCACGACGGATGAAATTGAAATGGTGGAAATGACAAATGACTGCTTCCTAACACAATTTGTTGAGGCACTGACTAGAGGGGAGGCATGCCTTGATTTAGTCTTTTCAAATAATGAAGACAGAATAACTAAAACAGAGGTCAGAGAACCACTAGCAAACTCAGACCACAACATGGTCTCATTTGAAGTGTTTTTTTTAAAACCCCAAAAGTAAAGGCTAAAGCTAAGGTTTACAATTTTAGAAAAGCAAACTATGAAGGTATGAAACAGACACGAACAGAAGTAGATTGGAGTAAAATAGAGAAAACATCCACATGTAGTACTAGAGGCACAAAACAATTACATCCCTAAAGTAGACAAATCTAAATATAGCACTAAATTGCCAAAATGGTTTAATAGATCAATTTAAACAAATATTCAGAGAAAAAAGGCACTTTACAGAGCATTAAAAAGGGACCAAAAAGAAAGTACACAGAAAGAATACACAGAACTGCAAACACAAGTCAAAAAGGAAGTTAGAAAGGCCAAGAGAGAAATAGAAATGAACATTGCTAAGGGGGCTAAAAACAATTCCAAAATGTTTTTTCCAATATTAAAACAGCAACAGGACATTCAAAGAGGAGGTTAAATGTTTAAGAGATACAAATGGCAAAATCGTAGATGAAGAAAAAAATAGCAAATATATTAAATGATTACTTTTCACAAGTTTTTACAAAGGAAGATACAGACAACATGCCCCACATGTCATCCTGTTCCTATCCAGTTTTAAATAACTTTAGCATAACTGAGGCAGAAGTGTTAAAGGGACTAGGAGCTCTTAAAATAAACAAATCCCCTGGTACTCAAAGAAATGAAAGAAGTAATTTACAAACCGCTAACCAAGATCATGCAGCAGTCTCTTGACACAGGGGTGGTACCGACAGACTGGAAAATTGCAAACGTAATACCGATCCACAAAAAGGGAAACAAAACTGAACCAGGTAACTACAGACCAGTAAGCCTGACTTCTATTATATGCAAACTTATGGAAACTATAATAACATCCAAAATGGAAAATTACCTATATGGTAACGGGGTCCTGGGAGACAGTCAACATGGTTTTAGGAAAGGGAGATTGTGTCTAACTAACTTGCTTGATTTTTTTGAGGATGCAACATCAATAATCAATAATTACAAAGCATATGACGTGGTTTATTTAGATTTCCAGAAAGCTTTTGACAAAGTCCCTCACAAAGGATTAATTCTAAAACTGAATGCAGTTGGGATTCAAGGAAACACATGTACATGGATTAGGGAGTGGTTAACAGGTAGAAAACAGAAAGTACTTATTAGAGGAAAAACCTCCGAATGGAGTGTGGTAACCAGTGGTGTACCACAGGGATCAGTATTAGGTACTCTGCTATTCCTAATCTACATTAATGATTTAGATTCTGGTATAGTAAGCAAACTTGTTAAATTTGCAGACAACACAAAAGTAGGAGGAGTGGCAAACACTGTTGCAGCAGCAAAGGTCATTCAAAATGATCTAGACAAGATTCAGAACTGGGCAGACACATGACAAATGACATTTAATAGAGAAAAGTGTAAGGTACTGCACACAGGAAAAAAAAAAAGTACATTATAAATATCATATGGGAGATACTGAAATTGGAGAAGGAATCTATGAAAAAAACCTAGGAGTTTTTGTTGACTCAGAAATGTCTTCATCTAGACAATGTGGGGAAGCTATAAAAAAGGCTAACAAGATGCTTGGATACATTGTGAAAAGTGTTGAATTTAAATCAAGGGAAGTAACGTTAAAACTGTACAATGCACTAGTAAGACCTCATCTTGAATATTGTGTTCAGTTCTGGTCACCTCGTTATAAAAAAGATATTGCTGCTCTAGAAAGAGTGCAAAGAAGAGCGACCAGAATTATTCCGGGCTTAAAAGGCATGTCATAGGCAGACAGTCTAAAAGAATTGAATCTGTTCAGCCTTGAACAAAAAAGACTACACGGCGACCTAATTCAAGCATTCAAAATTCTAAAAGGTATTGACAATGTCGACCCAAGGGACTTTTTCGACCTGAAAAAAGAAACAAGGACCAGGGGTCACAAATGGAGATTAGACAAAGGGGCATTCAGGACAGAAAATAGGAGGCACTTTTTTACACAGAGAATCGTGAGGGTCTGGAATCAACTTCCCAGTAATGTTGTTGAAGCTGACACCCTGGGATCCTTCAAGAAGCTGCTTGATGAGATTCTAGGATCAATAAACTACTAACAACCAAATGAGCAAGATGGGCCAAATGGCCTCCTCTCGTTTGTAAACTTTCTTATGTTCTTATATTCTTATCTTTGTCTGTGTATTTTCACTGAAAAAAGACCATGCACTGCTTTAAATCATGACAACTACACCAAGGTAGGTAGGCATATCAAAATGGGATGTTGTTAAAACACAAATTAACTTTATTGCTTGTTTTACACAAGGCATGATGAGCCTTTAAAGGCACTGTGAGCCGTAATGTTTACATTAAAATCATTTTATGGTAAGAACAGATTGTTAATATCAATAACTCAGTTAATGAATCCCCACATTATACAGCTGATGCCTGCTGTTGAAAATAATTCCTGGATACTGGGGCAAAGAGAATTACAAAATGTATAAGCTATGCTTGCCAGATCACACTTTAATTTAGGGAATCATTTTCATCAATCCATTTCAGGATTTTTTTTTGTTTTTTCATTTTTTAGGATGGGTAAAAATACTTGTAAGTTCTGCAGTGAAATAATTTACAAGACTTGAAAAAAAGTCATGATTCACTCCAATGTATTTCCTCTCTCAACACCTCTCTGTTGTTCCTCCTCTGCCTTCAAACACCCCCATCTTAAAAAAAAAAACCTCACTGGATCCCTCATCCCTCCAGAACTACCATCCTGTCTCCCTCCTCCCGTTCCTCTCTAAAAACTTTGAGCGATCGATAAAGCGCCAACTCTCTACTTTCCTTTCAACACATTCTCTGCTTGACTCCCTCCCTTTTCGCCCAGCATATTCCACTGAAACTGCTCTGCTCTCCGTCACAAACTCTCTACTCTCTGCTTGTGCCGCCTCTCTCTCCTGTTTCTCCTTGACCTCTCTGCTGCCTTTTACACAGTTGACCACTCTATTCTCCTGTTCTCTCTTGCTGACCTGTGACTCTCCGGCACTTCTCTTGCCTGGTTCTTCTCCTACCTCTCCGAGCAAACATACCAGGCATCCTGGCGTGGCTCACCGTATGCCTCTTGTTCTCTTTTGACAGGTGTCCCCAAGGCTCAGTCCTGGAAACCTTCCTGTTTTCTCTTTACACCCACTCCCTGGGTCCCCTCATTTCCTTTCATAGTGTATATTCTGATGATGCACAGATCTTCCTCTCCTTTCCCACCTCTTTCGACATTTCCTTTTGTATCTCTACCTGTCTCTCAGCCATCTTATCCTGGATGCACTCGTATTATCTCAGACTCAACCCCTCCAAATCAAACCTCCTTTTCTCCCCCGTCTTCCTCCCCGACCGCTGATCTCTCTATCTCTACTCTGCTTGAATCTACCACCCTCTCATCCACCAAGAACCTTGGTGTCACCCTTGACCCCTCCCTCTCCTACTCTCAGCACATCTCTACTCTGCCACGCTCCTGTTGATTTTTCCTCAGCAAGATACATAGAATTCACCCCTTCCTCACTGACTACTCCATAAACAACACAACTCTCAACCATACTGGACTATTTGGCACCCAATTGTACAAGTAGTTGCATCAGCACGTACTTGCATTGAACTGCTCTTTACCTACTGCTCCTAACTATAACTACTTACTGTATCTTGTATTTGATTTTACTGTCATAGGTAACCGTACTCACGTTTTTGTAATTGTTCTTATTTGAAATCATTTTCTTCCATTTATCATACTTACTAAGTGTTCTTACTGGATTTTACTCATATAAGCACTTATTTAGTATACGTTTTAACTGCTCTTAGTCAAACTCGCTCTTATAATTTACTGTTTTCTTTATTTTGCTCTTAATTGAATTTGATCTTATTGTACTTTCATAACTGCTCGTATCTGTATTATGATATTCTGTAATTCTCTAACACCATAAAATGCATTTGTGGGTGGCAAGGCTTGTGTACCCAAGCAGTTCATGTAAATTATTTATTTATTTTTACAGGCCATATAGATAACCTCTTAAATTACTATTTTATTAATAATAAAGGGGTGTTGCTTTTATCATTCACTCTTCACTTCTACACATGTGAAATAACAATAATATAACAAATAATAATCAAAGGAGCTAAATAAAACTAAAGGAGCTATAAATCCACAAAATAATATTTTCAAAATAATATGCATGGCACAAGAAGAAACAGATTATTATCCAGAGAACTAGGAACTCCTTTAATGACACATAAACTGGATTTTAAAAATTACGTTCCTTCATAAATACAAAGGGTATATAATGAGATCAATGCTAGACTGTATGTGGCAAGATTGACTACTTTCAGAAGGTGTTCAGGTAATTGTTTCAATTTAAGTTTTAATGTTTAATAAAGCATCCAGCAAAATTAATGATCTTTAGCTTAATTTCATTTCATTTTAATGTTGGCATTTTAAGCAGTTCATTTTCTGACTTGTACCACATAATGTAATTATGCAGAAACAATTAAAGCCTTTATTAGTTTTCTTTTAACAGATAAAAATAATAAAAGAATAACAATAGTAAAATAAAAAAAGAAGTATTTAATATAATAATGAATAAAACTGATAAGAAAAGGATTATAGCTCCTTTGAAACTACAACATACAGAGTCAAATAAACACAAATATGAGAATTATTTTATACCAAAAATAAACTGGAACAAATATGTTTTCAATACCAATAACTCAGTTAATTAATGCATCCACTCATTATCCATTAATATTGTCAAAACTGGCATACAACTTTCACTATGAAATTCAAGTTTCAGAATACAACACACTTTTTTTTTTTTAATCAAAAAACTGCTTTTATTTTAAAAAAGACCAGAACATGTAATAAAATGGTTTACATAAATACAAATCTTTTTGTCACTTAATGTACATGAAACATTCTTCATAAAAAAGCAAACTAATTATCTAACGTTCTGTTTTAATTAATGCAGCAGCAAACCCATTACATTATTTTTTAATATGAAGTTCTTTGCAAAATAAAAAAAGCTCCTGAGAGGGAAAGGTTTTGAGTATTCAATCCTATCAAGGGGGCAAAAACATCTATGTTTTACAGTAAAAATAACTTACTGTGCTGAGTACACTCCGACTGTAGGATGATGGGGTCAGAATATTCTAATGAGTTGTGGAATATCTTTGCACCACCCTATGTACTAAAGCATCAGAACTTACACTGCTGGTAGCATTTTGCGAACCCATCACCATGCTCATGGGGTTAAAGAGATTAATCAATGTCAATGTCTGATCTTTTGAAGGCAGTACAGAACAGACTGTCTAGGAATACCCTACAGAACTTCACTTTAAGTCAAGTCACAGAGCACCCCAGCACTTGTCAAGTAAGTTGCCAGAAACTGCCTTCTGGTTAGCACTCAAACCCTTCCTGCTTGACCTATTATTTGATATTTGACCACTTGGTTGCAAGACACTTGCTCTTTCAAGCTGAAATGTCACTGGGGCATCTTGTCAGCTCCCAGACATCTCGGCCTGACATGCGATTTTACTTTTGTGTGCTACAAGGCAGAAAATACAGGGCAATGGCCTTGATTCATGTGCTGTCAAACATGGGCGTCACTCTTAGGGTACCAGAGAGAATGGGAGACTGTCTGTGAAAGCCAAAATAGCAATTTCATGGAGAATTAAAAAAAAAAAAAAAAAAGAAGTCAGAGGAATTAGTTGCAGAATTATTTGCATTAGTTGTCGGAATGGGAATTCTCCTTGTTAAGTTCATAAACATGTCATCTGAATCCTTTGCAGCCCCCAGTTCTCCCTCATCAAATATACACTGATTAAAAAAAAAGGTTTTAGGAGCCTTCTGGGACCACAGCCAGAAGTTTACACATTCAGATGTGCATGTGTTAGCATGTAGCTTTACAAGAAGCAACCTGACCTTCTCACATTGACCAAGAGTGACATTATGGTGCAGAAGGGGTAGCAGTCACATAATTTCTGTTTTGCACAACCTGTTTAAAGTTTGCAACTAAATGCTTGTCTTCAGCTGAGCTGACAAGGGAGAAGTGGGGGCTCAGTGAACCATGGCAGGGCTGCCATGAAATGACAGGAATCATTGGCATACATTTCAAATAGCTTGCACGATCCTATTAAAGTGCCGCATTTCTGCTTTAAAAGAGACAAGTATGAAACAACTTTGATAGATAGAGACTAAAATGGCTTATTGATTTTTTTTTTATTTAAGTCTGTGGAAAATTACCTAAAACGTGTCACTTTTTTAACAATCGGAAATGCATAATAAGCATCAAACATAAATAAATATTTTACAAAACAGACTCTTTTTTTTTTTTTGCGTTGACTGTTTATGGCGCCTGGTGACTTTTCTTTCATAAGTAATAGAAAAATATCATCAAAATAAATTACAAATATACATTACTAATCAACAGATAGAAAAAACAACAAATCACTTTAGCATTAATTTTAATAGTTTTTCCCACAGTAGGTTGTTGAACTTTATTTTAATACAGCTTTCATTTAAAGGACCTTTTGGGTGTATTTATGGTTGCAGCACAAGAAGAGTTGTTGTGTCTGCTGCTTCCTGCTGTCTCGCTCAGAAAGCTGTATGAGGCGTCTATTTCCGGCTGCAGTGTGGCAAAGTCCTGATCAGGAAACGTCTCAGACTGAGGCATGTGTGAAATTAAAGAGAAGGCCTTGGTGTCTCTGGATATCTGTAGTTATTAAATAAAAGCAGAATAATTTGTAAAAATTAAATTTGGCATTACTTGGAGGTCGATCAAAGCAGTACTTTAAAACTACATAAAAATATTTTGAAAAATGTTATGCTATGACCACTGTAACAGACATCAGGTTTACATCACCCCTTTCCCATGAAAATAAATAAATTGATTAAAAAATACAAAAAATAAAAACAAACTACCTTTCCCAGTGTAGCTGGGCAATGTCTCTCCTTCCTGACTTGTATCTATCATTGATTCGCTCTGAATACTTTAAACCCACCCCAGCTACTGAGTTGCTGCAAATTCCTACATTTATATCGGAGACTCTGCTTGTGAGATTTGAAACGAGATTACAATCAGGAGGCATGTTTTTGAGATTTAAAGCTATATTACAGTTAGCTATGGAGAATTTAAAACAAAATTGCAAATTGTAGCGAAAAGTAAAACAATGCCTAGACACACAAAAACCCCAGAAGAATATACCTCTGACCATAAGCACTTAGTTGAGGGAGACAGCAAGGTGTGCAACTACTGTCGAGTTACTATACATATTGTGACAGAAAAAAATACCCAAGCATTTTGGAAAGTAACCGAAAACATTCATTTCATACAGTAAATATAAAGCAAAACCCCCCAAAAAATTAAGATTTCGGAGTATCTCGAAAATAGCTCAAAATAAGCATGAGAAATTAATTAAAACCAAAAAACAGAAGTCCTATGTATAACGAGATATTCTGTAGCTTAAAAGTGCTATATTTCACCCACAAGTTCAATGAATACTGTAAAAGAAAAGATCTCCCATTGTCTATATGTTGTGCAAGATAGCATTTTTGTTTCTAAGGGATCTAATTTCATTTCACCAACACAGCCACAGGACTATTTCTGTTTAAACCAGGGCTTCTCAAACTCGGTCCTGGGGACCCCCTGTGGCTGTTGGTTTTTATTCCAACCAAGCTCTTAATTACTTAACTACAACCTCAATTGAACTGTTAATTTGCTTGATTAGACCTTTTTAGATGTTCAGAGAACAACGAAAAATAGCTGAAAACAAGTAAAAATAGCTGAAAACAAGTAAAAAGGTCTAATTATTAGTCGGTCTAATTATTACAGTTGTTTTTTTGGTTTAAAGAGAAATAGTCCTGTGGATGTGTTGGAGAAATGAAAAGGTGATACCACTGAGATACACAAAGAAAAAGTAATTTCCTCATTTTTTAAACTATAAATAAATATCCTTTTTTGTTTAAGTTTTTTAAATATATGTATCAGAGTAACATAACATATTTGGAAAGTTTAGGCCTGTATCTGAACAATTCTTACAATATGTTTCCAATTATGGTTATTTTCAGGTTTTGATGTCAATTATTATTTTCATTTTTTTTTTAGTCTCAGAATGTTATTCAAAGACTTTATTATTATTATTATATTATTATTATTATTATTATTATTATTATTATTATTATTATTATTATTAAACAATGCAGACATACAATTAACTGTTTTCAGACTGCAATACGAGAGGTTTCAGTTTGGTTTGGTTTGATCATAACCCACACTCTCAAATAAAGCAAGCGTGAATGGGTATTAAATCTCCTAGACTTTGAATTAGAGTCTGGACCGCACTTTAAAGTACCATACAGCCACCACAAAATAAAGAACCCGCAGTACAAACTATGGCAAGACAACATATAATACAAGTCAACTAACTCATTAATAATTTTCTTAAAATGGACAAACAATAAAACAGGTCATTAACCCTCCTATTAGGTTTCTGGTCTATTTGACCCGACTCTTGTTTCCAATCAGCTTAAATGCTATTTTTCTTTTCATTTTCTGTACAATATTTTCTGACTTTACCTAAGTTGGGGTCATGAACTTATACACAAAAAACAGAATCTTTGAGATGTTTGTTTTTTTAGAACAGGTCGTGTATACAAATAAGATGTTTCGGGTCACTGTGACCTGTGTCATTTATCTAAATAGATTTGTGTGCAGGAATAAAACAAACTTCTTCAATTTGTTATTTTATTATTATTATTATTATTATTATTATTATTATTATTATTATTATTTATTATTATTATTATTATTATTCTGGAAATGGCTGCACCTGTCTGGACATATTTATAAAAAAAAAAAAAAAAAAACACTATCTATCTATTAACAGCATAAGAAATGGTATCTTTCCAACTGAGACTTACAAAGGAAAGCCTCTCAATGTTCCAGCCCATCACACTTACAGTTTATGTATAAGTAGTAGAATCCTGTTGCTATTCCATGACCCAGATGTGAAAAGGGCTCATTTTATTTGCAATATAATTTAGTTTTTGTCAGCAGCAGTTCCTTTGAACAGTCATAACACCTTCCCAAAGCAGTTTGCTGTAAAACAGAAATCAAACTGTCAATACAGTACTGAAAACCACGCACATTCTGTTATGAGCTCATGCTCTTGTATGCATATTATTCGTTTTTTCTAAATCAATTGCAAGGTCAGAGGAAACAAGTGATGTAATGTACTATTATTTATTTTCCCTCTTAAAGTGTTTAACTGCCTTTTCCAACAGGTATCAAAGGCAGGCTTCCAGCAACCAAAGAACCCTGAATGCTTATGAGACTGAATCCCCTTGTATAATATTGGATTCAACTGAGTTGTAGCCCCCCCACTGAAATCTGGGTGGAGGGGGTGATGAGATGAGGGAATGAGACCCAGAGAGCTTTCTGTCTCTGGTTCTCATTCCTGCTGTCACATGTGGTTTCGGAAGTGAGACAGTGCACCTTGTGACCCAGAGCAGGACTGCAGTTTACAAAAAAAATAAATAAATAAATGAACTGGCACAAGGGCCAAAATAAAATGTTCAAACAAAAGAATACATCACTTGTATCCCACAAGCATTGTTTAATTTACTTCAAAATAAATTAAATGTTTGTTCTGTAAAACAAGCAAAACAAAAAAAAAGAAAATGTCCATGTACAGCATTTACACTGATAAAGAATATATTGATAAAGAATATTAAACATCTGTCTACAAAGTATTTGTTTAGCTTTATAGCCTATGGATCTTTTTTGTTTGTTTTTTTAAGTTCTACAGTTGTTTACTGCTCCGGACACAAATAACATGAAATGGTAACAAATGTTTCAAGATGACGAATGTAGCAACATTCATTACCACACATAAAGTTGGCTTCTCTGTGGTCATGCTTTCCCATATGATTTGTTAAAGCTTCAATGTACCTCTTTAAAAGCTGGCGGACAGCTAGCTACACATTATTGATGTCATCTTAATTTGTGGATTTATTTGATTTATCTGTGTCACTGTGTTTTGGAATAACAATGAGATTCATATATATATATATATATATATATATATATATATATATATATATATATATATTATGGTATATATATGATATAATTTGCCCTGCCACACACTCATTAAAACACTTTAAAATTAAAATAAAACACATGGGCAAGATTAGACTTAATTCAAAACTGAAAAATGTGGTGCAAACCTGCATTCCAGCATCAAGTGTGTTTTTGCATTTTTTTTTTTTCCCAGAACATTAGAATATATTGTCCAATCATCTGAATGCAGAACGGTTGGGGATAATGCTAAGAGCAAACAAGGGTTGACACATAATGTGAAATGTATTATTTCGGAAAAGATGGTGAAACTGAACCACTTTTCAGTTCTCTAACGGTGCTGTAGTCCACATGAACTTTGTGACAGGCCTCTGTCTCTCAGCCACACTTGACTGGCTCTTACTGACACTCAGCTGTCAGACAACAACCTTTTACCATGCCCCTAACATGCTCTACAGCTTCACCCAATTAACTCGCTTTCACTTGACATCGCAGCAAAGAGCTTCATAATAGGTGGTCAAGGTGCACACTGTCTGCCTGCCCTCTGACTGCTCACGCACAGCAAGCAGCTTAACTACCTTTGCTTCTTGCCTTTGCTTTTCTCCAGGACTCTGGATCCTTTCCATGGCAGTCTGTCCATTTACTGGAATGTGACAAGAGAGAGCTGTGAAGTGGTAAGCTGTGCGAAACTTTGATTCAGTGTCTACATATAGAGGCCTTAGTTTACATATCACAGCAAAGGGCTATTTGTCCATTTTTTATAGATTCAATTACTAAATAAAGAAAAAAAAAAGGTGACAGATGCTAGAGGGCTGCTAACATCGTCTACCGACTAATCTGAGTGGAATTTTTGGAGCATTGCAAAACGAATCAGTGCCCATACTGTATATTTTCTCTGATTTTATTTGAGGCCAAAGGGGCTTTTAAAATGAAAAAAAAAAACTAGCAGCACTAGTTGTTTCATAAAGGTTTTTGCACAATCAGCCACATTACAATCTGTAGCTGCATACCCTGAAAAAACCCATCAAAACAAGTTAAGTGTAGCTGAGCTGAGAACTGTGAGCTAAGAAATCAGGCTTGACTATTGCATTACTCAGCAAGAAAATCACTTTACTTGATTAGAGATTAGAAGGCTCAAGTTAAAAGTAAATGGCGAAAGCTGACTTCGAAAACCTTGTGCCATTTTAGTCGAGCAATCCTGGATATCTAGGTTCATTGAAAAGCTATACAAGGTTTCGATACAGTTACCTTACAAGAAATGTTTTAAATAAAAAATAAAGCATACACCCTCGTTGATATGCAAGCAGCATATGAATTAGTCTTCTGGCCTTGAAATGAAACCGAATTAGGCTCCAAAAAGTACATTTGTTTCTCCCAGCCCTTCCAGCATCAAAATTTGTGAGCAGTATTGATCGCAGGTATTGACCATTTACCAGCTGCAGGCACTATTACATAAGCAAGTATCAGAAGAATTAAAGTGCCTGTGGTTAAGGCCTCACTCATTCATTAAAAAAATGCTCCAGCCAGTTTTGTGCCACATGGGCCATTAAAGCATCCTTTTCATCAGGAAAAGAATACACAACTGTTCATAACAATACTGTATGCATGGGAGCTATATGTTCCAGGCAGTTCCTGCTCTGTTAAATGGCGCACATTTTAACTAATGTAAAACTTGGTAAATTTCCCCTAATGATTGAAGTAGTTACTTGCTCCCTGAGCTTAATACAGAATATGCATTTTAAATGACAAAGCACTACATTGTTTTTTTAGAGACATGTTAAATAAGAAAGTATAGTCATAATTAAAGGGCAATAAAACAAGATATGTAAAATGCATAACACCTTTTTCTATTGAAGAAGAAAACAAATAAAAGCAAATCAGCAAAAGTGTCTCTTTTTACTATCCAGGTTTCAATTTATTAATTTGAGAATTTAAAGTATGACACTGCAGTTGTAAGTGCAGGTCTATGGCCAGCATGATAAAGAAAACGTTAAAACAAGCTTTTGCATTAAGCCTTTTCTTATATCAATGTTTTACAGAAAACAATAACGCACATACCCCTGTATGCAACAGCACATTCACATCACACATTTTATGGAGTAAACTTATGCAGTAAACCTGTAATATATAGTAACAGCAAACTGTTGTAGACTTTTGTGCTTTGTTGCTTTGTCACAAAAACATTGTGCACAGAAATATATATTTTTTGTAACTTTACAACTGTCAGATGTGCAAGACGTTGCTGAACAATATGCTTTAGTAAATGGCATTTTACGTTAGTGTAATGTGCCAATACAAGCTGAACCATTTGGGAACTGCTGTGTTTTATTAAAATAATTTTAAAACTAGTTTGTAGCCTATTTGATATGTGTTACACACACGGTTCATTTAGATCAACGTGGGTTTTATTTCGCAAGGAGATTCAGGTCACTCATCATGGTAATTTTTTCCTCATAGCTCTCAGATCAGGCGACACAGGTTGAAAAGTCATAAAAGAAAATA